>NW_019154106.1:36552769-36845337 GCF_002288905.1 Enhydra lutris kenyoni
AAAAAAAAAAAAAAAAAAAAAAAAAAGAAACAAAAAAAGAAAACCAATATAGAAAAAATATAAAAAGGAAAAAATATATATATATATTAGATAAACTAGTTAAAAAACGTTAAAAAAGAAAAGGGTAAAAGTTAAAAAAATTTAGCAGAAGAAGAGAAAAAAAAATTGAAAAAGAAAAAAAAAATTAACTGCAAGGCTAAAGAACCATGGGGAGAAAGCCATGAGTTCCGTGCTTTGCTTTCTCCTCCTCTGGAATTCCGCTGCTCTCCTTGGTATTGAAACTGCACTCCTTGGTAGGTGAACTTGGTCCTGGCTGGGTTTCTTGTTGATCTTCTGGGGGAGGGGCCTGTTGTAGTGATTCTCAAGTGTCTTTGCCCCAGGCGGAGTTGCACGGCCCTTACCAGGGGCCGGGCTGAGTAATCTGCTCGGGTTTGCTTTCGGGAGCTTTTGTTCCCTGAGCGCTTTCCGTAGAGTTCTGGAGGATGGGAATGAAGATGGCGGCCTCCCGGTCTCCGGCCCGGAGGAGCCGAGAGCCCGGGGCCCCACTTCTCAGTGCGGCCTCAGAGAACAGCGCCGATTTACTCCCGTCACCCTGCCTCCGGCCGCGCAACGAGCTGACCGAGCCTGCAACCGGTTCAAGTAACCCCGAGCTTAGAGCTCACTCCTCAGCTCTGTCTCTGTAGCCGGCTTCCCCGTTCTAATACCTGTAAGCTCTGCGACACTCAGACGCCCCCGATCCTTCTGTGACCCTGCGGGACCTGAGGCCACGCTGACCCTGCGTGGGCTTCACCCCGGTTAAGCCTCTGGAGCGATGTCCCTCAGTGGAACAGACTTTTAAAAGTCCCGATTTTGTGCTCCGTTGCTCCGCCGCTTGCCGGGAGCCGGCCCCTCCCCCCGCGGTCTATCTTCCCGTCGCTTTGGATTCACTTCTCCGCCCGTCCTACCTTTCCAAAAGTGGTTGATTTTCTGTTTCTAGAATTGCTGTTCTTCTTCTCTTCGATCTCCTGTTGGATTTGTAGGTGTTTGCAATCTTTAGATAAGCTATCTAGCTGATCTCCCACTACCTGAAGTAGTCTCAGCCTGCTGCTTCTCCGCTATCTTGACTCCTCCCCAAAAGTCTATTTTTTCTTCATAGTTTGTAATTGCCCTGTGCAAGGACATGCATTTGTCTATTTGTTCTACTATGACATGTAGTAGAATCACCATGAGTGTTACATGACTTCATTTAATACTAATAGTACTTCTACATGTCATTGATTTATTTATTAATTCTTTTATTAGTTTATTCACCAAAAAAAAATTTATTGCAGTCTATCATGTATCAGATACTATTCTAGGCAAGCAGGATACAATAATAACAAACCTAATTGCCATTTGTTGAGGACCTTAGTTGTGCGGATAGTACTTAGAGTATTTTATTTATGTAATTTAACAGAAGTAGTGAGATGTCTGCATATTCTAATATTTTACATAAGAAAACTGAGGGTCTAAGAGGTTAAGTAAGTTGAATGAGATTGCTTATAAGAGGCAGAATTGCGATGCCAACTTTTGTTCAAATAAAAAGCACACTCACTAGTTTGCTTATGCACATGTTCTAGTCTACTCAGGACTATTCTAGTTTACACCTTTTGTCCTAATATAATTACTAATTGTGCCCTATCCCTCTCAAATGTGTTCTTATTTCTGAAGATAACTGATACTGTCACCTTAATATCGCTACATTGTGACTCATGATCTTTTGTCAGAGTATAAGGAGGAACAGTCCTTATGTATGTCAAGATATAAAATAAAAGAAAATGGAAAAATATTTTGAGATGATCAATGTGAAAATGAAACAGCCTGTCCAATAGATCTTCTTAACTCCTTATTATTCTGTGTGGCAGACTGTTTTGTAAAAGATTGCTTTACAAAACTACACTGCATTTAGAAAAAATTTACTTGTGTTAATATTCAGTGACAATCAATATCTGGAAGGCCAAAAATTATGGTGTTTAATGTTTTGGAAGGCACACTGCTGTATTTCACAGTATTACATTATTTAAGCCTCTTTTTTTCTCCATCACTGGGTTATGTAAGTGTTCCCATAAGGGTGAGCTCAGACAGTAGTAAGAAATATAGAGAATATTGACTGCAAAGTGGAATATCCCTCAGTAAATAAGGACAATCAATTCCGTAAAAATTTCAAGAAGACTGTTCTGTACAAATTTATTTTGTGGCTATAGATGTTTAGTTTTTCAGACTATGAATAATTTCTGCAGTAATACCTTGATATTAATGGGTGCTTCTGAGGGAAGTATGAGACTTACATAAATGTGACTCTCAAATACTAGAATATATTTATTTTGAAGTAAACTCAATAGCTAATACATCCTTTTTTTTTTAAGATTTTATTTATTTATTTGAGAAAGAGAGCATGAGAGAGAGAGAGCACACAATCGGGGGTGGGTAGCAGTAGGAGGAGAAGCAGACTCCTTGGGAGTCCGATGTGGGATTCCTGGGATCATGATCTGAGCTGGAGGCAGACGCTTAACGATGGAGCCACCCAGGTCCCCCAATAGCTACTATATCCTTTTTAAACATCAAAATGAGGGTCCACCTCTAAGAAAGGAAACTGAACTTGAGGAGCTATAATCTGTGAATAAGATCCAAAGATCCTGATTGCTGAACAGACTTTGATGATGAGATTTTGGACCTCCATCCTAAACCTGATACCATCATAAATGAGACTTTGTGAGATATCCTGAGGAGAAAGGATGAGGGAATTTTGCACATGTAAAGATGGTAAACTGCTGTGGCTAGAGGGCAGACCGTACCAGATCTTATTTCCCACTAAAATCCTCAAAAACATATTTTATCCTACATATGCTTCTTAAAATGTGATACTGATATTCTTCCATTGACTGATGAGATCTTTGTTTTTTCCTTTCAATATGGGTAGGCCTATGACTACAATAAAATTAACACCATATAACTGCTGATGTTAAGTCCGAAAAAAGGTAATAAAACTTATGCCCAGTCCTCTTGAGATATCTCAGGTATGATCCAGCTACCAAGCTGTTATGAAGCCAAGTAGGCACATCAAAAAGACACTCTTAGATGTCTTCTTTACAGCCTCAGCTGAAGTTCTAGTCAACAATCATCATCAACTACCAGAGAGATGAGTGACCAAACCTCCCAGTGATTTCATTTTCAACATTCAAGCTACCTTAGTTGAAGCTCATTTGCAGTTAAAAAAAAAAAAAAAAATACTGTTCTACTGAGATCTGCCTAATTTGTAGATTTGTGAGCAAAATATTATCATTGTATTGAAACAGCATGTTTTGAGTTATATGATATGATATGCAGTAATAGATAACTGAAAAACATGGTAGGAGCAAAAATATCTGGCTAATAAAGAGATACACTAGGAATTAAACAGAACATTCTGATATGCCCAATCTATCAAGATGAAAATTCCTTGGTAAAATGGTGAAATATGTACTCTTTGTTTTAAATATAAACCAAAGTTTCTTTGGAGTTTTGGAATAAGAGATCCCTTGCCTATAAGACAACTGCAGTCATGACTCTATACTGTTTTTCAGTAATCTGTTGATTAATAATAATCATAGCCAATATTTCAAACACTTTATTGGTGAAGTGTAGTAATAAACATATTTCAAAGATGAGTAAACAGTTTATTGATCCTGACCAATGGTCCATACTAACCTTGATTTTAACCTGCAAATCCTTGCCAGTGCACCCCTTTTCCTGTACACATGCCTCTATAAATGAGAAAGCTCTTCTCTTAACAATAAAAAGGGGTGCCTGGATGGCTCAGTCATTAAGCATCTGCCTTTGGCTCAGGTCATGATCCCAGGGTCCTGGGATTGAGCCCTGCTTTGGGCTCCTTGCTCAGCAGGAAGCCTGCTTCTCCCTCTCCCACCCCCTGCCTGTGTTCCCTCTCTCACTGCATCTCTCTCTCTCTGACAAATAAATAAATAAAATCTTGAAAAAATACAATAATAAATAATCTCATCACTAAGAGGTCCTTTGTGTTTCAGGTTGAGTACCCTTCTACTGAGCTGTTATAGTCTTGGAGTCACACTTTAAACCTTATCCCTTAGTTGCATAAATGCTATACCTGACCAGGAGCTAAAATATTCAGCCAAGGATATTTTCTATTCAGTGGACTGCGTGAGATATATACTTCTCTTCACTAATTAAATTATAATAAAATTATTTTTATACATGTCACTACTAAAAACATGTGAAAGTTGGTTCTATTGTCAAAAAGCAATCCTTATACAATTTATATATATATATATGTGTATATATATATATATATATATATATATATATATATACATCTTATGCATATTATTAATATGATTACCTGAGAATAAGCATAATGATAATACAAAAAACAAACACAAAATTAAAAAGACTCATGGGTAGACTGCGAGCTCTGCGAGCTCAGCCAGGAGAAGATGGGCTCCGTGTTTGAGGACAGCAATGTGTACATGCTGCACATGATGTACCAGGCCATGGGTGTCTGCCTGTACATGCAGGATTGGGAAGGAGCCCTGCGATACGGACAGAAAATCATTAAGCCCTACAGCAAGCACTACCCTCTGTACTCGCTCAACGTGGCCTCCATGTGGCTGAAGGTGGAGAGGCTGTACATGGGCCTGGAAGACAAAGCTGCTGCGGAGAAAGCCCTGAGGAAAGCCATCGCCATCATGGAAGTGGCCCACGGCAAAGATCATCCGTACATTTCCGAGATCAAACAGGAAATTGAAAGCCACTGAAAACACGCCAACTTGGTCATTTTTATTTAAATGCTAATGCAGAAGCCTTCCAGGATTTGAATATTTCCAGTCCTATACACAACTCCTGCATTTCCGTAAAATCGCTGGAATGAAAACTCTACTCTCACTTAAGTCTCGCACATGGCTTACCTGGAAGTTGGTCTTCACCTTTACTCTTAGTACCAAAATAATCTTGGAATGCTTTCGTTGCCCTAAGAGATAATGGCATGGTTTCGTATGTTATCATAGATTCTGGACAGATTGAGTTTAAAAAAAATACGATTATTTTTCCCTTCATGCCTATTATGATGTTCTGAACACAACGGAATGATGAGGGATAAAAAAGGTAACAGTAAAACAAACAAACAAACAAAACAAAAACCAAAAAACAAAAAACTTTGATAAACCCTAAACAATAAGAAAAAAAAAAAAAGAAGAAGGAAGGGAACAAAAACAGCTAGCATAATTCTCTACCTTTGTAGTAGAAAGATCAGTGACCTGAGATTTATGAAGCTGATTTTCTAGTGCTAATTAGCTGAGTTACCTTTGTCATGCCTTTATACTCTCTGTGATTCTATGTGGTTTTTTGTTTTGTTTTGTTTTGTTTTGTTTTTTTCCGTGCTACCTTCTACTGAGAAAATCTATTAGGATCGCTGTGGGAGAAGAAAAATAAATGTCGGCAGGATTTGAAATGGTAATAATAATGTCACATATAGAGTAATAATAGCTAGCTATCTTACCTGACTGGTTCAATTAAAAGGGTATACATATTAACCAAGAGGGGATAAGATCCCATCCAAACTTTGTCACCATCACAAGTACCAGCAACATCATCTCAGTTAGGAATTTTTTTAAATTTGGTTGCTTTCAATAACTATCTTACTTTAGTATTTACCACTTCTGGTTTGTTTTCTTTCTTCATTTCTCTTTCTCTTCTGTCTCTATATGCAGATTAATAAGGGGAGATTAATGCATTTAAAGAAAAATAAATGTCCAAAAAATGCAAAACTAAAAATGCATAACTAAAAATGCATAAAAAATGCATAACTACTTTAACAGGTAAAAAACAAACAATTATGCAAACCTAGTAAATATGGTGACTGATTAAAAAAAAAAAAGTTATTTTAGATGGAAAGTAAAGTGACACCATAAAGTAATAATATTAATTTTGTATTTTGGATCATAAGCTAAACCTTCTAATTACAAAATAGAGTTGCAATGTGGTCTTGATAAAATGATTCAAATGTATCAGTTGCTTAAAAATAATATACATCAAATACATTAATTATTGAATAATCAATAAATATGTGGGTGCTGTTATTAGCCCATGACTGTGTCAAAGGAAATATTGATTTAGGGAAATATCATCATTTCTTAAGTAAATCATCACTGAATACTCATCTTTTTAATCTTTTACGCATGCTATTTTCTTCGTGTCTTCCTTTTTGCCTCTCTCAAGCATAGTTCCTTTGAACTTTTTTTAGAAGCAAGTTTCCAGGTAAACAGTCTCCTCTGCAGCTTCTTTAAGACGCCTGATCTTCTCAACCATCTTTGCAGAAAGCTGGCTCTCTCCAGGGGCCCACATTTTTTAAGGTTCTCCACAGAAAACAAGGCGTAAGGTGGACCCTCTGTTGCCACTTCTTGGACAGCACTGCCATGATGTTTGGTTTAAAATACAAAGGACAGAGGTTGGATGTGAAGTCAGATTTGTTTCATTCTGGAGCCTGCCTTAACCATCCAGCTGCCCTGCCCTTCAGGTGATGCTGTCAGATAACCCACAGATGATGGTGCCACACGTCATGCTACTTCCAACTTCTGTGCAGTTTACCGCCCTTAACCTCAAATGACTTTAAGTCTCCTCTACCCCACTAGTTCCCATCTGTCATCTGAAACTCAGTATATCAAGCATTCCCTCCAGGAAAGCTTTCCCAAATCCTCAATCCAATTAGGGGAAGTTTCCAACATTACAGTTTCAAGGGCTCATAAGAGCCCAGCACTTACTCAAATGACCACTCACCATCAGCTGTCTATCGCATACCACAAACATCTTTCTTTGTGTTCTACAACTGCAATTTACTCTAAATTAGGGAACAGATCCTGTTTATCTGTTTTCCCATGGTAAGCACTCAATACAAGCTACACAAATACATTCAACTGCTGTGAACCATTTCCCCCCTGTGGGGCAGTATTTTTTCTGTCTTACCTTACAGAGTTTAAGTTCCATGTGACAATAGGATTACAAAAACTGCTTTTCCAAATGACTTCAAAAGTTTTCATACGATGTTTATATTTATTTCTGTCTTTGTTATTATTTTTTGCATCAGATTCATTTGTTTTTTCAATGACTTAGCTGTTGTATTCATGTTTTCCACAACTGTTCAAATGAGTCATTGTAGATTTCTTTACACTTAAGTGTATTTTGTGGAAATCTAAACAATGCCATTTTTTCCACATGCACAATGGTTGCCTTGCATTAGCTATTTCAGACAGCTTTTCTAAAGTTTGACCATGCAGTCCAATTGCTTATTAAACTACAGGCATAAGAATTTTTCTTTTCACTGCTTCTTTCTTGAAATATCTATTTTTTCCAATAAAATGTAAAACTTTTTTTTTTTGAAACTTTAAAGGTAAGTGCAGAATCAGATTAATGTGTTAAAATCTTAGGAACACTTAGTTGTCTTAAAATATTTAATAGACTAAATCCAAAGCTCATACTTAATATTTAATTATCTTCCCTCTCTTGGTTTAATCTCCTTGGTTAGCCCTAACTTATTCCATTTATTCAAGCCTACCCCACACAAGAATCAAAATGGTTCAATTTGAATTCCCTAAATCTAGTATGATTTCCTTTATCCCCTTCTTTCTTCCTGAGTCTGCTTCTATCTGGAACATCTTGTCATTGGCTTGCCTGTTGCAATCCTTTCCATTCCTTAAGGTTCAAATCACCTTCTTCATGTAAGTTATCTCATCACCAAAACATGATATGAATAGTTACCCTCCCAAACTGGTGTTGTTTCTCTTTTTCTTACTATATTCCACTTGTAATCTTTTTTAAAATTTTGTATTTATTTGAGAGAATGAGTGAGCAAGAGAGCACAAGCAGGGAGAGCAGCAGAGAGCGAGGGAGAAACAGACTCACTACCAAGCAGGGAGCCCGATGTGGGGTTGGATCCCAGGACCCTGAGATTGTGACGTGAGCCAGAGGTGGATGCCTAACCGACTGAGCTACCCAGGCACCCTACCACTTGTAGTATTTGTAGATACTCTGTCTTCAAATTAAATTCAAAAGATGTTTTTCCAAAAAACCCACTTATTTGTATAGCAAATTTTGTTAGAAATGTTTTTGTGTTGGTCTTGTTGTCTTTAAAGCAAGGGCTCTATTTTAATGCATACAGGGCTAACACAATTAGGTAATGCTTCATGAAGTAAATGACCTTCAAAGATTTTAATTTTTCTTTAATTTTAATTTTATTTTTTTCAGTGTTCCAAAGTTCAAAGATTTTAGAATGAATATTATTTAAACATCAAAATATTTAGTTTGGGGTGGGCATTGTAAGCAAAAAGAAAAGATGCCAGGAAGATGGAATAGGACACAGAGGCGAGAAAGTATGGCCCCTGTTTAAGGAATATTGTGCTCTGGTTCTGCTGGGAATGTCTGCATTGGTGGGTCCACTTCAGCATTATCTGATGACTTGGCAACGTTAAAGTCCATCATTCTTCCCTTAGAATTGCCTGAAGAGCTCTGTCCTCAGTGCATACTGAGAGTGTCCAGAGCACTCTTCATTGCCAAAGGGACAGATGCAAAATTGCCTGGCCCACTGAGCCAAGCTCCTCTGTTGCAGACTCATTTGGAGTTTTTCCCTTTGCCTGTAAAGTGTTGTTCCTATGGTGTGTGCATCTGCCTATGATCCCATTTTGTTGAGATTATTTAATTGTTCCACATGCTGGGAGTGTTTATTTATTTACCTACCAGACACCTGCACCTCTTTGATGCTGTCTTTTTGATTTGTTTATAAATAGAAAAAAGAAAATCCCATTAAGGGTGAAACACATTTTATGTCCAGTGAAAATGTTTAGCAATCACAGTAGAAAGCACATTGTTTTAATTTCACAGTCCATTGGAAGCATTAGCTCATTAACAAACTAATTAAGGAAAAGGAAAGAGAGGTGGTTTGGGACAGAGAATATTGTTCACTCTAGTCAGCATGCATTAGCAGAGCTCATAGATCTTTAACTGTTAAGCACATATCAGATCTCTGTCTAACCTCCTTGAGCACCTGACCCTATTAGGTTTACACTTCTCTCTCTCCCTTCTGTGTCACAGAAATAAAATAGCTTCCTTGATTGGAGGTGACAGGGTCAGTTTTATATTTCAGGTTAGTTTTGTGTCCTGAAAATTGAAGGGAATGATAGAAAAAAAATGCATTCTGCACCTCTTGTCCTCCTTCTTTAAACGTTTCATAAGTGTTTACTAGGTGTGAGGCACAAGCAGGAAGTAGCATCTGACTCTCAAGATAGATTTTTAAGGAAACTGTTTACAGTGCAGCATGATAAATGAGAGGATAAAGTCCTGTATAACAACACAAAGGAGTGGGAAGAAGATGGTTAAGAAAGGCTACCTGTTAAGAAGACTATTTACGTTAGATGCTCTATATTCCTTTTTATACACCACACAGAATTTATGAAAGAATGTGTATATTTTATTCTTCTGTGACTACAACTCCATGAAGAGGGATTAAGGAAATAATAATAGGTGACATTGATTGATTATTTCCTATTTGCCTTACGCAAATTAATTTACTGAATCCCCACAAAAACCCTATAAGGCAAGTTGTGTTTCCATCACCTCCATTTTGGAGACGAGGAATCAGAGGCTTAGAGAGTTAAGCAACTTTCCCAAAACAGCACTGAGAAATGAAGTAGCAGAACCAAAATACAAACTCAGGCAACCTGATTCCCATGCCTTTGATTTTAACCTTTGTGTAATATGGAAAAAGAAGCTTTTGAAAAATGGAGACAGAAGACTTCAGGGACATATATCTATCACAGTCCAGTTGGGAAAAAGCACACCAATCATTTAAGCAGGGGAATCTTTATACAAAGAATTATCAAAGTAAGGAGGAGATTAATTTGTAAGAGAGGCCAAGAGAGCTCTAGAGAATACAGACAGAAATGACAGACAGATGACAGCAGCTACTACATTTAAAGCTAAGTGGGAGAATCTGAGAGAACCTAAGGAAAAAGCAAATTAGGCCAAAGAAGACATACAAATGGCTAACAGACACATGAAAAAATGTCCACCATCATTAGCCATCAGAGAAATTCAAATCAAAACCACATTGAGATACCACCTTACACTAGTTAGAAGGGCCAAAATTAACAAGACAGTAAACAACATGTGTTGGAGAGGATGTGGAGAAAGGGGAATCCTCTGACCCTGTTGGTGGGAATGCAAGTTGGTGCAGCCACTTTGGAAAACAGTGTGGAAATTCCTTAAGAAATTAAAAATAGAGCTTCCCTATGACCCTGCAATTGCACTATTGGGTATTTACTCCAAAGATACAGATGTAATGAAAAGAAGGGCCATCTGTACCCCAATGTTCATAGCAGCAATGGCCACAGTCACCATACTGTGGAAAGAGCCAAGATGCCCTTCAACAGATGAATGGATAAAGAAGATGTGGTCCGTATCTACAATGGAATATTATGCCTCCATCAGAAAGGATGAATACCCAACTTTTGTGTCAACATGGATGGGACTGGAGGAGATTATGCTAAGTGAAATAAGTGAAGCAGAGAAAGTCAATTAGCATATGGTTTCACTTACTTGTGGAGCATACGGAATAACATGGAGGACATTAGGAGAAGGAAAGGAAAAGTGATTTGGGGGAAACCGGGAGGGAGACAAACCATGAGAGACTGTGGACTCTGAGAAACAAACTGAGGATTTTGGAAGGGAGGAGTTTGGGGGGATGGGTGAGCCTGGTGGTGGGTATTAAGGTATTAAGGTTGTGGGTATTGCATGGAGCACTGGGTGTGGTGCATAAACAATGAATCTTGGAACACTGAAAAAATTAAATTAAATTTTTTAAAAAAGAAAAAGAAAAAGCCAGTTAGGAAGGGGACCTATCCCACACCAAGCTTAATGTATTTACTTTATTGTAAATTTGTTGGATCTGAGGCCCATTGGTTGGAAGAAAAATTCTCTGATACCATAGACTGGAGCTGGGAAACCACCTCCTGGAGTTCATACACAACTCAGAGAGGGTACCTCCTTTGCTGCTGCAGGTGGAACTTTTGGGGTGTGCGCCATTTTCTCTTGTACGCCACTAGCCAGGAAACTGTCCAAAAAAAGCTCCAAGCCAGGTAAAAAATATCCTTTCCATTTGCAGTGATCCTGTAAGAGCCTACTATTAAGCTAACTGACAAAGCAGAAATGCTTATAAGGTCCAGCCACAGTACCATAAAATGGGGCAAAAATGGGTAGTTTAGAGCTGAGACACAGAAAATCAAAAACTGATATAGCACTGAAGATATTTAATCTTGTAAAAATAAGGTGTCCAGTAATGTGCTTTCAAAGTAAAGCAATGATACTTTATAAAAAATTAATGACATAAGACAAAGTCTTGGATTAATATGTTCCCTCTCTCCACACACACACTCAAACACGCACACATACATCAATTATCAGATTATTTCAAACAAATCTTGTGTACACATTACTTAATGGTAACAAGAAGTACATGCTTTGCTTTGCTTTTGGGGAATCTACAATGCTACAAATTACATGCTACAAAGCATCTCCACCAATTTCGAGGTTTGGAATACAGAAAAAGAATATAATCCTTGTAAAATATCCCTCCATTTTCCTTTTTGTTTTGTTTTTATTTTCTCTTTCCACAACTAGAAGAACTTTTTTTCCCCCCAGAGAGAAAATGTGTGCATGCACACAGGTGAACTGGGGCAGGGGGGTGGGTGCGGTGCAGAGGGAGAGAGAATTTTAAGCAGGATCCATGAACAATGGGGAGTCCAATGCAGGCCTCGATCAAATGACCCTGAAATCACGACCCAAGTTAAAATCAAAAGTCGGGCACTTAACCCACTGAGTCACCCAGGCACCCCTATGAGAATTTTTTGTTATTAATCTTAAAGTTTGAATTAAATTTAAGTGTTGTTTCTCCCATATCACAATGTGAACGTTCTAAATTGGAAGTCTGAGGCTGAAACATTCTTCCGTATTTATGTATATGCTGTCCTTACTCTGTTAAGTGTGGGGATCATAGGTTGTCTCCTCCACCCTTAAGCCAATCTAAATAGGCTAAAAATATTTTAAAATGTATTGTGACTTGTTCTTATCTACTCCCTAGAACCTTAATATCTCCCTGACAATAACTCTAGACTCTAAAGGAACACATTTGAAAAAGGAAAAGAAGCAAAAAGTCCTAACAACACACTTTATTTTTATTATAATTGATAACTTAGTCTTTTATTAGGAAGAGTCCAGACTTTGAAATTAGAAAAGCCTTTAGATGTGTTTGTAATTCTGAAGAATGTCATTGGCCTTTTCTATTTTGGGGGGTGGGGAGGGAGAAAACCCTATAAAAGTGTGCTGTATCAGCAATTTGGAAGATAGAAAACATAATTAGAATGTCATGGTCTGTATTCACTACAGAGAGAATAGGAAGAGTATGAATTTGATTATCCAAAAAATATCCATTAATTGTTTTGTTTTAAATTTTTGGAGGCATTCTAACATTTTCAAAGAAGGCATAGCTGAAACTAATCCATGTTAAGTCTTTTCTAGCTCAATTTCTGTGATTCTAGCACAGTGATGGGATAGAGAAAATTTTCAAATTTCAAAATTTTCAAATACAACCTAGTTGTATTTCAGTTCCTAAGTGCTATACAAGATTCAGGACTCAGAAGAAACATATTTTTGATATTAATTTTAATGCCCTTGTTATGATAATGAAGGAAATTAATAAAATAGTACAAAATATTTTTGTTTCGGAAATCAAAGAATATGACTTTTATTTTCCAGTATCAAAATGCTACTCTGAAGAAACAGAATTGTATTTTGATATTCAACAGTCTTCTCCATATTTAGAAATTTAATGCACTAAATGTATCATGGACTTTTAAAAAAGTCATTTTTAGCCAATGCATGAGGACTTAATTTAAATTCGGTGTGTTATTTGATAATAAGAGCAAACTTTTGGAATAAAGACTATACATACATTTTTTAGAGGAAGGAATTACACTTCAGAGAGGTTAAATAAATTGCTTAAGTTTGTTTAGATTGCAATTTATAGTTACAATTCAAACCTAGGGTGATTGATTCCATATCTTACAGTCTTCTCATTATAACAAACTGGCTCTTGAAGTCTGGTTTTTGTTTTTGTTTTTGTTTTTTTTAATATCTTAAACATATACTCTATGAAGATAAAGGAAAAATTGGGGTATATGTTTTAAAATCTCTGAGAAGTAGATTATCAACTTCTCCAAGAATGTATAAGAATATTCAGTAAAAGACTGGTGTTTTCAGGGGCCTTGTAATGTCTTACCTTATGACAATAACAATTGTTGCAAAGGACAGACTCTTTCTAATGAATTGCATCACCAAGAAGCACCATATTAAGAGATTTAATCTTCACTCCATTATTCCTCAGTATATTTTAAGACCCAGAAATTTATTTTACAATAACAGTGAAAATTCTTTTTTTAAATTTTTTAAAAGATTTTATTCATTTATTTAACAGAGAGAGAGACAGCAAGAGAGGGAACACAAGCAAGGGGGGGGGGGTGGGAGAGGGAGAAGCAGGCTCCCCGCTGAGCAGGGAGCCGGATGTGGGACTTGATCCCAGGACCTTGGGATCATGACCAGAGCGGAAGGCAGGCGCTTAACCAACTGAGCCACTGAGCCACTGAGGTGCCCCAATAACAGTGAAAATTCTTAATGTTAGGAATCTGTACTTGCAATCAACTTGTTTAATTTCAATTAATTCATTCTTTTGTCTGTGTCTTGAATATTTTTATAGTGTCATTTAAACATATTTTGGAAAAATCAGATCAGTCATTGGGTTGTATAACAAACAAGCCCTGCTTAAGAACATTGTATTTTCTATTTAATCAACTGTGTTGCATCTGGGAAATATTTATCTTCAAATTCATCTATTCTTAAGATGGACATTATCTTCTGCCTTAGGTGGTTAGTTTGGTATAAGTCTGGAATCTCAGTTCAACAGATTCCATTATTTATCTTTGGTGTGCCATGACCCTTCCCTTGTCAGGTCTCACTGTTCAAATTCACATTCAGTTCATCTGATGGAAAAGGACTGTTTTATTTAAAATGACCAGATATCCCTAAAAAGAGATAGAATTGAAATAACTGCTTATTTCAAAGAATAGCATGGATATTGATCTGAGCCTATTCTTTTTCTTTTTTAATTTATTTTCAGCATAACAGTATTCATTGTTTTTGTACCACACCCAGTGCTCCATGCAATCTGTGCCCTCTCCAATACCCACCACCTGGCTCCCCCAACCTCCCACCCCCCCACCTCTTCAAACTCTTCAGATTGTTTTTCAGAGTCCATAGTCTGAGGCTATTCTTGCCAGGTAAAAACACATAGTCTTAGAGACTGTTACCTCTAGGACTCAGAATACCATGTGGAATTATTCCTTCTTAGCAAGGAGTCACATCACATCACAACCGAAAACTTTTATGGATTTTGCAGAAATAAATAAAAAAAAAATATATATATATATATAAATTATTTGTCCAGATACTGTTTTCATTGCTTTAAGCTTAAGGTCTATGCGGTTTTACTCTTCTGCTCTTGGACCTCTCACAGAGCTCCTAAAATATCACTTATCTTTTAATGTAATAGTTAACCTATAAATGATTAGTACTTAGTTTTAATTCAGGACATAGGAAGTGCACAATAAATAATATGTAAATTTTAAGTAATGATAATTTTAGAAAACTGTCTTAGAATTCTATGTCTAGAGTGCTGATACATTTAAAAATGATAACTACTGGGGCACCTGGCTCAGTTGTTTGTGTTTGACTCTCGATTTCGGCTCAGGTCATAATCTCACGGTCATGAGCTCAAACCCTGTACTGTGTTCCATGCTCAGCGAAGAAACCCTCTCCTTTTGCTCCTCTTCCTGCACTCTCTGTCTCCCAAATAAATAAATAAATACCTTTAAAAATTATAATATTGAATTACAGATATTAAACATATTAGCATTTACAAATAATTTCTTATGTTTCATACTTATTAAAGAAACATGTCATATATTTCCAGATTAAAATATAGTAGTCACTTATTTACTTCAGATGAAAATGTAAGAAACTCAAAATACCTAAGAAAATGGCATACACAAAATTGAAAAATAAAATAGCATAGGTAAATAATCTAAAATATCAGGAAATCAAAGTTCAATTCCCGCATTTATTAAGATAAGTTTATTCTAATTGATATAATCTATACATAAATTTTTTAAAGATTTTATTTATTTATTTGACAGACAGAGATCACAAGTAGGCAGAGAGGCAGGCAGAGAGAGAGGAGGAAGCAGGCTCCCTGCTGAGCAGAGAGCCCAATGCGGGGCTTGATTCCAGGACCTTGAGATCATGACCTGAGCCCAAGGCAGAGGCTTAACCCACTGAGTCGCCCAGGCACCTCTATACATAATTTTAAAAATGAATTAGTTGTTACAGCTTGATGAGTAGTCTCAAAGGGAACACACCTATGTAATCGCTACTTAAGTCATGAAGTAGAATTTTATCAGTATTCCAGAGGTCCCCTCATACCATGCATTTATTATATCATGTCGTTATACTTGTTAATTTACAGCTAAAACTGGGCATGGGAGTACATTAAAAAACTAATTATGTACTGTATGGTGACTAACATAACATCATTTCCCCAAAGGTGACTACTATTCTGATAGTTAATTTCACCTATTTTTAATATTTGTAATAGAATCTTGCATTGCATATATTTTCTATCTTTTCACTGAACATTATTTGTATTTTTAACTCAATATGTTGTAAATGAGACCCATTCATATGCTTCTACTCATTTTTGCTAGTTTTCACAAATGTATAACTATATTCCATTTATTAGTGCTGTATAAAGACAAAAAAATTAGTTACATAGAGCAACGATTTTATTATTCTCATTGATTCAGTGTGGGATAAGAATGTGGACTGGTCACAGTAAGGAATTGTATTCCTACTCTGTGAATGTTTGGGGCCTCCACAGGGAACACTTGCAGGCTGGGGGTGATTCAGTGGCTGGGGCTAGACCCATTTGGGGGCCCCATCACACATATCCAGCAGTCGATACTGGTTGCCAGCTAGAACTGCCATTGGAAAGCTGGCTGAAACATTACATGCCATCTCTCTGTGCAGTCTAGTTGGGCTTCCTCATGGCAGGATGGCTCAGTTCCAAGAGTGAGTATCCAGAGAAATCAAGGTAAAATCATGGCATTTAATGATTTAGCCTCAGAAATCTCATAGCATTCACTTCCTCTATATCACATTGTTAAAACCAGCAACAGAGGAAAAAAAAAAAAAACAGGCTTAAGGTAAGGACTTACAGAAAGCACCATTATATGGGAGGAATGTTTAAGGTCATATTTTAAGAAGGACATATAGGATGAGAGATATTTTTGCAGCTGTCTTTGGAAAATATGATCTGCCACACAATGTATTCAAATATATGACAATAGGATGGGAATAGAAGAACATACATACCCATTAAACAGCTGATGAACTTTTGGTTTATTTCTAGTTTGGGGCTTTTATGAACAATGTTGTTATGAGCATTCCTATGTATCTTATATGGTGTAATGTACATGCTTTTTTTTTTTTTTTTTTTTTTTTTGGTGGGCATATCCTAAAAAATGTATTATTGTTGGGTCAAAGAATATTTCAGGCTGTGTTTCAAAGAAGCAGTGACTGAACAAATATTCAGATATATTTGATTTTTTTAAGGAGTGTTTTTCGGGTAAACCTACAGAAAAGTGAGAGAAGCAGAATAGAGATGGGGAAAAGCCCATCTAGACTGCAATCTCAGATAAAGTCAGGCCTTCATTGGTTTCATCCGTAGGAGGGTCAGAAGCATAAACCCCTTTGCAGAGCAGCCTTCTCTTCCAGACCAGGGAGCTGGCATTTTGTTATATATACAGTGATCAGTATCTGAGCTGTTCCCTTCACTGAGTGTAGTGAAGAAGACCAGGCTTCATGGGAGTAGCTCTCTACAGAGGAGTCTACTGTCAGCTGAGAGCAATTCTCCAATGCTAAGGAGTGGTTATGAACTGATGGGAACCAACAGTCCCACTAACTGGGGGATGGCCCATGAACAGACATATAGGTGGAAATATTAACTACATTAACCATAGTGAACCTTTTGCATTTGAATTCCCTTAGGTTCGTTTAATCCATTATGGTATCTGATTCTGATTTGTCAGTTGCTCAAAAATTTTACAAGAAGGAAGTTAGTGGTATGAACCACAAGTTCCATATGGTAGTCGCTTCTAAGCTTCTATTGCCTAACTTCTCTTTCCTCCCTTAACATCTCAGCTCCTCTCTGCCACTCCCTTGGCTAGCACTGCTGGTCTAGGGGTTTGCCTGGTAGAGTGACCCAGCCTGAAGTGTTAGAGACCTTGGCTACCATATATTTATTATATCATGTTATACTTGTTAATTTACAGCTAAAACTGGGCATGGAAGTACATCAAAAACTAATGATGTACTGTATGGTGACATAACATAACATCATCATCATCATCATAATAATGAAGGGTATAAGATTCCTATTTCACCAAAATTTATCAAAATATTTCCAAAATTGGAATTGTTAGCCTTCTAATTTTAGTTGATCTAATTGACATTTAAAAGTATTTCTTTTTGTTTTTATTATAGTTGTTTTATTCATGTTTTTACATTTTTATTGACCTTTGATTCTCTCTTGCAAATACCTGTTTATGCCTCTTGGCCTTTTTTTTTTTTCTAATTGCATAAACTTTTTTTTTTTTTTTTGTGTTCTTTTTTTCTTTTTAATTTATTTCTTTTCAGCATAACAGAATTCATTGTTTATGCACCACACCCAGTGCTCCATGCAATACTGCCCTCCATAATACCCACCACCTGGATCCCCCAACCTCCCACCCCCCGCACCTTCAAAACACTCAGATTGTTTTTCAGAGTCCATAGTCTCCCATGGTTCATCTCCCCTTCCAGTTTCCCTCAACTCCCTTCTCCTCTCCATCTCCCCATGTCCTCCATGTTATTTGTTATGCTCCACAAATAAGTGAAACGATATGATAATTGACTCTCTCTGCTCGATTTATTTCACTCAGCATAACTTTTCCTTACTGATTTGTATTCTTTATATATTCTGGATCTGGATACAGGACATTTTTCATTTAAATGTGTTGCAGGGGTGCCTGGGTGGCTCAGTGGTTAAGCTTCTGCCTTTGGCCCAGGTTATGAACCCAGGGTTCTGGGATCAAGTTCTGCATCAGGCTCCCCACTCAGTAGGGAATCTGCTTCTCCCTCTGCCACTGGACCTGTTTGTGCTCTTTCACTCTCACTCTGCTTGCTCTCTCTCAAATAAATAAAAATAAAATCTTTAAGAAAGATAAATTTATTGCATAAATCTTCTGCTGATATGTGACTTGTCTTTTCACTTTCTTGTTAATGTATTTTGGTGAACAAAAGTACTTAATTTTAATTCAGTATACTTTGTCAATCATTTCCTTTCATTTGATTATGTGCCTAAGAAATATTTGCCTACATCAAAATCATGAAGAGCTCCTCTATTATTGTTTAAAGTTTGTAAAATCTTCACTTTTTTACCTTTCATATTAGGTCTACAATCCACAAAACATCCTCCCATGTCTTAGAGATTTTTAAGAGAAGGCCACAGTTGAAAGAATTCAGGGAGAAAAATAAGCCTTAACTTTCCTTTGTTTACTTATTGATGAAATTTTTTTCATTCTATTTTAAGTTATTTTAGTGACAATATATTCAGTGATTTACAGAACATTTCAAATTGATTATGATATATCTTAGCTGTTTCTGATAATATCTACTGAGGAAACTTGCTGCAATAAATAAGAAATCTTCATTTCACAATAGGATTGTTTATCTGTAGTTATAGACAACTCGCTCATCCATGTAATATGAATCTCTTATCCTACACTCTTACATTCAGGTAATATTCTAGTCTATGGTATCATAATCCTCTATATGTTGACTATACTTATTTTCTAAACATAACAACAACAAAAACCCACAAAAACTTACTTTTTGTTGTTGTCATTGTTTTATAAATAAATGAATGTTCTTGCTGGAAAATATACATAACCAAGACCAACAGTGTGTTCAATGTTTCTTGATGAAGTAAAAACAAATTAACAAAAACCCAATGTTGTATATATTTGGAATTCGTTTAGTTTTTTTTTTAAGATTTTATTTATTTATTTGAGAGAGAGTGAGAGAGAGAGCATGAGTTGGGAAGAGGGGCAAAGGGAGAGGGAGAGGCAGACTCCCCGCTGAGCAGGGAGCCCAACATGAGGCTTAGTCCAGGACCCCAGGATCATGACCTGAGCTGAAAGTAGATTCTTACCGACTGAGCCATCCAAGAATTAGTTTTTTTAGGGACTTGGTTTTAGATGTGACATTATTGCTTTTGCCAATTAAATACAAAATATTCATTAATATCAAGAGTATATAATTTCTTTTTTTAAAGATTTTATTTATTTTTTGAGAGAGAGAACATGAGCGGAGTTGGGCAGGGAAGAGGCAGAGAGATAGGGAGAAGTGGGCTCCCTGCTGAGCAGGAACCCAGACTCAGGACTAGATCTCAGACCTGAGCAGAAGGCAGAGGCTTAACTGACTGAGCCACCCAGATGCTCCAAGAGAAGATAATTTCTTCATACTGGGGTTATATGTTTATTATGATTTTTTCTTGATTGCTATGATTTGACAATAATTACTGGTAAAAACCAGACTCTGAAAGCTGGATGTTGCAGATAGACTGGTGCGTCTGTGAGGATGGAGCAGGAATATTATAAAGCAGTGTCAAGGTACATGGAGTTGTTTCTAAGAAATAAATGGCTCTTACTGCTCTATTCCCTTATTCACCACCTGCTACCTTCTCGTTTTATTCCTTTTGGCCTTCTCCCCATATAGAAGTACCCAGTCAATCTCACTCCTTCAGATTTTACATTTCTCATAGTATGTACCTCTCTTTACTTAGCAGTAACCATATATACAAATCTACTCTGATTGATTTAATCTAATGTTAGTGTATGTCTTTCTAGAATTTTGAATGGTATATCATTCTTTTTTTTTTTTTAAAGATTTTATTTATTTATTTGACAGATAAAGATCACAAGCAGGCAGAGAGGCAGGCAGAGAGAGATGAGGAAGCAGGCTTCCCGCTGAGCAGAGAGCCCAATGCGGGGCTCGATCCCAGGACCCTGGGACCATGACCTGAGCTGAAGGCAGAGGCTTTAACCCACTGAACCACCCAGGTGCCCCTGAATGGTATATCATTCTTGATTTTCCTTCTGTCTTCTATTTCAGAGCTGAGAGAGTTCCTTACCACCACAGAATTCTGATGAAATGTGACAGAATATTTTTGAGCTACTTTGGCTTTTATAGGGCTGTGTCCATTCTACTCACATAAGAACACGAGGAGTCTTTTGCTTGGGTGACATTTCTTGATCTAAAGTACCTGTCACTACTCGTGGTGACATTGCATCTCAGACTAAAGATCAGCCTGGAGCCTTGGCACAAATGGGACTTCCCCCCTGAGGATGGTTCTGTTTCATATAGCTGCACTTCAGGCTGGTCTGTGCCCAGGTGGGGCTCTCCGGCCACATAGGCTGCCCTGCTTGAGGCAAAGCTGTTGTAGTTTTTCAGCTGAATGAGAGAAACAAGGCCTCAACAAGCAGGTTTTACAAAGCACATAATCATACACCCATTTTTTATACTAACTTTATTAGTAATTCTCTTGCTTTATTCACTTTTATGTCAGATTTTGAAAACAAGCTAATCGAATTTTAAGGTTGCAGTACCCATCTGATATTTATAGAACTGAAAATAATTTGATTAATGAGTAAATGAAAGAATTATTGGATATGACATAACTGTAAAAATTATACTGCCTAAAACTCAGGATCCAAGTGACTAACTTTTTTGGAACCTGAAGATCTATATGATAAAACAGTCAGTTACAAAAATAGTTAATCATTTTTGTATTTTTTCATGCATCATACCACATTGAGATTATTGATTTCCATAGTTGCTGTCAAATCATAAATGGAATGCTATCAGGCAGGAGTTTGTCTAGGAGAGAATGAAGTATCTAAAAGCTGTGATGTATAATTAAGTCAAAAGAAATGATGTTACGATTAGATCTTTCAACAAGTGTGACTTTGAATGAACATCTTAGCTTTCTTCAAACACTTAAAAGACTTTTACATGGAATAAACAGTTGTTGGCATTGCTAAGAAGTTAGATTTCATTTTAAAAAATAAAACCATTCAAAAAACTAAGCCACTCACATAAGAACAAATGTGGCATGATTCCACTTGTGAGATATCTAAAACAGTCAGTCTTGGGGCACCTGGGTGGCTAGGTTGTTTTAGCATTCAAGTCTTGGTTTCAGCTCAGGTTATGACCTCATAGGTTATGAGATCGAGCCCTGTGTCAGGCTTCACACTCAGCAGTGAATCTGCTTGAAGATCTTCTCTCTCTCTCTCCCCCTACCCTACTCTCTCTCTCTTTAAAGTAAACAAATCTTTTTAAGAAAATAAGTAAAATAGTCTTATAGAAGAAAACAACAAAATGGTGATTTCCAGGGACTAAGAGGAAGGGGAAATGGGGAGTTGCTACACAACATGTACAAAATATCTGTTATGCAAGAAGAATATGTTCTATAAATCTGATGCACTACACTGTGCCTATAGATAACAATACTATATTATATACTTAAAAACCTGTTAACAGAGTAGATCTCATATTAAGTGTGCTTTAAAAAAATGGATCCAGAGGTGCTTTAAAAAGAGGTTACGAAATTACTCACTGAGTACTATTAGAAAGAAACAAACATTGACCATAAATCTTAACTTTTTGGTGTTTTGAAAACTTATTCAGTAAGTTCTGGGTGAAAATAGTGGATTAAAACTACATATTTAAAAAAAAAACAAAAAACAAAAAACAAAAAAACCCTACATATTTCACTGTACTTTCTCCCACATTTTCACTAAAGATTAAAACATTTTTTGAAATGACATAAATCCACAAAAATAGAGATAATGAAGAAGAGACAATAACAAAAAACACATTAGAGGTCAAAGAAATGTAAAATTGTAGAAAAGAAGATAATTAGAAATCTATTTGAGGACCACTAATATTCAAATAATAGGTGTTCTAAAAAAAAGAAAGATCTGGAAATAATTAGTGAATTTTTTTAAATAATTGCATTCTGAAGGACTTTAATTTCTAGTTTGAAAGATCCCACATGTCCTGAAAAAAGTAATTGGTAATGAAACGAAAATGAGTAAGAATTAAATGACCAGCCAACAAATGAACAACAACAACAACAAAACACTTTAGAATGGTTTTAGACTTCTCAAAAGCAACATTGCGAACAAAAAGATATGGGCACAGTGTTTTCAAAGTTGTGAGAGAAAATTGTTACAAACTTTTATATCCAGCCAAACCATCATTCAAATGTAGAATGATGGCATTTTCATATCTAAATGCTCCAAAATTTTGCCATTCGAGCATTTTCTTTAGGAGAGAATATTGCCTACTGAAACCACAAATGAAGAAACCACTGGATATAGGAAATGGTGTGCAATTAAAAAGAATGAAAAGGAATTTCAGGATGCTGGTAGTAGGAATTTAATGATAACAGGTGTGAATCAGGTGAGGTGGCTACCAGTCTATATTGGAACAGGTTAGAAAACTCTAGGGAAGCATTCCCCAGAAAGATAAAACTGATAGTGCACCTGATGTGTCTCAATATGCTGAAAAATATTTAGATGAATTAAGAGGTTGAATTTGGGGCTAATCAGTTACTGTTAATTCTGTAGGACATAAGGAAAAAAGTAAGTCAATTTTTAGTTTCAGAAATAACTGAACCATTGGAAAGAAAAATAATTTACTATCTAGCAATGAAGAGTTTTTATCTCAACTTTATATAAACATTGAACTATAACCAAAATCTTGGTATAACTTTATTGGAAAAATGAGTTAACAAGAATTGTATGTCTGTGTGTGCTCCTGTTCTGTGTCTATGTGTGTATGTGTGTTTTTGCTAACCAAAAGTAGGAAAAAAAAAAAAAAGAAATTTAATCTTCATCTTTCCATAGTAAGAAATAGTGGAAAAAAATAATGCCTTAAATGGAAAATTCCAAAATTGCCTATACAAATGTGTAATTTAGAGACATGGAGGTAAATAACAAAGTAATAATTTGAAAGAAGTAATATAATCTTTTCTATACATACAAAAGTGTGAGGAGGATAAAGTGAATGATTGCCTTATTCACTAAGAAAATGGGAATTTAAAAACTATGAATATGTAAAACCTAGATTTAAATAAAGAAATTATATCAAGGACTTTTTAGAAATTATTTTATCATATTTGGGTAGCCCAAACTCTTGCTTATGTCCCATGTTATAAAATGTCACTTCAGCTTCCTTATGGCAACATAAGACCTTCTCCTTTTTGTCCCTCTTTTTAACTATTAAAATTTGGCATCCATCCACAAACTTAAGTGACTCTATAGGAATAGTGGGATCCTGGACTATGTGTCAAGGGATGTGGAAGCTATGGAAGATAAACTTTTTTTTTTTTTAATTAATTTCAGAGGTAGAATTTAGTGATTCATCATTTGCATATAACACCAGTGCTCATTACATCAAGTGCCCTCCTAATACCCATCACCCAATTATCTTTCCCCCTATGCACTTCCCCCTCTAGCAACCCTCAGTTTATTTCTTATGGTTTGCCTTCCTCTTGGTTTTCATCTTACTTTAGTTTTCCTTCCTATCCCCTCTGTTCATCTGCTTTGTTTCTTAAATTCCATATATGAGTGAAATCATATGACATTTGCCTTTCTCTGACTGACTTAATTTCACTTAACATAATACCCTCCAGTTCCATCCACATCATTGCAAATGGCAAGATTTTGTTCTTTTTGATTGCTGAGTAATATTCCATTGTATATCTATATACCACATCTTCTTTATCCATTCATCTGATGATGGACATTTTCCATAGCTTGACTGTTGTGGACATTGCTGCTATAAACATCAGGATGCACATGCCCCTTCAAATAACTATGTTTGTATTCTTTGGGTAAATACGTAGTAATGCAATTGCTGGTTCATAGGGTAGCTCTATTTTTAACTTTCTGAGGAATCTCCATACTGTCTTCCAGAGTGGCTACATGAGTTTGTATTCCCACCAACAGTGTAAGAGGGTTCTCCTTTCTCTGCATCCTCGTCAACATCTGTTGATTTGTATTTCCCCGATGCTGAGCATTTTTTCATTGTCTGTTGGCCAGAAAATGCCCGGTTTAAAAAAGAACAACAACAAAACAATGAATTAAAAACACCTAAGGAAATTCAAGAATTTGAGATCCTAAGAAAATAAGTTTCTGTTGATTATTTTATGTGACATAAATATAGAAGGGAAGAGGAGTTCTGTTTAGTTACAGAAGATGGCAAAAGACCAGAGTCTATGAAATGTATCTGAAGGGTAGATAGAGTTATCTAAGACCTTGCTTAGAAATATATCCAAATATTAATATTTGGCTAAATGCCTCCTGGATCAAATATTGTAAGTTTAACCTTTTCTCAGCTGTCAGTAAAAGGCAATTGTCAACATTTTATACAGATGAAACCAAGTAAGAAAATCAATCAATTACTCTGTAGGATCAAGCTCCTTTTTGCGTCTCCTTTGACAAGAGGAGAAATATAATTCTTATTTTGGTTATTCCAGTGTGAAACCTGAACCTAAAATAAGACAGCACAGTTGTCTTTGTGCTGACAAAAACCTCAAACTTTGTTCCCAAAAGCATTGACAGCGAATATTTTAGTAAAAATATCTAATCCTGTTTCTTATGCTGATTGTAATCTTGGTTTAGAGGCAGAAGTCAGAGACTTTCTGACAATTAGCCAATGATTATCTATATTAACACAAACATTTAGGCAGACTGTGTTCCAATAAAACTTTATTTACAAAAATAGAGAGAAGTCCAAAGTTGGCCCTCAGGCAACTCTCTTAATTTATTGCTTCTATACATTTAACCTGCTTTTTAAAAATTTCAGTGTCCTCATGGGTACCTTTCATATTGTATATTTATTTGTTTATTTTCTATATCTTCCAAGAGGATGCAAGCTCCAAGAAGGAAAGATCTTCATGCTATTTGCATGTGTCCTCAATTCTTAGAATAATGCCTATTACATACAGGTTATTGTAGAAGATTGCATTATTGTGCCCAATTCCTTACTTCTCTTTCTATTTGTGCTCTATTAAGCTTCAAGACTTATCATCACAAGACTTCAAGTATAAACAGAAGGGACTGGTAGCTCTTAGCCTGGCCTTCATCATCACGTAGTATTTCTAGATCCTCTTAAATTCTGCTGTTTGCCATAGATGAAAATCCCCTTATCATCTAAGACAAATGAGAGTAACATAGAGCAGACATGGACTTAAGCTGAAGCATTATTAAAAACTATATTTTCAGGGAAATTTTTGAGAAAAATACTTTTAGTTGAATATTCCATTTATTATTGAGCTATTAGATATCTCAATTATAAATATCTTGGCTCAAAAAGTAGGTTGACTTTTCCTAGTACTTGGCACATTGAAAGAACTCAGTTCTATTGTTCTGATTCTCCATTGTGTGTCCTGGATGAGTAACTCCTACTATATTCACTATCCCCTCCTCATTTGCATTTCCATCTTCTTCACAACCACGCCTCCTACTATTTGTTTTCTCTGTTTTGGGGAAAACTGCAATTTCTCCTCCTAAACCGTCTACCAGGGAAGACACGATTTTATTAATGAGCCTTTAATAAGGCTTCCCTACTGTGCATATTTCTGAGCTGTTGTGAGACAAGATTTGGAAACTGTATGTCTGCTATTTATGCGCTACTGTGGGAAGTGGCAGCAGGCAGTTCTAGCCAGACTTTTCAAGAACAGTGTTGAAAGATTGATTTATGATGAGCAGCAGAGTAAGAAGGAACAGGTGTCAGTGGGACTGGACCTTAGGTTTGGAAATCTGCAAAGGCCTAGCTTTTCGGTTTCATCTCGATGCTATGAAAGGCATCTTTATTTTGATTAAATGAGCTTGATTCACAGATCCTATCCCTGTCCAATCCCTTAGATTTTTACACATGAGTCTCCTTGAAAATGTGTTTTACAAGCTTTCCCTGTCACTGCAAAATCATGAGTATTAGGGTTTATTTTAGTCCTGGAGTTGGTTTCTTAATACTTTTCTGGTCTTAATCTTTGTCCTGTCTCCCCACTGTTTTGTGCATTCACTCAGCTCTCCTCAGGTATATCTATTTCTGTGTTTTGATAGAGCACATCTTAAGCTGAGGCTTTATTTTTCTATGTAAATTATATCACAAATCAGTATGTAAAATGGATCATAAGCAAGATAATTTCCCCAAAGACTCCCTATGCAAGAAAAACTTAGATATTATACTTTATTTTAGTTTTAGGGAAGTAAATTGATTTTATTTATTTCTTTATCAGTTATTCTTAAGTATTCATGTTTCCTTTGTCACAATATCGTATTCTTTCACACTGTAATTTGTTCAAATTTTATACTTTATTTTTCTTTATTTCTCTTTTTCATATATCTTATTTTCTTTATATCGCCTTCTAATTTTTTTTTTTTTTTTTTCTTATTTTACTCTCAATTTAACAGAAGTGCCATATGGAAAGGGGAAGAAATAATTGTTATTGGAGCAAACTTCCTGTATGTCAGGGCTAACTGTGTAATAGACATTATTCTGCTTAGCAGAAGAATTTCTTAAGGGGGGAGATCTGAGGAGGTGAAGTAGCACATTTAAGTAATAGACAATAGTAGAAGAGCATCACCTGGTAACGAAGTGTACAGAGCTAATGAATGATAATAAAAGTGAAGTGTACACCTAGTGGGGATAGTATCCTTTTCTTTTAAGAGTTCAGATAGCTTTTGGAGTTTCAAGGTCATTTCTTAAGAAAGTCATGGGCCTATGAAGAAGCGGAAAGTTTTACCTATGACAAGAAAATAGTGTGTTTCCATGGAATTTCCTATGGATCAACTACAAAGAAGGTCCACATACACAAAAGGGCTCTGAGGAGAGCTACAGCAGAGACCCCAGGGGCTTACCAACAGGAAGTCTCTCTGAGCTTCCTTGGGCAACTGTGAGTATCATCTGTTGGTTCCTGAACTCTTTAAGCATATAGACTCACTCTGTATCACAGAATCACGTGAAAAGGTCTTCAGCTTCTTGCCATAATTCATCTTCTATTTCATTTCCTCATCAATTCATGATCTTCTTGACATCTGACCTTATGACTTCTCTTCCCCTTTTCTGTTTTGTCTTGCCCTTTAGATTTGATGCTCAGATACACATCTCCAGATAACATGTTTCATCTCCTTCGTCAACCATGAGCACATTCTCTCTGAACCCGGGCTGTTTATTCCACCTCAGGACCATGAACTGAAAACTTTGTTCAAGCTCTGTGGCTAGTTTCTCTTTTCTATGGACTCAGAAGTAATAACAAGATGAAGACTTCTAGTGCCATTAAAAAAACTTGGCATTATGGGACTTCTGATATTATATAAAATCTGAAAAACTAATAGGTGTTGTTGATATTACCTGATAATTTAACCGATTTCCACAATAATGGGTTAACAGTTTATACAAATAAGGAGTGCTAAAAAAAAATTCTACAAAGGACATTTTCTCACTACATTGAATGGGGCTGCAGACCTTACAAAGTAACATTAACCTTTTGGGTGATAGTATACTAGGAATTTCAGGATTACTTAGCAATTAGAAAATGGGTGAAATATATTTTGAGCTTTAAGTGGTATAGCCACGTGGAAACACATTTCACTGAAAGGTCAAACTTGTAAATATTTCAAGACCAAATACTCTGTGCTTCACAATCTAAAATCTGTGACCTTTACACCGTGTTTATTCAGCTCAGGCAGAATAGACTCATAAGGCATTAGGCTTTTATGTCATCCTGCTAAATTTCTGAGGTAGTCTATTGGTGGCTACCATGTACATATGTATTTTGTTGAAAGATGCTAGTAAGAGATTTTTTCTGTAGTGCAAGTGTGAAAATTCACATCCATAATTCATCAAAACAGCCATTTGGAAAATGAATTAACCATAGTAACCACACTTACAAATCACAAGATTTCAGGTTTGCTTATTAAAATAACATTCAGTTATTCTGAATAGGTGTGAATGCAGTTCTAGTATGTGAATTTATTCATCTTGGAAATATCTTTCAGTGTTTCTTGTTTAAACTTTTCACTTCTTTCTGATGAGACATGTAAATAGGAATCTTTTAAATGAATATTTTTTTCTTGGCCAAAATTGAATAGTTATAAGCAAGTATAGTTCCACATATCAAAGGACAGACTTACTAGAGAAAAAGAAACATATATTGTGAGTCAAATAAAAAATGTTTTATATGATATTTAAAAATCTATAGAATAATTTGTAGAACTGACCATGTCATAGAAAATAAAATGGGAAGCTTCTAGAAGCACATATAGAGGGGTAATAGTAATTACAGTTATAAAACAGCTAATAAATTGAAGAAGAAAACTCAAGCACAAGGGATATTGCAATAACATTCAATATATATGGTAGGGGAGCCTAGGTTGCTCAGTTGGCTAAGTGTCCATCTCTTGATTTTAGCTGAGGTCTTGATTTCAAGGTTGAGAGATCAAGCTCTGCATCTGAACGTTGGGTGTGGAACGCAACAAAGATTCTCTCTCTCCCTCTTCCTCTGCCCTTCCCCATGTGCACTTTCCCTCTAAATAAATAGGTAAATAAATAATATATGGTATCGATATGCCAACATTTATCTAGCAAGAGAAAATATAATTTTCCGAATGCTACTATTAAAACAGTTAAAGAAAAACCCAAACGCAACATAGAAGATTACAGTATATCAAGACAAAACCTACTTTTGTGGTCAAATCCTGAATGTATATGTTACCATGAATCTTAGACAACTCATTTTATTTCTTTATCAATACCATATCAGTTGCATGCTGAAGTAATTATATTTCTATGTGGTCAGTGGCTGCATTTTTCTTAAATTACTTATACAAATTAGAAAATGTGATGACTTTGATATTCAGACCTGTGATAATGTAGTTAAAGAGGGAAAATCAGAGATGGCCTGCACTTGAAAGGTTTCTTTCTTCCTGCACTTGAAAGGGGTATATATCTGTCAGAGAGCTCAGTGGAGGGAATACCCCTGGAAACTCTATACTTGAATAAGTTTTAAAAAAATTCTTCTAAACAAGTAAAGAATCAAATAATAGTCTAGGCCTGTAGCTTTCTTGAAATCTCTTATTTCTCTTTGGAAGATACTTAAAGAGGACTATGGATTCAAGGTCTCAAAAAACCAGGTAAAAATTTAGTGGCCTTTTAGTATCCTGATCCATTCCTCTTTTTGTTAAAGCATCATCTTTCGTCATCAGATTGAACAAAAACTCTATTTTTTTTAAACTCTATTTTAAAAAGCCCCAAATATTCAGTGTGTGCTAACTTCTGACCATTGATATGCTGTATATCTCCATATCCTCATAAAATATATTAGCAAATTTGAATAAGGACAGAAAACTGCAGGATGTATTTAAAAATCAAGTAAGAAATTTTATCTTTTTATTTTTTATCTTTATTTTTTAGAAAATTTATTTATTTACTATTTTAGAGAGAGAAAGAGGATGGGGAGGAGAGGCAGAAGGAGAGGGAGAAAGAGAATCTCAGGCAGACTTTGCTGAGTGCAAAGCCCAACACAGGACTCTATTTTATGACCCTGAGATCTTGACCTGAGCCAGAATCAAGACGTTCAACTGACTGAGCCACTCAAGTGCTGCATAAATTATATCTTTTTAATTTCTGATATTATGCCTTCTTTTTCAGATGATCTTCATTATAGAATAGAAGATATGTTACAAATTTAGGGTACACACCTTATGTTCACTAGGATGCAATAATATATCCTGAAAAAATTATATTAGTTTATTATTTGATAAAGTTTTATTTTATTGAATCACAGAAACACAGCATTAGAAAGAATCTCAGTTTCTTCTAATGCCTTCTTTACTTGGTGGTACATAGAACCCTATTAGGAGCTTCCAATGTGCTGGTCAACTGCTGTTTGTTTTTACAAACATCTTCACCCTTCCTTATGCAACTGCTTTCTGTATCACAAAAATAAATTTCTATCAACTGGATAACCAATTCCATATTTTTTTTTTACATGGAAATGCCTATGAACATTTCTGTTTCCCTAAATGAAGTCTCACTGTACACTCATTTAGTATAATTGCAAAGAATTATTAGGACAGCTCTTTATTTTAATTTAATTTTACCATCACTTTAGCATGACATTGATCTCCTTGTACACTAGTTAATATGGTTTATGAGAACTTCAATGAGCCAAGTAATTAGGCACTTTTTGTTTTGTACCCACATAGTAAGAATAACTTCATAAATCTAAATTTCACATTTCCGACTAAATGTTTACAAACAACTGCATTGGGTGTCAGAAAGTTTGGGTTAGTTTAAGTTATACACCTCAAACTTCATTCTCATTTCACTCTAAGTTTTTAAAAATTATATTTTAGTTGTTACAGCCCTCTGAAAAGCCATAATAATTTAGTTACTTGTAATTTATTAGACATCAAGCATATATTCTATTCCAGATCCATTTGTGTAATTGAAAACCATAAGATTAATACTTAGGAAATAATGAATTATTGGGGAGACAATTTTGAATATTGTGATTAATGACTGAATTATTCTCTTCCAACAAGAAGATAGGTTTCAGGTGATTAGTGTGTAACCTTTAGCTTCAACTCAACCTGTGGTTTAATGCTTGAACTTTCAGTGTAGCTATAAGATACTCAATGTTGAAGATGAGGAGGAGGGGCTATAGAGAGCACAGTTGCATTAATCATAATTCTAGCTAACATAATGTACAAACATTGGAATCTCAATGACATATTTGAAGGCTTTCAAACAATATATATTGAATGAATGATTGAAAATTTTATCTCTATGAGAAATCAAGACAGCTTCCTTATTTTAGCTGGCCCCATGTAGTTTCTGGTCAGCCAAAAAACTAGAGACAACAATTTTATTTAGAGGCTGCTAAATCTTGTCGTAACTGCTCGAGGTAATTTAAACCCTTGCTTTAAGTAAGAAGGCTTGAGAAGAGTGCTGTTGTCTTTCCACTTGTTTCCTTACTATTTTTGCTAAACATGCCATTTTCTCTGCTTAACTCCTCTTCCCTGACATGTGTTTCCATTCTCATTCAAGGGCTTACCCTTACCTTCTGATAATTTTGAAATTTCTGCTCCTGGTGCTTACCATGGCAGAGATGATTTCTTCTCTCTCCTCACTCTGCTCTGGAGTGGAGGTACTTTGTTTTTTTTGTTTGTTTTGTTTTTTGGTGTTGGGGGGGGGTTGAAGTATTTTTATTATTCTTTCCAGAAGTGAGCATCCTTGGATGTTCACAGTGCCAGGATGTTGCTGGTTGTTCAAAATCATCACAGTCACCGTTCCCCTGCTTGATATATCCAGGAACTGCTTCCCCTAGACTGTCTTCTTTCATCACTCATGCTGTGTAGAGGTTCCCCACATATTGACTGTATATTCCTTTCTATCAGTCAGATGGATCACAGTCTAATGACCTGAAAATGGCATTTATCCTTTATATATCCAATGATGCTGTGATTCAAATTGAGCTGTGTGTGTGTGTGTGTGTGTGTGTGTGTGTGTGCAACATAAGGTATTCAAATACATATTTTAGGTTATTATTGACCAGTCTAGTTTTTGAGCAGCTCAGGGTTATTCCCCCACACAAATGAGTAAAACCTCTTCTCATGTGTTTAGGAATATACAGAACAGATGGTGCCCATAATTTGCATAAAAATGAGGACCTTGTATATAAAAGTGAAGTACTAATTTTGTTCATCAAAAGGAGTCAGTACCAGGGTACTTGGGTGGCTCAGTGGGTTAAGTGTCTGCCTTGAGCTCAGGTCATGAACCCAGAGTTGTGGGATCAAGTCCTGCATGGGGCTCCCTGCTCAGTGGAGAACCTGTTTCTCTTTCTGCCCCTCACTCTGCTCATGCTCTCTCTCTCAAATAATTAAAATCTTAAAAAAGAAAAAAGAATCAGTGCCAAGAGAACCCTGCAGCTCAACACTGGACCTTGTAGAGATCTACTAGGTGTACTTAGGAGTTTTGTCAACACTGTCAAACTTTTCTTACCTTAAGGTTCATGGTTTTTCACACCCCTTGGCTATCTAGAGTGAGTAGTACCACTGTCAGCTATTAGGGATGCAGTTCATGCTCTGAATAGCTAATAGATGTATTCATTAAGAAAGTATTCTTTTCAGAGATTTTTTTGTATTTAAAGGCTCAAAAGGAACAACAAAACAGGACCTTACTGAGATGCACTGGATTGAGCGTTAGTATATAGGTAAAATAATTTGAAACCATATTTTGTCTGCTATGGCAGTGGTCCTATGGATATAAGGTATAATCAAAAAGGGAATTATTTTTTACAGTTAAGTGAATAATTTGAAAATTTACTATCTTTGCAGAGACTGTATAACAAAAGTGGCATAAAGAAAAAAATGTTAAGATGCTTAAGGTTTTTTGTTGTTGTTGTTGTTTTACTTTTAAAAAAGGCTACAGTTTCAAAGGAATGATACTGAATATTTGTGTTTCCCAAAACACTGAAGAATAGAATCAGACAAGTAAATCTCTTCCTTCTAAAAAATATGTTACAAGTCTCAGCAGTGGTTAAAAACAAAAAAACAAAACAACCCTCAAAAGCAAAAACATTAAAAAAAACCTCTACTTTTGAGAGTGCCTTTTTATTGTCACAATTGCCCCCATAATTAGTGAACTGGGAGACCCTGAACTCACCATAATGGAAGATTTTCTGGAAAGAAATTTTCAGTGAATGCCACATTTCACAATATTTGTGAGAAAACAGCCCCCATAATGCAGTATATTAGTCGTCCTGTGCAATGAGCCAAAGACCGCATCTCTTGATAGCACTTTCATCGGAATAAGTAAGAACAATGTGGATTTGGGGGCTAATGCAATGGAACTTCATTCCTTTAATTAACTTTCCCTGAAGATAATCTATAATTGAAAGAGAGAGGAGTGAAAAAAGAGTCCATAAGAACCTCAAATGTGTGGGCAGATGTTTCCGGAGAGAAAAGGCATCAGGCATTATTCTACTTTCTCTGTGGCATAAGTATCAGTGAATTTGGGGAAAAGAATCTTACTGTGCTTCTAATCAGGAAGTTGGTGCTTCAATTAAAAATCCATTTTTTTAGAATACTGTAGAAATTACAATTGTAGGGGCGCTTGGGTGGCTCAGTGGGTTAAAGCCTCTGCCTTGGGCTCAGGTTATGATCTCAGGGTCCTGGAATCAAGCCGCGCCTCGGGCTCTCTTCTTAGTGGGGAGCCTGCTTCCTCCTCTCTCTCTGCCTGCCTCTCTGCCTACTTGTGATCTCTGTCAAATAAATAAATAAAATCTTTAAAAAAAAAAGAAATTACAATTGTAATTAAATAATACAACAGTTTTTATATACCATCCCAACTGCTTACTCTGTATTTGGCCTAGACCCTGAATGAAAGCCATGTCATTATAGTTCTCAGTCTAGTAATTTGGAAAACGTGTCCTAAGCTCTTAAATTATGGGCTTCCTGAGTGGTTGTACAGTATTCGATTTATGCTTTATCAAAAGAGTCTAGCATAGTACTTGGTCTAGAGTGGACATACAACAAAAATTTATAAGATGAACTGAAACATACTTGCAAAGGTAGGTACAGAAGGAGTTTTGCAACTGAAGAGATTTATCATAAAACTCTAAGGATTGCTTCTTTCATCTCTGTTTCTCTAAAGTCTGTTACAGTTATAACTCTAGCTGACATGAGCAAATAGTTGCTGCACTTCTGTCCTTGGAAGACATTTAAATTTCACACATTTGTCAAATGAATAAATAAACTAAAAACAAACAAAAATACCTTTAACTGAAGAAATCACACTTCTTCATTTATACAAATTTATTATTATTAAGGAATCTAGTTAAAAATTATCTGCTTTAGTGACCTTAAAAACATTTACTCAGAACATTTAAGGGAGAATCACTTTTGATAATAGAACTTTGCATTGTAATTACAAACTGGGCTTGGCATTATAGGAGCTGGATGCAATGTGAGATTATTTTAATTAATTTTATCCTGATTTTGCTGTTTCTCTCTCACAGGTTTTTGAAATTTAATAATTCCTACAAATTACTTCAGCTACTAATATGGATTTTTTTAAAGACATGATTTGATTTAATTCTCTGTAGTCAGCCCTTTAGTGCTTTTTAAAAGTGTGATACACAGATTTCTGTCTTACTTTAGAGAAATGATGATCAGTGGATTGATTCTTTGAGATGCAGATTTAAACCATTTAGTTTATAAAAGAAAATCATTCCTTTGTTGGAAAGCTATAAAAATAACCCATTTTCAGCTATAATTTTTCTTGTGAAATACACACATACTTTAAAAATTTGACATTAACTTTGTTCAGAAAATTCCAATAGACTTTCTGTTTAAGGGCACTGAAAATCTTCGCTATATGGAACTATGAAAATCTATGTTGTCTGCAGACAATAAGGATTATTAATAAGAACATTTAAATGTAACTTGAAATAAACCATACATATTGACAATAAAAAGAGGAAACATAGTTGCTGGGTATGGAGAGGGTGGTTGGGTTATGGACACTGGGGAAGGTATGTGATATGGTGAGTGCCGTGAAGTGTGTAAGCCCGACAATTTACAGACCTGTACCCCTGGGGCAAATAATACATTATATGTTAATAAAAATAATTAATAAAAATTTATAAAAAAGAGGAGACATAAAATGGCACCAGATTGTGCTGCTGAATAAAATTTTGTTGTAAATCTTTATCATAAATATTGTGAAAAATAGTTGTATTCTGTGATTACAAAATTTTTAACCTACCATCCAGTGGCCAAAAGAATATCATACCCAAAACAGTTTGTTATACATTGTGTGTGCGTGTGTGTGTGTGCATAAAACAAAGGATGTGCAAAAATTAGTTTAAGTCAAAATGGAAAAATGTCTGCTGTTCGCTCTGGTTTATTTTTAGTGGGGCATTTGCTAAAATGTTTAAAACATTTGCTAAAATTTAATACTTCATAAACTATAATTTGATGGTTATATAATATGATCTAAATTTTGCAGACTTTATTTATATTGACTATATATTAATCTGTTTACATATCATGGAATTGCTACCTTCACTGTTACTATTACCCCTGCTACTGGGTCTAACATTATTATACAAATAATCATAACCCTAGCCAACATTTATTTAACAGATTTTTATATCCTTTTATAAACTTAAGTTTATTATATGGCTTTTTGTTATGACATGTGGGATTTCAAGTTAAGCAAGCAGTGAGGCCCATCACACTGATGCTATTAATTTACCTGATCTAAGTTCTTAGGCTGGTGGTCCCATCATTTAACACTAAGACATATGTAGTTCTACAATTGTTTTGATCAAGTAGATTAGCCTTTCCTGAAAAGGAATCATGTTTCTCTACCAGGGATGTATAAGCTATACTTCAATGTGAGAGATTCCAAAGAATCTACTACTTTGTTTTTCTGTCCCTAACCAGGGTCTGATATTCCAAACTTGATAATTTTAATGATGGAATATAGGCCTTCAAAGCTAATCCAATTTTATACCAATCAATAATCTTAGATAGTACTTATATTTTGCAAATTAATGAAATATATACTCTTTGTGTCAAAAAATACTTTAAAGGTGAAATTAGAAGGCAAAAAAACTTACTTTTTAGACAAAAATACTTATTTTCTTTCTAGATTTGTTGGACATGCCAAACATTATGGTAGATTTTATTTGTCAAAAGGGGCCACAATACCATCTCCCATCTTGTCACTCCCCATTAAGAGTTGGTGTTTATTTTTTCCTCCTCTTGAATCTGGACAGCTTCTTAATTTGTTTGTTACCAACAGAATATAGCAGGAGTCATGATGTGTGACTTCTGAGCTAGCTCAGAAGAAAGGTAAGACCACTTCTAACTCATTCGCCAAAATAGTTTTTCTTGAAGCCCTCAGCCTTAAGTATGCCTTTCATATGCCTTGGGACTACCATGGCCTAAGAAGATCTAGACCAGCCCATTTGAGGAACCTAGAAGGATAAGCCCTGGAAGTATACGAGGCAAGAAAGATGGCTGGCCTTGGTCACATGGTAGCTCCTGCTACCATGTGGCGATAACCACATGAGAGACTCATGGGCAGAAATACCCAACAAGTCCATCCTGAATTCCTGACTTATAGAAATCAGGAGAATTAAAATAATGGTTGTTGCTTTAAGTTAAGTGTTGGTGTAAATCTTTACATCACGAAGATGATCAAAACAAAATTTGGTACTGGGAGTGGGTCTTTTCATAATAAAAACTCCAGACACTTGTCTCAATGACTTTGAGATTGAACAGTAGATAGAAGCAAGAAAGACCTTAAAAAGACTGTGGAATGTGACAGGCCTAGAGGTGGCAGACAACCAGAGCTTAATGGAAAGTCAGAAAAATGTTATTGGAAGCTAGGAGAAAGGAAGGAATTGCTATGTAGTGACAGAAAAATTCAATGAAAATATCACTTGTAGTAACATCGAAAATAGAAAAAAGTATCTAATAAACTATGTCCTAGGTTAAAGATCGGCAATTTTTTTTTTCTGTAAAGGGTCAGATAGTAAATATTTAAGATTTGTGAATGCTGTACCCTCTCTGTCACATCTACTTAAGTATTGCATTATAAAATAAATCATAGACAATATGAAAATAAATAGGCATGACCAAATTTGGCCAACGGTGGACTAGATTCAGCCTAAAAACCATAGTCTGCTGACTCTTGATCTACATAAGGAGATTTCCAAGCAAAGTGTGAATGTATTGTCTACCAATGATAGAGGAGTGAGATGAACAAAAGAATAAAATATCTGGTTTTTTAGTGGAACATAAAGAGCATGTATAAGGTACAACACCATCTTCTCACCTAGAAAATGACTTTCAAAGTAAAACATTATCTGAGGTTTGAGAACCAGTCCAGGATTGGACTATAATGTCCTTGGTTGAGAACTCAGAATATGTAAGGCAGTGACACATAAAACATTTCGGAGACGTGAGTGGACTTCAGAGGTTCTTAAAATTGTGCCTTACAGATCCCATCTCTTAACCAATAAGGATTCTAATATATTTAAGGAAATCATCCCAACAACATCATGCAGAGGCCAAGGTAAGATTTCTTTCAAAGAGATTTGTAGGCACAGCTTTTGTTGAATGGAATGAATTATACCTGATAGAAAAAAAATGTTTGTAAATAAATCATAATAGCTTATACCAAATGAGACAGAATATCAAATGAAAAGAGACTTTTGAACTCCAAACATTTTATGAGTACAAGCAGGTGGAGATTTTTGCAGAGATGTTGTTTCTTTTGATTTTTGTTATTTATTTATTTATTTATTTAAGCAAGCCACTTCTTTTTAAATTATTTTTTTAATTTAAATTCAATTAAATTTAAATTCAATTTAATTAACATATAGTGTATTATTAGTTTCAGAGGTATATATCACTGAATATATACCTCAGCGTATATATTCACTGTTCATTCCAGTGAACAGTGTTCATTCTATCAAATGCCCTCCTTAATTCTCATTACCCAGTTACCCCATCCCCTCACCGACCTCCTCTCCAGCAACCCTCAGGTTGTTTCATATAGTCAAGAGTCTCTTGTGGTTTGTCTCCCTCTCTGTTTTCATCTTGTTTTTCCTTTTCTTCCCCTATTCATCTATTTTTTTCTTAAATTCCACATATGAGTGAAATCATATGATATTTGTCTTTCTCTGACTTAGCTTGCTTAACATAGTACCCTCTAGTTTCATTCATATCATTGCAAATGGCAAGATTTCATTCTTTTTGATGGCTGAGCAATATTCCATTGTAGGTATATACCACCTCTTCTTTATCCATTCATCTGTTGATGGACATGTGGGCTCGTCCCATAGTTTGGTTATTGTGGACCTTGATGCTAAAAACATTGGGGTGAATGTGCCCTTGGAATCATTATTATGTTTGTATCCTTCGGATAAATACCTAGTGGTGCAGTTGCTGGTTCATAGTGTAGCTCTCTTTTTAACTTTCTGAGGAAATCTCCATACTGTCTTCCAGAGTGGCTATACCAGTTTGCATTCCCAACAATAATATAAGAGGGTTCTCCTTTCTCTGTATTCTTGTTAATATTTGTTGTTGTTGAAGCTATTTCTGAAATGAAGGATGGCCTGTAGGGCAAAACCTAGAGTCTAGAAGATGAAGCTAAGAGCTATGAAAAGTAATTCATTGGGAAATAGAATAAACTCTGATCAGGGAAGTGGCAATATATGTAGATCTGGACTATAGATATGGTATGGATCAGTGTCTCCTATGCTTTCTTATTTTTCTCTTCTTTGGAGGTATCTGTTGAGATTTTCTTATGTCTGTCCCACTGTTATGCAATTTAGCAGACATCAAAATATATCTAATAGAGGACTAATATCTAGAATATATAGGGAACTCTTAGTAAAAAATAACAAAGGCAAATAATCAGGTAAAAATGTGGACAGAGGATATGAATAGATATTTTACAAAAAGTGCATAAAAATTTACTCAATTTACTCAATAAAATGCAAATTAAAGTCACCATAAGATAACATTCCCCATGCTCTAGAATAGCTACATTTTAAAAGGTTGGGAATATCAAATGTCAGCATGCATCAGAAATAACTGGACTCTCTAATGTGCTGCTCAGTGTGTAAAATGGCATAAATACATTGAAGATGACTTGGGAGTCTCTTATAAAGTTAAAAAAACACCTATCTCCTGTCCATGCCTAGATATTTAATGAAATTAAAACATATCTATAAAATGCATATCTATATATAAAAACATATCTATAAAATACTTGTACAAGGATGCTCATAGCATCTTAATTAACAATAACCAAGAGTGAAAAAAACCATCCAAACATCCAGCAACGAAGAATGGGTAAATGTATTGTAGTAGATTCAGTGGAATGCTCTTCTGCAATAAAATGGTCCAGCAACTGAGGCATGCAACCGCATGGATCAAACTCATACACAGCATGTCGTGCAAAAGAAGCTAGACATGAAAGAACCCATGCGGGAAGATTCCATATTTAGGAATTCAAAAAACAGTGATAGACATCAAAATGCTGGTTATCTCACTGGCAGGAAATTTGCTAGATAAATGCATAAAAGAATTGTCAAGAAGGTGAAAGTGGTTCCTATATTTATCCGGTGGTGGGCAAAACGTGTGCTAAACTAATTGAATTCTATGCTCAAGATCTTTATATTTCATTGCATGCAATTTAAAACTCAAGTGATTTAGGGGTACCTGGCTTACTCAGTTAGTAGAGCATGTGACCCTTGATCTTGGGGTTGTGAGTTCAAGCCCCATGTTGGGCACAGAGATTACTTAAAAATCTTAAAAAAAAAAAAAAACTAACTAATGAGGTACTATATGTTAGCTAACTGAACATAATAAAAATCAATCAATAAATAAATAAAACTCAAGTGATTTTTAAAAGATTAACCAATTTTGAAGAAGAAAATAAAATTTAGAATAATCTATAGGATATCAATTCTTGCTTTAAAGCCAAAGCAATTTACTACTGTGGTGCTATTGCAAGGACAGACAAATAGAATAAAGAACCCAAACTATAAAGCTTTAAATATTTTATGTGCCTTTCTGATCCCTTGAGTGGGGAAATAGAATTTATATGATATGCACAAAATTGGAGTTTTTCAAGATCCCAAGATTACTCTAAAACCTTTTTTGGGGTTTATACCAGGTTGTGTGTTGTCTGTGCAATATCATATAACAAATTCATATAACAAAAAGTATATCCTTTTTACAGTAAAAAGGCTTTTGATGTATTCACTTAAATAAAAGTGACATTAGTAAAAATATGTTGTGCCATTTTATTAAATAAAATGGTTAGCAATAACTGTATCAGGTTTTTTACTTATATTATTTAATGCTCACAAGAAGCCTGAGATAGGTATTAGGTGGAGAAATTAGCTCACAGAAGCTAGGTAATACTACCAAGTACATATGGATAGAACCAGGATTTAAATCCAAACTAATCTATCTGCAAATCTCTGCTACTTACTATCAGTTTCTTTGGGAAGTATTTTTGGAGAAAGTACATATAAACAACAGATCATCTATCTCTAGATTGGAACCACATTTCAAGAAATTAGAAGCATATTTTAAGAAATTAGCTTAAAAATTTTTGAAATAAAAAAAAAAAAAACTAGCAATAAACCTGTAATCTTTCTCGCAGAAAGACCTACACAAGTTTCTAGTCTTGGTTTCAGTCGTTTTTGTTCGTTTGTTTTAATGAAAGGATGCTGGATTTATATTTTATCATTTTTACATCTATGCTTTTTCCAACCACCAGTAACATGAGCAGATTCACTTTGAGCAACATGTAACTCTGGAAATAACTTCAAAAAGGAGCCTTGCTCAGGAAACAAGACATTTCTTTAGGGCCATCTTTACAGTTAGGATGTTACCTTTTCAGATCTAGAAGTCCCTCATCACTTCAGTTTTATAAATATTGACATTCTAGTCTTATATTTGTGCTAACATTATTAAAGCTCGATTTTGAAAAGAAAAAAAAAGGCACATTGGTTAAGCTGATTGGTTAAATGTCTAGATCTCCAAAATTATGGAGAATGAACCAACCATTGATATGGATTTAGATTACAGTATTTTCCATAAAATGGTAAAAAGGATCTCTTCAAGATACTATCTTTCAGGGGTGCCTGGGTGGCTCAGTGGCTCAGGTCATGATCCCAGGGTCCTGGGATTGAGCCCCACATCGGGCTCTCTCCTCAGCAGGCAGCCTGCTTCCCTTCCTCTCTCTCTCCCTGCCTCTCTGCCTACTTGTGATCTCCGTCTGTCAAATAAATAAATAAAATCTTTTTTAAAAAGATACTGTCTTTCAGAAAACATTTAAATATAACAAGTTTACATAAAGATATAATGTAAAATTATGTTACTTTCAATTGACACATTTTAATACATGCTGAGGTTTAGATTACTAAAGTAAGGGGGCTAGCTTAATTGTTCAAATCCCATTATTAAGGATGAGTTGCTAAGTATTTTATAATAAATACAGTGACAAGTATATGAATGTTACAAAAGAAGATATCCCTGTCCTGAAGGGTCTCACATGCTCTATGAGGACACGAAATTAGATTATGCGAACAATACTGAGTGCAAAAGGGCCAAATAGTGTCTGTGAGAGAGCTAAGAACTCAAACATGGACACTAGGAATGTAGGCTAAAGAGTTCTTAGGCTTCTCTAGAGAAGCAAGTATTGATTTTCTTTTTAAAAAGTTACTAGAGGGCCACCTGGGTGGCTCAGTGGGTTAAGCCTCTGCCTTCGGCCCAGGTCATGATCCCGGGGTCCTGGGATCCAGCCCCACATGGGGCTCTCTGCTCAGCAGGGAGCCTGCTTCCTTTCCTCTCTCTCTCTGCCTGCTTGTGATCTCTCTCTGTCAAATAAATAAATAAAAATCTTAAAAAAAAAAAAGTTACTAGAGTTGTAATGAAATACTTATTGACATAATTTCATGACCTAATCCAGGCTTCCAGGCTTCATGTTGAGATAATATTTTCTGTTACTTTGGATCCTACTTTTCCGCCAGTCTATCTTTCTCCAGTGTTACTCATCCAGTCTGAGCATTCCTGCCTATGTGCCTTAATGTTTTTTTTTTTTTTTCTTTCCATGGAATGTCTTTCCCTTTGTATCCTTATGTCCTTCCTGAAAAACTCACCGAAGTTTAGTTCGAACATCACTGAATCCTTCTATGATCCCAACACTTATTAGAAAAGACCTTCCCTTTGTGATATTATCATACAATTTTAGTATTTTGATTTATATCTCCATTTCTACTTTTTTTTGGTCAGCTATGAACTCTTTGGGGTTAGGCCATGCACTTCTTCCTTTCTAGCACCTACATAACACAGTTCTTGGCACCTAGTAATGTTGAGTAAATAAAATCTTCAGAGAGTTGATATAATTAATTTAGAAATTATTCTTGGGAGTACCAAAAGCATGCACACTACCCATTTTCTCTGATGTATCCTCAACCTTCGTAATGTGCCACTATGCCCAGCTGTGTTAAAATACCAAGAAGCCATCACATGGAAAGATCATTATACCTTCTTCCATTCTATATAAAAAACTCGGGGTTGACTTCAAAATGGAAAAAAAAGGAAAAGTTCCAAGTGATATTTAAAAAATAAAATCAAATAAATAAAATAAAATGCAACCTTAGTCTTTACCACTTGAGCTGAAATATGACAGTGTATAAAGAAAACCAAATGATGCCTGGTTGTGCCAGAAAGTTCAACAATCCTCTAACCACGAGGTAAAAATAGTCTTTCAGCCCAGCCAAAATCAGCTTCAGAATGATAGAAAATTGTGTCTAAGCCCCTGTATTTCTCCCAGCAAATATGCTATACTGTGTGAGCCAGTTTTCTCATTAAGTTATGAATTAAAAGTAACACATGGTTGTAAACTCACAAACTGGGCCATCATATTCAGCCTATACAGTACCTTATTACTGCTATTCTGTGCTCAAGAGATTTTCTCTAGACTTCTAAGGAAATTTATAACTTCCCTGAGAAATAGAAATTCCCATTCCTTGATGCTTCAAAGGATTAGTAATAGAATATGTGAATCAAAAAAAAATGAAATTCTACCAAGTTCCTGTGGAAATTTTTCTTAGTGCATTTGGTTACATTCCTACATATTTTAGTTTATTATTATCCTTCTGTATCTCTGTTTCTTAACCCTGATGTTTTTCTTAACTTTATCTCCATTTCTTTCAGTTCCTGTGAGAATGTTTTATAACAACTTTTTAGAGAATGAACACATCTTTCTGATAAAACCAAATATGTAATAAAGAAAAGCTTGTAAATATAAGAAAGTTTGCATCATGTTTTATTTCCATCATATGTTTATTTTAATGAAGTGCATTTTGATTGTGTAACTATGCAGAAATTTAAGAGCCATTCTTAGTATTACGCTCCAACCCCATTGTTTAAAGACAAACAGAGCTGTTCAATCTCCCATCCAGGATTTTCTATAACCCAAGCACACTATACATTTTATTCTCTGTTTCTGTTATTTCTTTCTTTTGTTTCTTGAGGTTACAATTAATCATATCTAAAATTTACTACCAGGATGTACATTTGACTCATTTTAAGTCACAGAATGGAATTCCAGAAACTCACTGTTGGAGTGAGTTAATCTAGTACCAAATTTCCTACTGCAATCCCCTATGGTTTCCATCTTCAAAAAATTTTGCAGACTAGAAGATCTTTTTATTTTATTTTATTTTTTAAAAAGATTTTTATTTATTTATTTGATAGAGATCACAAGTAGGCAGAGAGGCAGGCAGAGAGAGAGGAAGGGATGAAGTCTCCCCGCTGAGCAGAAAGCCCGACGTGGGACTCCATCCCAGGACCCCAAGACCATGACCTGAGCCGAAGGCAGAGGCTTTAACCCACTGAGCCACCCAGGAACCCCTAGAAGATCTTTTTAATTAACTGTATGACAATTATTTTTTTTGCTTTGTTTTTAAAATTTTACTTCCTAATCATTTTATTATCTCAGGAAGCTAGATATAAGAAGGCTGAGTCATTTTCCACAGTTTGTGTGTGTGTGTGTGTATATATATATATCTATCTATATATAGATATATAGATAGATATATATATATCTTTTTGGTCTTCCCAAGTTTTGTCTTCTTTCCTATAAAGTGATTCTGAGTCCTTCTATAATATTTGTTTCTCTTTTATGAAATCATCCTGTTTTCTATGTTTCTTTAAAATTTGAATTTAGAACTTCACATTCTAAGGATGGTTTGATTGGTAGAGAACTGAAGTTAATTGATAGACTGGGGATTATCAAATAAGGGAGAATAAGTCCTCCTCTGGCAGCCTATCAAAATGACTCTTAGTATTTTATTTTTCAAATTGTATAATATCCATCTTAGCACCTTATCTCTCTCTTAAGACCTCTAAGCAGAGTTGAAAAATAATCACTTGAACTATTTTTATTAATAGAGGTATGTTTACACTTATAAACAGAAGTTTAGAATCATTAACTTACATAATAAGATCCTTCTATCAAACCCCACCCACACAAGAAAACAAAATTAAACTTTGTGCAAATATATGTTAGTTAAAACAAGTTTTCTTATGAGTTTTGTCATTGATTATGTGATCTGAAAACAGAGTCTTGAGTTAATTACTTTTAACAATTAAAATAGAATCTTTGGGAAGAGTGGCAGTATAAGAATGAGATTACAAACTCTTCTCAGAAAAATACAGAAATAACCAAAACAGCACATTTTAAATCAGGGCATTGTTTTAGTTTCCTAGGAATACCAGGACAACTTACCACAAACTTGTTGACTGAAAACAACTGACCTTTATTCTCTCCTAGCTCTAGAGGCCCAAGATCCAAAATCGGGGTATCAGTAGGGTCACACAGCCTCAGAAGGCTCAAGAAGAGAATCCCTCTTTGCCTTTTTAAGCTTCTGATAATTTGGTGTTTCTTGCCTTGGACTATAGTCTTTGCCTCAGTCTTCATAGAGATTCTCACATGGCCTTTTCAACTCTTTTTATGTCCTTTACTGTCTCTCATCAGGACATGCTCATTGAATTGAAAGTCCATCCTAATTCAGTATGATCCCATATGGATTTTTACGTCAGTTACATCTACAAAGACATATTTCCAAATAAGGTCGCATTCTGAGGTTCCAGGTAGACATTATTGGGGGGGGGGGATGGAGGGGACAGTATTTAGCCTACTGCAGGCATGATAACAATCATATCTCATAAGCTCCAAGAGATACCTGATAGAGACAGTCCAGTTGGGGAATACCAGAAGTTTACTTACATATTCTCTTTATTTAGAATAGTTGATAGCAAGTGAGGAAACATTTTGAAAACCCTATTATAGAGATATTGGCACTTTGTGTGGTTGATTTGGACCACTATATGTAGAACATTAAAAGACTGAACTTACTGGGTAAGAAAGAAAATTACATTATAATTCAATATCATTTTTAAATCCCATTTTATAATTGCTATAATATTCTAATTAAGAAATACTTCTCCTAATTGGGACTATTAAGTATTGGAGGGTAGGGAAACTGGTACATGAGTGGGGAGCTCATCTCTTGATCTTATTATAAAACAGCATGAAAAACTTGAAACAAATTACACTCAGTTTCACAAATATTTTTAAAAAAATTATCTGGGGTATAGGTCTTTAATTTCTTTCCACTGGGTCTGTCTTAGTAATCTGATGAGCAGTTAGTTTAGCATAGGTAAACCCCAATTAGCTCAGTTCACTCCTTGAATTCGACAGAGCTGGGTGAACCTCGGGTTACTATTTTAAGACAATTAAACAAAGAGGACAAGAGAGAGAAGAAGCAAACATATCAGAAGCCAAGTTTTCTCACTATATAAATTCTGAAAACCCCAACAGTCTTCCTTAAATCTCATAAGACTGCTACTGTTGAAAAAATTTTTAAAAGAAAGAAGAAAAAGATGGATATCCATTTATCAATCATTATCTTGATTTAAATTCCAACAGGAGAATTTTGCACGCATAAATAGGAAGTGGTGAAATCCTCACGTAATTTTCTCAAGCCCACTAAAAACTTGGGTAGGTGTGCCACCTGCAAGAATGTGAAAACATGAAGGCAAAATCTGTTTTAAAAATTCTGTAACAAAGGTGCCTGGGTGGCTCAGTGGGCTAAAGCCTCTGCCTTCGGCACAAGTCATGATCCCAAGGTCCCGGGATCGAGCCCCACGTCAGGCTCTCTGCTTAGCAGGGAGTCTGCTTCCTCCTCTCTCTCTCTGCCTCCCTCTCTACCTACTTGTGATCTCTGTCAAATAAATAAATTTTTAAAAATCTTTAAAAATTCTGTAACAAACCGGGACACCTGGGTGGCTCAGTTGGTTAAGCGGCTGCCTTCAGCTCAGGTCATGATCCCAGCGTCCTGGGATGGAGTCCCACATCGGGCTCCTTGCTCAGCAGGGAGCCTGCTTCTCCCTCTGCCTCTGCCTGCCACTCTGTCTGCCTGTGCTCGCTCTCGCTCCTCTCTCTCTCTCTCTGACAAATGAATAAGTAAAATCTTAAAAAAAAAAAATTCTGTAACAAACCAAAAATATAAATAGTAAACATAAAGTTTCATATGTGAAATATTATATATATATCCTCCTCAAGGGGACATAAATTGTCTTGATAGTCTCAGATTATTTTAGTGTTTGACCATGTGCATTATGAAACAAAAGATGATCAATAAAATTACAATCTGAGAACAAAGGAAATTGGAAGAAAATAGAAATATGGTAGGGAGAAAAAAAATATGTCACTGCAGAATTTAAAATGCCATTAGAAGCCAAAAAGTGCAGGAAGAAAAGTAGAGAAAATGAAACTCATGATGTCAACAGCAGCTTTGAGAAATCAACCCAAATTCAAAATTAGACCAAAAAAAAAATTTTTTTTAGAGAAAGATGAGATATATATAAATGGTAGGAAGTAGAAAACCAAAACATAAGATTAAAGAGACAGAAACAATAGTCCTAGATATATTAGAAGAAAATTGTACTGGTATATGCATTAGTCTATTTTTTGACAGAGTAAATCCAATGAATAGTGAAACACAGATATACATTGTGAAATTATCAAATTTAAAATTTAAAAAATACAGTAAGCATTAAGACAGAAGTGGGCAAGCCACTATTTCTCCTTCAAAGGAGAAAACACATATCTATGTCACTTATATATACATAAAATGTTGAGGGGGGACAAAAGAGTTTATGACACTAGAATTCTAAGTATAACTCCCAAGATATTTTCTACATTTAAAAGGGCACAAAAATATCTTTTAAATTGTGATATAATTCATACAACACAGATTTTATAACCTTAACCATTTCGAGGTATACAGCTCTGTGGTATTAAGTATATTCCTATTGTTATGCAAAAATGTTCCTTAAATATCTAAGAGCTCATAAATTTCAGTATCCAGCTAATCTTCCTAAAAAGTCTTTTTATTTAAATAAAACATAAATTAGAATAAAGTATTAGGTGCTGGCTGGGAAACTCATTAATGGCAAGAAAATCTGGTCAACTCTATTTAAATAATCAATCTAAACAAAAAATTATATGTAAGTAAAAGATAAAAATTTAATCTTAACTCCCTAGGATTAAAAATTGTATTGCATATCAATTAAAGGTGGAGTGGAGGTGGGTAATGAGGTGGAGAAAGGGAAATAGTATTTATTTTTCATCTTTATTAAGAAAAGATATATTATTTCTGAATGTTCTGAATTAAAGTCAGAGGTTATACTTATTTAAATATATATCATTAGAAGCACTTAAAATAGTTATAAGAATGAGCCTAGGTGGCTCATTCGTTAAGAGTTTGCCTTTGACTCAGGTCAAGATTCCAGGGTCCTGGGATTGAGTCCCACATGGGCTCCGTGCTTAGGGGGATGCCTGCTTCACCCTCTCCCTCTCTGTCTGCTTGTGTTCCCTCTCTTGCTGTCTCTCTCTCTCCCTCTGTCAAATAAATACATCTTATAAAGAAAAAAAAAGGTATCAATCATATAGATCGAAGACCCAAAGAAAATATACATGTATAACAGCACATACATACATAGAAACATACATAGGAAATAAAGTAGTAAAATCTATAACATGTAATATAAAATAACATCAACCAATCTGTTATGACATGAAGTAAAATGAGATAAATCCACCTATAAGAGTTAACTCAAAAATATGCACTTTATGAGAGAGATGCCAGATATGACATCACTGAAGTAAAAAGATTGAGGTTTCTACTGCAGGGTAAAGGGCCTACCATCACTCATAAGAACACTGGCAATGTGGAAAGAACCAAGATGTCCTTCAACAGATGAATGGATAAAGATATGGTCCATATATACAATGGAGTATTATGCCTCCATCAGAAAGGATGAATACCCAACTTTTGTATCAACATGGACAGGACTGGAAGAGGTTATGCTGAGTGAGAGTCAAGCAGAGACAGTCAGTTATCATATGATTTCACTTACTTGTGGAGCATAAGAAATAACACAGAGAACATTGGGAGATGGAGAAGAGAAGTGAGTTGGGGGAAATCGGAGGGGGAGACAAACCATGAGAGACTGCGGACTCTGAGAAACAAACTGAAGGTTTTGGGGGTGGGGTGGGGGGTGGTGAGCCTGATGGTGGGTATTATGGAAAGCACGTATTGCATGGATCACTAGGTGTGTTGCATAAACAATGAATTTTGGGTTCCCCTTTCTCCACATCCTCTCCAATACATGTTGTTTACTGTCTTGTTAATTTTGGTCATTCTAACTGGTGTAAGGTGGTATCTCGATGTGATTGTGGGAATGCAAGTTGGTGCAGCCACTTTGGAAAACAGTGTGGAGATTTCTTAAGAAATTAAAAATAGAGCTTCCCTATGACCCTGCAATTGCACTACTGGGTATTTACCCTAAAGATACTGATGTAGTGAAAAGAAGGGCCATCTGTGCCCCAATGTTCATAGCAGCAATGGCCACAGTAGCCAAACTGGAAAGAACCAAGATGCCCTTCAACAGACAAATGGATAAAGAAGATGTGGTCCATATACACAATGGAATATTACTCAGCCATCGGAAAGGATGAATACCCAACTTTTGTATCAACATGGACAGGACTGGAAGAGATTTTGCTGAGTGAAATAAGTCAAGCAGAGAGAGTCAAGTATCATATGGTTTCACTTACTGGTGGAGCATAACGAATAACATGGAGGACATTGGGAGATGGAATGGAGAAGTGAGTTGTGGGAAATTGGAAGGGGAGACAAACCATGAGAGACTGTGGATTCTGAGAAACAAACTGAGGGTTTTGGAGGAGAGGGGGGAGGGGGGTTAGGTAAGCCTGGTAATGAGTATTATGGAGGGCATGTATTGCATGGAGCACTGGGTGTGTTGCATAAACCATGAATGCTGGAACACTGAAAAGAAATAAAATTGTTTAAAAATGGAAAAAAAAGGAACAATGAATTTTGGAACACTGAAAAAAATAAAATTTCATTTAATTAAAAAAAAAACACTGGCAATGACAATAAAGGGAACTACAAAAGGAAATAAATTGATGACTGATGGAGAAAGTGTTCCACAGTTTCTAAAAGATAGAATCAACTGTGTTCATACTCCTGGATAAATCCAGACTGAGTGATCTAGAGTTTAGGATACCCCAAAGTGTAGAAGGCAGAAGACACAGGGGCAATTTCGTCACAACTGGATAACAATGAGGTGGAAGATACAATATACAATAGTGATAAGCTATTATAATCTATTTTACTGAAAATAATTTTAAGGCTGGAAAAATCTGCAGGATAAATGTAAATTCAAACAAGAAGAAAGCAGATACAAATATTAATGCCTGACAAAGTAGATTTCAAAATAAAAATAATTAAAAGAATTGTGTAGGGACACCTGAGTGGCTCAGTGGGTTAAGCCTCTGCATTTCGCCCAGGTCATGATCTCAAGATCCTGAGATCAAGCCCCACACTGAGCTCTCTGCTCAGCAGTAAGCCTGCTTCCCCCCCTCTCTCTGTCTGCCTCTCTGCCTACTTGTGATCTCTCTCTGTCAAATAAATAAAATCTTTAAAAAACATAAAGGAATTGTGTGACCTTTATTGATTAAGCTATTTTGCCCTTACAGTATAAGGCCCATATCATTCCATAATAAATAAAAATCATTTTGCAGATGTGTATGTATGTATAAGATAGATTTTAAGTAGATATAGATAGATAAGGGAGGGATGGATAGATAGATAGATAGATAGATAGATAGATAGAAAGATAGATAATAGAAATAACTGAAAGGAGATTATAATGATTTTTCCCTTATGAATGTTTGCAACATACCTAATATGGATTTCTATAACCATTTATTTATCTATCTTGCCTAGGGTTTTTAGAGTGTCCTCTAGAAGCTGTATTTATAAGAAAAATACAGAAAGAATCCATATTCCTCTCTGTATAGTTAAGGTATGGCATGAATGCAGTTGAAGTTATGCACAGCAGTGAGTTCCAGTGTAAATATAAGTCCACTTTAAACTCGAACTTTTCTTGCTTAGTAAGTGGCTCATTAATGGTAAGTGCCTCACTTAAAAAATTGTCCTGAAGAAAATCCCCAGAAAATCAGCTTCCATTTCATTAGTGCTGGGTGTTTCCTTTTGCCTATTTCCCTGAGCTGACAGTGCCTGGTGTTAATCACTCTGTCAAGCTGAGATTGTACCTGCAACCCTAGATGGAAAGCCAGTCAAGTATTCACTCTTGTTCCACATCACCCCCTTGACAGTCTCACTCTCTCTTTGAAAGTTAATTAATTTGAGAACTGTTTCTGCTCTGAGTTTTTTCTTTCCCTTAGGATTAATCTAAACATAGACTTGTTTTCTTTTTATCTGCTCAGCCAAATCATGAACATTGGAGCATCTCTTGTTGGTGTGTTGTAAGACTTCTGATCCCCACATTTAAACACATTACTTATGGGTGGAAAACATGACATTTGGAAACTCAAAGACAAAATTAAATTTGCCTTTCCATAATCTTTGTGTGTACAATCATTAAGTTTTTATATAAACTATATCTAGAAGTTAGAAGTAAGAACTATGAGGGGTTTTGTTTTTAAATACGTGTACAGAGGGTAAAGAAATCTTCCAGGCCCCTTTACAATATGTGGCTCTCCATTTACACAGCAGCTCTCTGAGGCAGGTAGTAACATTCGGACTTTTCAGATGAAAAAATACAGAATCTATGATATGAAATAACTTGTACAAGTTCCCAAAACTAGTGATCAATGAACTTGAGTTTTAAACCCAGGCTTTCTGTCTTGGAAACCTATTTTTTTTCTGATTGCACTCTATTTTTGTTTCATCTTAAATACACATTGCAACAAGAATGAAAAATTAAAGACCAGCTCCTCTTCCAAACTCGATTGTTCATGGCAGAGTGTGCTGAGAAAAGCTTTCATAAATACTAAGCCTGACAATCCAGAGAGGTGCATCTTACTTGCCAGGCAAATATAAGTGCTTTGAGTCACCTGTGGTGTTTTGTTTTGTTCTTTAATTTCATTATTATGGACTACAAAGCTTTGAATTTGGAACACTTACCCCCTAACCACCATGCTTCTATGGATTTGATGAAGTAATACTACTTGTTTCTCTCTCCATGCTGGAAGCAGTGACTTAACCCTGATTGGTGAATTTTCAAAACTAAAATCTTCCTCTTTCCCCTTCATCCTGCTGAGTTCTACCTGACTGTAGTTAAAATGCATTTTAGTTGGTTCTCTGCTGTGTGTTAGAAGAGGTTGTCCCTAGCTCTGGAGAACTAACTCAGCACTAAGGTGAGTTATCAAGCCCATTTTGCTACAAGGCTTACTCCACCAGTCTACCATTTACTAGTACAAAAGTTGATACATTTTTCCCCATCTGTATAACTCTTGTGTCTACTCTTCTTTTGCTTTTGTTTTTCCTAACTGGCTAGGGAAATTATTGATTGAATCCTTTAATGACCTGATCTATGCTACCTCCTAGACCTGACAATTAACCCATCTTCCCTCAGTTACTCATCTTGCTGTACCTGGTTCCTGGTGTTCTTAGAAGACAATCTCTTCTTCCTCAGAATTTTTTACTTGATATGCTCGTTTCTCTTTCCTTTATATGGTTATCTAAATTCAGATCCCCCCTCAAATGCCACTGACAAATGAATACCGTGTCTGATTTTTTCCTTTATTTCTTTTTTTTTTTAATTTTATTTTTTTTAAACATATATTTTTATCCCCAGGGGTACAGGTCTGTGATTCACCAGGTTTACAAACTTCACAGCACTCACCATAGCACATACCCTCCCTAATGTCCATAACCCCACCCCCCCAACTCCCCTCCCCCCATCAACCCTCAGTTTGTTTTGTGAGATTAAGAGTCACTTATGGTTTGTCTCCCTCCCAATCCCATCTTGTTTCATTTACTCTTCTCCTACCCCCTTAACCCCCCATGTTGCATCGTGTCTGATTTTTTATCATAAAAATAGAAAAACAGCTATAATTACTATATTTCATTACCTTTCATGTTTGACAAAATTTATTTGTTTGCTTGTTTGTCTCTGCCACTAGTATATAAACTTAATGAGGGCAAAAACTTAAGAAAACTTAGGCTTTTTTTCTTTCTTGCTAGATCTCCCAATACTTGTGTGTGTGTGTGTGTGTGTGTGTGTGTGTGTGTGTGTGTGTATGTGTATATATATATATATGTGTGTTTGTATACCTGAAACATCTCTGTTCCTCTTGTTTCAGTCAATTCAAACCTAATTCATTCAATTTTGGCTATTCTCTTCCTATTTATTTTGCCAGTAATAGACTCTATTTTACATCCATTGGCAATGCATAAATTCCCGAGATAGAAGAGAATGCTAGGGCCCATATAAAACAGATACCCTGTTACTTTATATGACTATATCATGATTTACTTAACTATTTTTCAGTACCATGTGGGGGTATATATGTATATGTGTATGTATTTTTCAGTTATAAATATCTTGCAATAAGTATTTGTATGAATTTATGTTTGCCCATATTTCTGATTATTTGTTTGGAAGAATTGCTGTGAAAAAAAAAATCAACATCTGACAGTTCTTTGTCAGCTTGATTTCTTTAGGATTATAACAGTTTGCATATCTACTGATAAGAATGTGCCTCTGGGGGCACCTGGGTGCAGTGGGTTAAAGCCTCTGCCTTCTGCTCAGGTCATGATCTCAGGGTCATGGGATGGAGCCACATATCGGGCTCTCTGCTCAGTGGGGAGCCTGCTTCCCCCTCTCTCTCTGCCTGCCTCTCTGCCTACTTGTGATCTCTGTCTGTACATAAATAAATAAAATATTTAACAACAACAACAAAAAGAATATGCCTCTGTGAGCACATCTTATAATTTTACCTTGCCATTCATTTAGTCTGTTAGCTCCATAGATGAAAAATGATATTTCAATATAATTTAATTACCGAAGAGGTGAAATATGTGTGTGTATGTGTGTGTGTATTCATTGGTCACTTCCATTTGTTCCCTGGAAAATTGCCTGTCCATGTCCATTTAAAAGCAATCAATATACCAGACAGGTAAATAACTAGGTATGTGTGTGTGAGATTGTGGATAAGAGCTCTTCCAGTTACTAAAATATTTACTTTGACTCTTGTGCCTCAGGCACTATGACTGCTTTTGAAAATAACTCTACATTTAGATTTTTATAAATATAGTTCAGACTCATGCCTCCATAGACAAAATTCTCCCTGCCAATCATTCTTATCCAGATATTTCATTTGTATTCTTTGGAATATGAGATAAAAGTCTATACATTTCTTTGTTCTGTTGCAACATACTCTTGACTGCATTTTCATAGTTTGTGGAAGTCCTTAGAGAATAATATGTCTTCCTTATAATCTCCCTATATGGAGGTCATAAATTTATCTGCCTAAAAATAAAAACAAAGCAAAATAATTAAAAACATTACCAAACCTTATAAATGGTGAAGATTAGTTCTGTTCATTGACATTTATTCACTTATGAGAAAAATCTAAGGTGATTAAGGTGATATTCTTGGAAAATTTGGATTTCTTCCCAACATGTGATTTTATGTTTTTGTTTTTGTTTTATTTTTACTCTCAACTCCTTTTTTTTTTTTTTTTTAAGAAACTATTTTCCACCAACCTAATTTCCATTTTGTTTGCCTTTGTGGAAAAGCAGCTTAAGGCCACTAAGTGGTTGTTCCTACCCATTTAGTGGCCTGAGCAATGGGAGATACGGACCAGTGGGCTGGCTGAGCACTCCAGGCTTTGGTAGGGAACAGCTGACTAGGCACAGAGGGCCCCCTGCTCATCTTCAGACCAGTCTGTGACCTCAGGATGAGTAGCAGCAAACTCAGGAGCTGGAGTCATCGACTCACCCTGAAATTCGTTCTTGGTCACAGCCTTTTCATCAGTGGCCTGCTTTTCCTTTTCAGTCTTTTCAGGATCTCTGGAAAAGCAGAGATCAGGCATGACCTCCCATGAGTGTTCATGGGAAATGGTGCCAAGCAAGCTCAGAACTTCCTGGGCCGGCATCTACCACTTTAGACCCACTGAGCGAGCTCATTTGTTGTTGCAAGGGATGGCGTTGTCCACGTAGCACAGAGGAGAGTCTGTGTTACATAGAATAATAAGGTTAATATAAGACACCTCTCTGAGAGCCTTTGTGAGGGGATGAGAGCCGTGCAGAGGCTGGTGGTCAGCCCTGGGATCAGCAACCACCAGAAGTCTTGGCTTGTGGAAGGCTGTCTAGATCTGATTAGTGAAGGTTCCAGGAGTCAAGCAGCCAGCAATAGGAGTGGTTCCAGTAGCATCAGCAAATGTCAGCACAGCTTGCTGGCCAGTATTCCTGGAGGATGTGACATTGATATCATCAGAGTTTTATATGGCAGCAATAGCACAAGCTGCCTGAAGCTTCTCCCAGCTTTTCTTCTGACTTACCATGTAGATATCATCACTTTTCCTTTGGGACAGGAGGTACTGTTCCATTGGGAAGTCAAGGTTGGGACCACCTGAATGGGTTCCTGCTGCAAGGAATTTGAAGACATCCTCCTCCTGATCATTTGTAGGCTGTCAAGGTCTTTGAACATTGTGAAAGTTTCCCTTTAAGTTTTGATGGGAACACAGAACAATGCTGTATGGATTTTCCCTGGGTTGTACAGAAAGGCTTTGCTCTTCTTACCTTTTTAAATCAGGCTGTGGCTACTGCAGTCTTGACCTTATCACCCCAGGTCTCAGACCTAGGTTCCCTTTTTATCACTCTGTGTCAGGGATATATCTTATCAAACATTGTCTTGTACTTGATTTTCTAGAACTAGTAATATTTTCTAGTCCTGCCAGTGCCATGTCCCTGCTATTTTCCCCTGGGATATTTCTGTCCCTTATTTCCAGATCACTGTCTTCCTATGTACTGACTGCTGACAATTAATCTGTGATTCTACTCTTTGTTTTCCTCTTTTAGGATTAAGCTGGCTTGAGTTTGCCTGGGAGCTAGTCTTTTTCCAGCCATGCCATCAAGAGTCTCTTTCAATACTCCAATTGGGTGTGTTCCTGCTAGGACCTGCTCCACCGTAGGGTGGGGTTCCAGTACAAATTATGGTCATTCAGCCCAGTTCTACTGTAGTTATGCAACATTTTTGGAGGAGTAAAGAAGCATACTGAATCTGCCAGGGCTAAGTTAAGTTTTTATTAGAGATATACTTATTTCTCTTTTAAGTGACTATTGTTATAGGTGTTAATATATTTTAAGTCACCTCTCTCGACATTGACAAATCCAAGATTACCAAAAACTGTTCATCCTTTACTAATTGATAAATACATTTTGATCCCAGAATTGCATGGTCATTGAAATGAAATGCATGGCAGCCCTGCAGAGCCAACAGCCCACTAAATGGTGAAAATTATTTGTCCATAGGACTTAGATTAAACCAAAGTCATTTGGAATACCAATTCCTTCTCTTGTGTTTTTTGGTTTCTAAGATTTTCTTATAATATCAGTAACGAATAACCTAGAAACTCAGACACATTTAACTGCTGTTAATATAAGGAAATTATTCTTGATTTAGAAGGAAATTAATTATGCACGTGACTTGAAGGATCTCCTCTTGTTTTGTTAAGGCAAGGAGTGCCATTTAATTATTATATCTATAGCAACCACATAAGTTTCCAGAAAATTATTAGGTAAAAGAGGACTTTTGAAACTGAATTTAATTTATGTCCTGAATAATATTATATATTTCTTGTACTTATTAGATTGTTTTAAAAATGCATAGAGCAAATACAAATTCTGTTTCTACTCTTAAGAGTTCTGTTGCACAGAAATTATGACTGAGTTTGATGTGAATCAAGGAGAATTTTAAGTGGCTTATGACATTTCAATTTGAGGTCTAACATGCATCAATAATATCAGAGATCTGTTGAAATGTGAGGACTGAGATTGGGGGAGATGGAAAAGAAGGTTAATGAAAAGGGTCAGAACTCCTCCTTGTGGAGCAAATTTTGAGGTTATTTCTTTCTCATGAATAATGGAGTGAGGCTTCAAAATATATTTGAATATATATATATATATATATATATATATATACTTCCACCATACTCAAAAATTGAAGTGTTTCTTTTCAAGTAAATTAATTTTGGTTTAGTTTTATGTCTTTTAAATATTTTTTTCCTCTGTGAGTCAAAGAAATTACATAGTCATTTTTCACAGGCTCCCTAGAAGTCTCTTTAATCAAATGAATTATAAATTTATTTCCATTACTCTAAAAATGTAACAATTTTATAGATGAATACTTATAAATATTTGACATCATCTGTGAATAAAAGGGTTGGTACCTTGCTCTATTGATTAAAAATTTAATTTCATTTTATGTTAAGTTTAGCAGCACCCATTTCTTTCTGTAGGTTTTTCTGAATAATTGCAAAGAATTATACATTCATCCTCTTTTATTTGCAGAGAGTTAGTTAATAGCATAGCTACTAAAGGAAATTTTAGAAGTTTTTTTAGAAAGTGAATAAAACAGATGAAAAGGAATGGAGAAAAAAGAAAAGATAAGTATATAGAATAAGGTAAAAAATACATGCTGACAATATTTATAATGTCTTGTGTGGTTGAAAGTAGAAATAGAATTAAAATACATGATAATTAACTTGAAAGCAGCATGATAATTTGTTGTGGGCCAGTCCATTCACTGAGAATAACTAACCAAGCTAGGAAAAATAAAAAGACAAAAATTAAATTTGAGAGCATATCGCAATAAATACTTATTAAGTTATAATTTTGAGAGAGAAAGGAAGCTAAGCAAAGTGAGCCAGACATTTGGAAACACTTTTCCTATTGAAGTTAATTTCTAGTTTGGTATGGGGGTTGGTGGAGGGTTGGTTATTGAGCTGAGAACCTAAGCAGAAATCTGAGGCTGAACATCTGAGTGTCCAAACTGTACCTGCATTATATCAGGCAACTGGTAGAATAAAAACTAGAGTTGAGTTCCTGTCATAACATACAGTCTCTATAAACATCCAGGATTTTCTACTAGAATCCAAAAGAGTAAAACTGATCCAAGGAGTAAAACTAGACTGGAGATAAACCAGTTATCACTGAAAATAAATTTGAAGCACCTAATTTCTGAGAAATTAAGGTAATCTACTCCTAACTAAGCTGCCTGACAGAATAAACTTAAACCCTATTTAGAAGGTATATATACAGATACAAATGAGCTATATAGTTTTTACCTACAAATCAATCAAACAACTCCACAGAAACATTTCCAGGTAAGGTACAGCAATTTGCAACAGACTTATGCTCCTGTTACACCCAATAAAGCCAAATAAGTTACAAAATCATATTTTTAAAGGCATCAGAGGACTTGGGGGCAACAAGGCCTGAATGAGCTAAAATTCACAGCAAAAAAGTGTGTTGTGATGATTTAAGGATGACCAGCTGTTTTTGCTTTTCTTATAACATTGACTGGTTTCTGCATGTGGGCTGATGGTCAGGCTTATCACAGACAAAATAGGGTCCACAGGTAGAAAGATACTCCAGTAGTATATTTTGCAGAAACTTGGGGCTAGAGTGGCATATGAACCTTTCAGTGGTCTCAAATTTGAAGCTAGTTCTGAGTCCTGAGGTTGCATACAAGGCTGGAAAACTAAGCCAGAAACATATATAAAGGAGTTCACTATCTTGCATGCTTAGGGCAAAATAGATACTCATGGGAAGAGGTCCAGCTTCATGATAAATATAGTTTCTCTTAGATATATTTATAAAATTTGAAATTGCATGGGCTGGGAAGCTGAAGAGCTAACTTGGAAAGTCAAGAATAGCTGAGATATATTATTATAAGGCTGAGAGACAAGAACCCTTAGCCCTGAAAGAATCATGCAGGGAAAATAGGGATAAACTTGCTGTAGACTGAACCTTTTTAAAAATTAATAAGTGCAGCATGAGATAATAAAATAGGACTAATAATAAGGGGGGGGAAAGGCAGTAAAGGCAGACCTACCAATGAACTGGATATTGGAATTCAGATGTAAACACTCAACTTGGAACATAAAAAGAAAACTGAAAAAATATAAAAGTGTAAGAGACATATGGGACAGAGGCAAGTGTATTAACATACATGCAAATCAAGTTCCACGGAGAGAATGGAGAAAAAGCAGTACTTGAAAATACAATGTCTGAGCAATAAAACAAGTGGAAGACATGAATACACAGACTCAAAAAGGGAGTCTTTAATAGATGTAGGGCTCTAACTCTGTTAGGGAAGGTGTAAATATTGTTTTTATTAGACTGTAATAAGTATAAACACAGACACAAACACACACACATAAACACCTCACTTCTACACATCATAGTAAAACTGTTGAAAGCTGAAAGTGGAAATCTTGAAAGTATACAAGGAAGAAAAAATATGTTACTATCAAAGAAAGAAATATTTGTCCATGCTGACCTCTTAATAGAAACAGTGGAAAACTGTAGCAAGGATATGGCATATTTAATGTACTAAGACAAATAACAGCCAATCTAATAATCTCTACTCAGGAAAAAAAAATCCTCAAAAATAAAGGTAAGATAGAAGAAGGAAATTGGAAGCAAGTAGGCTTGTGTGTAAAGAAAGGAATTTTTCAGATTATAGTTAAGAGATAGTAATGAAAACAAGGATATGTAGGAGAAAATGAAGAGAACTAAAAAGAATAAATAAATGGGCAAATATAAGTAAACTTTGTTTAAAAATGAGCAACAATAACTGAATAAAATGAACAATATTTAATACTTTGATGAGTTTAGCCCTATGTAGAACTAAAATTCATGGCAACATAGATGTGTATGGTGCATATAATTTAATAGATGTAGGGCTCTAACTCTGTTAGGGAAGGTGTAAATATTGTTTTTATTAGACTGTAATAAGATAATTGTTGATATTACAACCCTCTGAGTAAAAATTTGAAAAAGAATTAAAAAATCTGTAAACAACTTAAGTAATGTGTAAATAATTTAAAGAAGAATTAAACAATGTGTAAACATGTTTAATAGAGTCAAAAAAAGAGATAAATGCATGATTAAATCAAAAGAGAAGGGGAAAAAAGAAACATAAACCAAATCACACAAAAGGGAATAAATAATAGGAAGATAGAAAACATAACTACATCATTGATTATAATAAATGTAAATATATATTATGCTCCAAGTAATTGACCCAATTTGGGTACTGCATAAAAGTACAAATTCCTCTTACATTACTGCTTACATGAGATGCATTTTAAATACAAGAATGAGACCTTTTTAAAAAATGCTATATAGAAAATCAAAATCAATTTGGGATAACTATATTATTATCACAAAATGTAGATTTTGATTCAAAAAAATTATTAGGGATAAAAAAGGAATTTTGGGGCACCTGGGTGGCTCAGTGGGTTAAGCCTCTGCCTTCAGCTCAGGTCATGGTCTCAGGGTCCTGGGATCGAGCCCCGCATCGGGCTCTCTGCTCGGCAGGGAGCCTGCTTCCTCCCTCTCTCTCTGCCTGCCTCTCTGCCTGCTTGTGATCTTTGTCTGTCAAATGAATAAATAAAATCTTTAAAAAAAAAAAAAAGGAATTTCATAATTTTTAAGGAATTTAAGAAGAAGTGTCATAATTCTAAGTCTATGCTCTAAATTAAACACATATAAATCAAGAATTAAGTGAAGAAAAAGGATAATAGGCTCATAATCATGTTGACATTTTTTTAGCAAACATTGAAAAACTAGAAAAAGCAAACAAAATTTCTGGAAGGTTAGAAAGCTTAAACAATCTAAATAATTGACTTAATGTAATTAATTGTCATAAAACTAGTGTAAACCATAATATCATAGAATTTATTATTTTTTTTTATTAAAAAAAATTTTTTTAAGTAGGCTCCACACCCAGGGCGGAGCCCAGTCTGGGATTTAAACTCATGACCTTGAGATCAAGACCTGAACTGAAATCAAGAGTCAGCTGCTTAACTGACTGAGCCACCCAGGTGCCCCACAGATATCATAATATTAAGTTTATATTGAATATTTACCAAATTGACCAGATTCTTACCATAAAGGTTCAATAAATTTTAACAGTTGGGAATATTCATGGTAATTTCTCTAACCACAGTGGATCTAAGCTAAATAAAAATCGATAAAAAATAATAAATATAAAAATATCAACTAAATGGAAATTAAATGATGTATTTCTAAATGATGTGAGGCAAAGAAGATATTAGCAAATATCTTAAATGAATGATATAATTAAGATACAGGTAAAAATGTGTGAATCAGCTAATATGTAGACTTAAAAACATACAGTATGAAAGAAGAAAAAGTATATGTAAGTGATGAATCACTAAATCCTACCCCTGAAACTAATATTATACTGTATGTTAACTAGCTGGAATTTAAATAGAAACTCGAAAAAAGAAAAAAAAATGATTTGAATGTTTATATCAAAGCCTAGAGAAACCAGCAAGTAAAAATGAAATATATTGGAAGGAACAGGGATGCCTGGGTGGATCAGCTGGTTAAGTGGCTGCCTTCAGCTCAGGTCATGATCCAGGGTCCTGGGATTGAGTCCTGTATCAGTCTCCCTGCTCAGCGGGGCACCCACTTCTCCCTCTCACTGCTGCTTCCCCTGCTTGTGCTCTCTCTCTCTCTCTCTCGTTCTCTCTCTTTCTCTGGCAAATTAATAAATAAAATCTTTTAAAAAAAATTAGAAGGAACAACATAATATAAGAAAGAAATAAAATGTTAAAGAAATAACAGAAAATCATCAAAACAAATAATGAATTCTTTGAAAAAGTAAAAAAATAAGTCTTTGAAAGAGCATTTAACAGTAATAAGAGAAAAAATCAGTATCAAAAATTAAAAATTAAAGAATCACTAAAAATTGTACATAGATGGTCTTTGACTTACAAGGGCTTGACTTAAAATGTTTCAACTTTATGATAGAGTAAAAGCAATATGCATTTAGTAGAAATCATATTTTGAATTTTGATCTTTTCGCAAGCTGCAGATATGGTAAGATCCTCTGCATTGATTTTGGGCAGATGAAATGAGCCATAGGTCCCAGTCAGCCCCATGATCACAAGGATAAACAACTGATAGAAATGTTCTGTACCCATACAACCATTCTGCTTTTAACTTTCAGTACAGTATTCAGTAAATTACATGAGATATTCAACACTATATTACAAAATGGTTTTCATGTTTTGCCCCACTGTAAGCTATTCAGGTGTTCTGAGCATGTCAAAGTTAGGCCAGGCTAAGCTTATGATATTCAGTAGGTTAGGTTCATTAAATGCATTTCCAACTTCATGATATTTTCAACTTACAATGGGTTTATTGGCTGTAACTCTATCATAAGTTGAAGAAAATATATGTAGAAGTAAAGTTAACAAATAGATATTATGAACATTTTTATTTCATTTTATTTGACAATTTGGAGAAAGTGAACTGGTTTCTTGATAAATACAACTTTACGAAGATGAAATCAGAAAATTATCTGAATTATCTGAATAATCTGAATTATCTGGTGTCAACTGAGTAAATTAAATCATCATTGAAAAGTTTTCCATAAAGAACGATCAGATGATTTTACCAGTTATTTATTCCAAATATTTTAACAGAGGAATATAACTTTAACAAACTGTACTAGAAAATTCAAAAGAGCAAAATTTCTAAGTCTTTTTAATAAGACCAACACAAACTTACTTCTAAAACTTGGAAAAGATACAGCAAGTAAGGAAAATTTGGAACAAAATTTTCTCTTGAATATAGATGAAAAATTCCCTAATAAAATATTAGCTAATCAAATATAGTGATAAAAATGAACATTATAACAAATAAGGTTTATAATGATGTACTGTATGGTTACTACATAACATAATAAAAAATGGGGTTTACTTTAGGTAAGCAAAGACAATTTATCACTAGAAAGTCAAACAGTATAATTCACCATAATTGAAGAAAAAATCATATGGTTATTTTAATAAATATAGATAAAGCATATGAAAACATTTCTCATAAAATTCAGCAAAAAAAAGACTATAACTGTCACTTTTGCTTCCAGTCTTTTTTTTAACCATTTAGCTTTTCTTCTAAACAGTAAAAACACTAATAAAACTAAGTATCTAATAAAATAAAAAACTAATAAAACAAAAAACTAATAAAAATAAAATAAAAGTCAGCAAAGTTGAAATGAATGCACATACATAAATTCTTCCATAATACTAAATAAAAATTCAGTGAACTCAATGGAGAAATATTCAATGTAACCTCTAAGGCTAGAAAAAAAACACAAATGCTCTTTAGTACCAGTTCTGTTCAGCCAGTGTTATAAAACAGGGAGGGGAAAATAGAAAGAATATGAGCTGGAATAGGAATAATAAAAGAAATTCCCAAGTAAAAAATTATAAATGTTGAAGATTTTTCAGAAAAGAAATATTTAAATTAGTAAGTTAACTTAACAAGATCCTTTAATACAAGTTCTCTTTAAAATAACCAATTTTATTTTTATGTGAATAAAAAGAATAAGCTGGAAAAAATGTAAATGCTATCATATAGTGCAAAAAATTCAACAATTACCTGAAAACAAATTTAACAAAAAATGAACAAGACATTATACTAAAAGTCAAAGAAATGAGAAAAATTCAAGGTTTAATAAATGAAGCAATAAACAACTATGGATTTAAAGACTAATTTTTATAATGATGGCAGTTCCCTTTAAATTGATCTAGAGATTGCAAGCAATCTCAATTAAAATACTAACAGATTTGTTTGTTAATTTTTGTAGCAATTAACACATTGACTTCAGGAATTTATACATAAAAGCAAAGGGCAAAGTTCAGACAACATTCTGAAGCTAAATGAAATATATTAACTCTACAGTAACCAGCATAAAACCCATTACAAACATACAGTAATAAAGGTAGTGTAATATTGGCACAAGAGCAGACAAACCTGCCAGTGGAAGCATTTAGAATCACTGAAAATGATTCCATTAGCATATGGCCATCTGTTTTATGACTAGGTGATGGTGCAGTAAAGAAAGGATGATCTTTGCATAAATGGATGGATTGGACGTTCGTAGGGGAAAAAAGATATGTGTACTACTATTTTACACCATTCATAAAAACTAATCCCAAAATTGCTTATCAAAAAGTAACACAGCAACTTTAGAAAATTACCTCACAGAATCTTCTTGGAGTGGACCTTCTTTTTCTTGTGAAAGTAGGTTCTAATAGAAATAACCATATAGGCAAAAAATAACGTGTACTGTTTTAAGTTAAAAAAATTTCAGATCAGGGGTGCCTGGGTGGCTCAGTGGGTAAAGCCTCTGTCTTCAGCTCAGGTCATGATCTCAGGGTCATGGGATCGAGCCCCGCATCAGGCTCTGCTCAGCGGGGAGCCTGCTTCCCTCTCAATCTCTGCCTGCCTCTCTGCCTAGTTGTGATCTCTGTCAAATAAATAAATAAATAAACTCTTAAAGAAAAAAAAAATTCAGATCATCAAATGGCATCATTAAATGAATGATAATCAAGCTGCAGAATTGAACAAGAGATTTTTAATGCATATACTGAACAAAGGATTTATATTCAAATCCATAAAAAACTTCTATAAATTAAAAAGAAAATGACAGACAACTAAAAGAAAAATGTGCAAAAACATGAATTGGCACTTCACAAAATGGGGATATGAACGTGTAATAAAAAAGGAAAAAGTTACTTAAGCATATTAGCCTTTGGAATATGCAATTTATTTTTTTTAAGATTTTATTTATTTATTTGAAAGACAGAGATCACAAGTAGGCAGAAAGGCAGGCAGAGAGAGAGGAAGAGAAGCAGGTTCCCTGCTGAGCAGAGAGCCCAATGCGGAGCTCAATCCCAGGACCCTGGGATCATGACCTGAGCCGAAGGCAGAGGCTTTAACCCACTGAGCCACCCACGCGCCCCTGGAATATGCGATTTAAAGCTCAACTGAATATCATTACACACTTACTAAAATGGTTAAATTGAAAAATTAAAAAATGCTACTAAATGTCAATAAGGCTATGGAACAATTGGAGCTCTCCTAAATTAAATATAGAAGTATAAATTGGTACAGATATTTTGGAAAATTGTTTCCTAGTATCTACTAATGCTGAATATATGATCCACTCTTACATATATACACAAAAGGTATGTCTGCATATGGTCTGAAATGAATGTACATGCATACATAACACACACACACACACACACAGATGCTCTCAGAATTATTTGTAATGGTCAAAACTGGAAATACTCTAATGCCCATCCAGAACAGAATGAATGAAAAATTGTGGCATATTCATACAATTACATAATACACATCACAAGAATAAATGAATTTCAACTATACAGAACAAAATGGAGATCTTAAAAGGATAATATTGAACAAAAGTAGACAGACAAATAGGTCACACTGTATGGTTCCACTTGTAAAATTTTTACATAAGGCAAAACTAATATACAAACTTAATAATTATGATAGTATTGCCCTTGGGATGAGGAGTTGTTACTAAGAGAAGCACAGAGACTTCTGATATAATGTTTCTTTATGTATTGGTGCTGTCTACATGAATGGGTTCCCTATGACCAAAATATTTTAGCCCTACCATAATGATTTCTTCATTTTTTGGCATATAAGCTTAAGTTACATTTACTAAACAAAGCAAACAAACAAAAGCCTTATAGAATGCAGCTGACACCATCCTTAGACTGAAATTAATATAGCTATACATGCATATTTTAGAAAAGACTAAAAGTCAATGATCTAAGGAGCCATCTAAAAAGTGAGAAAAGGAATAGCAAACTAAACATAGTTTGTTTAGTTTTGAATTATTTACAATACCAGAGTTTTGTCATGTTTGGGATTAAGCGGGAAATAATGAAAATAAGAATGGAAAATAATTAAGTAAACAGAACAGAGAAGATGTATAATATAATTTGTTTCAGAATTTTGTTTTAAAAAGGTGCTTTTTATAAAAGATAATATGTGCTTATTTTGGAACAATTTTCAGATCTCCTCTAATCAAATTAATTTAATAAAGACCTCTTCTACCTGAATTCCCTGAATTCTCTCAGTTGCACTTAAAGAAGAGACTATTAAGCATTCCTTGTGTTTTCTTGTAGGTAAGTGTATATATAGGTGAATATATGATACAATATATGACATAATTATTTTTAAGAATGGGATTATATTTATTATGCAATTTATTTTCTTATTTTTTGTAGATAATATACATCCCTTGTCTGCATGAATGATCTATTTATGTCTATACTATATGAAAATGTACTAATACATAAAATGATAAATCACCTTTAAAAATCCTTATTTAACTATATCATGGGTACACAAAAATCCACCCATCATAAATGTACAAATGAATGCTGTCACAAAATAACCAAACCTTTGGAATTAGTTCTGGTTCAAAAAAACTTAAAACAGAAGCCACAACAAGGATATATTAAATTCGTTTTTCTTTGTTTTTGTTTTTATCTTGTAAAGAGAAGAAGAAGAAGTTTTCAGGAAAACATAATGCATTTGCCCAATCTGTTTTATTTACTTATCTTTAAGTTTCCCCTAGCATTTTCTCAGGGAGCCAATATTGTCTTTCTTCTCTTCCCAATAGTCTAGACATTCTGGCAGAAAATTCCAGCTCAGCTCCACATTAGGAGAGCTGAACTGTTACTGATGCTGGAAGTATTAGAATTCAAAATCCTCTGAAATATAAGGTTCAAATCTTGTCACCTTGGACTTGAATTGCTTATTATTTCAAGAGGAATTGAAAGCACCTTGAAGCGGTTGGTGAGAAGGTCATTAATTTCAGGGTAACCTTTGAGTGATTGAAAATTTCTCACCTTCCAGAGCAAGGGGAGCAGTCTAGGAAGGAGCCACATGATTCAAGGATTAAATCAGCATAGATTGAGTCAGCTAGAGTTGAATACTGGGCTCATCTTTTTGGGCAGCATCAGGATAGTCTTCTGATCACAAAGAACCTTAGGTTTCAAAAACTAGAAGAGAGAAGTAATTGGCCTTGGGGACTTTCTCAGTTCATCTTTGTTAGGAGATCCAGCCCTCTCATCCCTCCATTGGAATTTCTCAGTCCCTTTTTAGTTTCCCTGGTCTCTGTTGCCACGGTAACAATTCAGAGCCCCTACTGTCTAGTTCATCCCTGAAAAGGCAACATTTCAACATTTTCTAACACAAATTGGCAAGATATGTGGCTGTTGGCAGTACTGTCTCAGTGGGACTCCTGGTAATCTAGAAGGAAATGTGTGGTAAGGCAATTAGAAAACACCAGTAGATAACTGAACATTCCATGTATGAGAAAATGCCTTTGGGAGGTTTGCTACAGTACTTCTCGTGTTTGGAAAGCACTGCAGTTTCGTAGCAGTATTCAATTCACGGAGCCTTTTGATGTGCATACAGACATCACGCTGACTGCACGTTACATACAGACAAATTGACATGATCTCTCACCTCAAGGTACTTGCACTCTACTGGTACAAATAACATCTATCCAGTCCCAAGTCTTAGTGCAAGAACACAGAGAGGGGAAAATCTGTTCTGAGCAAACAATTCTAGGAAGGCTTCAAATGGGCAGCCTCTCTTGACCCTCTCGTAGTAAGGTTATGGGGAGGGTACTGGAGACAGAAAACTACAAGAGTGAAATAAAAGCATGGGCATCCTTGGGTAAGATTTGCTAAAGAACGGCAGAAAGTCCCCTATGAATTCAGAGTACATGTAAATAGAGTGGCAGAAGATGAAACTGGAAAGTAAATATTCACTTACATATATTTTACACCTATCTTTCAAATGACTCTGACAAAAGCTAATGTTTTTCCTGATAAATAACCATAGGACCGACAAAAAAGAAATACATTTTCCTTTATTCAAGTTGAAAAAAAAATCCAAATACTGTTAATACTACTATTACTACTAATGATAATATTAATATAGCATCAGCTTGATGCTTTAATAAAATATAACATTAGTACCACCATTTAAAATGACCAGTTTGGGAAAGATAAAATCTTGATGTCAAAGTTTTACATCAATTTAATACATGATACATAATACATAAGCATTTCATATGCTTAGGCATCGATTAATTCACTAATTTATAATTTTGCAGAGATTTTTGACATTCAAAGACATTTACAAAATTATTTTTTCCTCTGAGTAAGTGGGTCCTGGAACCACATACGTATACATTTACACATGCACTAGTTGTGTGAGGAAATAGTTCTCAAACAGCACTGGGATATTTAATGTGTATTGTTCGTGAACATGAAGGGAGATATCTTTGGAGAGGAAGAATATCAGTTCACACTCATCCAGGCTGCACATGTTCGAATGATGGAAACAGTGGACTAAAAGACCTTGTGACTCTGATGGTTTCTAACTAATAAATTAGGAGTTCTGCAAAGCATGGTTTTTCTTTACTTTTCTAAGGACATATTTCTTGCCATATTAATAGAGCTCTAAATTAAGCTGAATCATGCTGTTGGTTTTGGTTTTGTTTGGCTTAGACCTAATATGTACAACTAATTGCTTTCCACTTTGAAGTCCAAGATAACTCGTATTACTGATTGGTGTCTAGAATGAAAGTAGAAAATAACATTTCACTCATGAAAAGGGATTTTTTTTTTGCCCTTATTTAGAAGAAAATTATTTCCCTTAGACTGATTTCCTGGTAGAATTTCAGAAATTTTGAATTATTTAAAATACCAGAGTTTTGTCATGTTTGGGATTAAGTATGTGTACCCTTCACATTGCAAACTGTTTTACAATAAATATGAACTTTACAGAGAAGAGAGGTGTATGTAGATTCAAGGGATCTTTGGAATATTCACATTAATACTCAGTAATTATAGTTACTTTTCTTCTATTCCATTTGTTTTTATAGATGAATAGAACTACAACAAACGACAGACCTAGTGAAGGACTATTTGAAAACTATGTAACTTTAGCTATATAAATAAGAAACTCCCCTGAATTGTTTTCATTACTAATGTATAAAGGCATTCCTAGAGGCAGACTGCAGATAAGATTTTCACCTTGAGATCAGAGATCCAGCAGAGCCTGGCAATGGTTCTATAATGGGGATGGTAGTAGGTGTAATATACTACATTCCCAACAGGGGATCATTTGCAGAATGTCACTCTCAGAAGTGCCTCTTAACTTTCAGATCCTTGTGCCTCCCAGGGAAACATCTGGACAGATTTCTAAACCTCAGCATAGCAATGATTCTCTATGCAGTTAGTGGTAGCTATGCACTAGCATATCTCTTAAGTGTTCATAGTATAATTTGTTAGTAGAAAATATTACTGTAATAGGAGAGATAGTGTACGTCTTTAACATCAGAAGGATTTGAGTGGTGTTCTAGGCAGAATTCTAAGCTGATCCTTAATACCCATGGCCTTCTGTAATCCTCCTCCCTTGAGTAACTATGAATGTGATAGGATATTAGTCCTTTGATTATGTTACATTATATGGCACATGTGAAGTGATATGGCCATACTGATACTTTTTAATTTCCTCTTTAATAATAGAAATACAAAGAAATACTGTGTAAAATGTTCCTTGCATGGCGTCCATGACAAAACAGTACTGAATAATAGCTATCATCGTTAGTATTAACATAATAAATTCTATCATTCCATGACTGTTTGTTAAACCTTTGCATGTAAATATTACCAAGCTACCCTCTGTAAGAAGGCTTTCTTGACTCTGATACATGTATAATTTTGAGAGCTTTTTTATGTGTACACAATGCAATATTTGTCATATTCCAGTTTATATTCTGGTACTAATTCCGGTTTCTCCCTTCTTCATTGTACTCCATTGTCTACCAAATTTAGCAATTAATCAAGTACTACTGATTCTATACCTGGAAGCATATATATATGTATGTGTATGTGTATATATATATATATATATATATATATATGTAAATTTGATCACCTTTTTCCCTCTCATGTCTTATCTGGGTTACTATAATGGTGTAAGGACTAGAAAGAACTAATCTTTCTGTTACTAGTTGAATTTATAAAGTGAAGCATAGAAAATTAATATGTAAAACAGAAAACAAAAAAACAGGGCTTTCCACTTGAAGTGCCACTGGAGGCTCACATCACTGAATGCCCAGCTCTTCCTTGCTCTCTACCATGACATTTGAGAAGTCTTTAAGTTATATCTGAGGATCTGTGGAGCCTATTTTGAAAACCCCAAGTTTATAGTGTAAAGACTAAATAAACCTCTGACATTCCAGTAAATTTTGAAGTTACCTGGGGCCACTGAGGTTGAGACATAAAAAAATTTCAAATGTTACATCATAAGATACAATCTTATGACACATCATTAAGATATATCGCTATGATACATATCTTAAAATACATCATTAGCCAGATGTGAAGATGGATAGTAACATAGTAAGTTCTGTACCATCAGCGATCTGAGTTCTCTTTGAACATTTCATAACAAAAAGATATTGACATTTTGTACTTGCAACTTACCCAGATATTTAAAGAAAATTTTCAGTAGGTCACAAATAAAATTGATGCATAAAATCCTTAAAACTCTGGAAAATACAGTTTTCACGTGGAATTATTTTTTTCCTTCCTAGAAATTCTCTTACACTCAAAAACCAAGAAAGACTGAAATTTAGGAACCCCAGAGCATATATTGTTTCTCAAAATCATTGGAACTTAATGATGAACTTCAGATTCTAAAAACCTAAGTGGCAGTTTTGCTTTTTCTTTTGGTAAAAATGTGGATTGAACAGAGGAAAAATGAAAATGGAGATGTAATATATCCATAAATAGTAATACTGAATTTAAGTAATACATTTCTAGTATGTGCCAAGCATTATGCCTGGTGGCAGAGATTCAGTGGAGACTAACATAGATGTGGCTTCCACCCACTCAACATTTATTAAAAAGCCAAAATACTCTTCTGTGTGTACTTGCTTCAAACTATCAGTTGGCTCTTACTGTTGGTGTTTGTTTTTACTTTTCCTGCTTGATTTGATGTACACTGTGTTCACTGAGCTCCAGATATAAACTGCATTGCTTTAGAGCCCAATAGCAGTACTGTTTTTTATTCCGGAGTGTTTATTCCCAAATATTGAGTCTTCACTGAGCTGCAGAGATACACGATAAAATTATCTGCACAAGATTAAGATACATTTTTAATTTGGTTTTTAAAATAAGCCAGGATATTGTATGAGTTTAGAGTCAAATATTATATTGGGTATGTTTTAATTTACTCTTTATCATTTGAAAAATGCTTTCTGTTTTCCATCATTTCTTTTGATCATTCACTTAGAAGTAAACTTCTAATATAATTGCTCTTTGAAGGTAATGTGTCTTTTTTTTTTTTTTTTTAGCTGCATTGAAAATTTTATTTTTGGGGTTTTATCTTTAACAGATTTATTATTGTGGATCTGAGTACTGATTAATTTTAATTTACATCATTTGAGTTTGTTGTAGCTTTATAAATACCTAGCTTAATGTATTACAGATGCTTTGGAAAACTACTGCTCTACATCTCTTCAATCATTGCTTCTTCTTCATTTTTTCCTTCTTCTATGGCAGTATAACTACATTTGGTCAGGCCTTTTGCCCAAAAGATCATAGACCTTTTATGAATTTTTCCCATTTCCCATTTCATATATTAACCTGGATATGTTCTCCTGATCCTCTCCTCTGCTCTGTCTAGTTTATGTGTAAACTCACCCATTTTAAGTCTTTTATTTCAACTATTATGTTCAGGTTTTTTAAAAAAACTTAATTTAGAAAATAACTGCTCTTCTTTGGAAATATCCTCAACTGTCATCTGTTTTCTTGAAACAGGTAACCATAGTTTTTTTGTTGTTTTTTTTTTTTTTAAACTGCAATACCTAGCTCATCTGGGTGTGTATTGTTTTGTTTTTCTCTCTCTTGGTTCAACTTGTTGTGATGTGTGGAAGATGTTTATAAAGATCGTGGAGGTCTGTATGGTAATATACTCTTTCAGCAGAGGTCTATCCTATTCTCTGGTAAGTTGCATAAGTGAAGTCAAGTCACTTCACTCCAATTAAAAAACAGAAACAAAAATAATCTGTAGTTGGCCACAGTTAATATAAGGTCAGTGATCATCTCCTTTTGCCCTCTCCAGCTGAGAACGCATTTTACTTAGTAGGGACTCTCATTCTTGGTGAACCGTCCATCTCTCCTCCCTCTGCAATATTAAAATTCACTCTGTTTTTTGCAGCCTTTTGCTGAATATCTTGGCCTCTTCCTGGTGCAGCTTAAGGCTTCAGCAAATGCTTCAATTAGAAGAATATACAGTGTTTAGCTTATTTACTTGCACTTCTCTTGAGCATCTTGGTCCTTCAGATCTACTCTCTTGATAGCTTCTCACTCTTAATTTTTCTTTTGCCAGTCTGTGAGATAGCCCAAAGCTATGCTAGCTTCTCTGCTTCTTAGCTGAAATTCTTCCACTGAAATCTTATCATCCTTCCTCTTCCTAAGTTTGGGCCAAATTCTGAGCTTTCAAAATGTCATTTTCATCCCCCCAGGTGCCTTTTCTCTGTGATCTTCTATCCTCAAGTTCTCATTGTCTCCAAAGCCTCTGTTGCCTTAAAACGTGTCTTTTTGTTTGGTTTTCTTTTGTATTCAGCTTTTTCTTCTCAGAAATATTGTCTTTCTGCAAGGATATCTATCATAATTAGAAATGGAAGACCCAAGGATTTAATTTATGTAAAAAAATATTGATTCAAGAATGAATGGAGTTTTTCTTGATTTTAGGGGCTGAATCTTGATCTGTATTAGAATGGGCTGAACAACATGGTATCTGTGTTAGATAGGTCCTTCTCTTCCTGGCTCCCAAAACTCTTGTACCTAGCCAGGTACACATGTTGAATGAGATATTTTCCTTCAGTTTTCAACAACTGGAAATGTTTAGGAGTTAGAACAGAGAAGTTTTGTACCATTGTAAAGGAAAAAAATACATGGCCTTGGAACTAAGAGGTCTCAGTAGAAGAAAACTTCACTTTAACTACTTTTGTTTGTTTGTTTGTTTGTTTTAGCTTAGATAGTCCTAGGAACCAACATCCTTAGAAATGGCTTCAGGGTTGTCCTGCAGGGTATCAGCAACCATGGTAGCAACATAACTCAGAATTCAAGTGGCTTTTTGGACAGAAGGCATCCAAGAGGATGCTGAGAACAAATGTATGAATGTTGATTAGTACCTGAGAGATGCAATCTGGGATGCCAGCAGGTTAGTGGGAAATGAAGTAGCATGGGAGGTAGAAAGGTTTAGTGAAATTTGGTGAGCTCAAGAGGTATTGTGTTTATGCATTTTTAATTTTAATTTTAAAATTTTGACTCAAATTCTATCTCATTTATGTAGTATAGTACAAAAGACCTCGATAATTTCTGACCACACACATTCTTTTCTTTTTCCCTTTACCTATATTAAAATTAAGTTTATCATTCTTATAGGTTGTAATTTTTATCTATATGATTAAAGAGAAACATAAATGGTGATACAGTGTGCATTATTTAATTTTTTTTTTTTTTTTTTTTGAGAGAGAGAGAGTAGGGGGCAGGGACAGAGGGAGAGAGAAAATCTCAAGCAGACTCCCCACTGGGTGCAGGGCCAGACCCCAGGCAGGGAGAGGGGTTGCTGGTGGGGCTCAATCCTAGGACCTGAACTGAAATCGAGAGTGGATGCTTAACTGACTGAGGAGCCCAGGCCCCCTAAGGTGTGCATTATTATCCTGTTGTTGCTCTAGCAAATTGCCACAAACATAATGGCTTGAAACAATGAAAATTTATTATCTTGTGGAGTTATAGGTCAGAGTATCACTGGCCTAAAGTGAAAGTATCAGTGGAACTCTGGATGCTGTAAATAGAAATCTTTCCTTGTCTTTTCCACCTTTGAGAGGCCAACTTCATTCCTTGTGTGTTTCACTCCTGTGTTTCACTCTGTCCTCTGTTTCCATTGTCCTAAGTCTTTCTCTGATTCTGTCTTTCATGACCTCCCCCTTATAAGGACATTTATGATTACACTGAGTTCACTCAGACAATTAAGAATGATCTCATTTCAAGATCCTTAATTACATCTGCAAAATTCCTTTTTCTATTTTCAGTAACACATTCACATTTTCGGGAGATTAGGGCATGGACGTACTTGAAGGCCATTGATCTACCTACCACATCAAGTATATAATTTCTTTTATATTCCCCCTAAATCAATTAATAAACTATTCTAAGAAGAATAAGGTGGGCAGAATATATATGTTTGCTCATTGAAATAATCCTTAATGTCCAGTGGGTACTTGGAAACTACTTGGAAAATATTCACTGATGGTTGGCAAATCTTAAGCACCAAAATCCCTGAAATAAAATGAGTAGGAATCAATGGTCTATTTAATATAGGAATATTTTGATCATATTTGACATACTGAGAAATGATATCTCTAGAAGGGTCTGTAAAAAATGAACATAAAATATATTCAAAGAATGAAAATTACCAATTGGGCATAATAAGATTTCATTCCTTATCCCTCTAGATCTATACTCTGAGCTAAATTGTTCTGAGCTCTAGGCTTGGGAACTACATAGTTTGTACATCTACATAGATGTACATAGTTTGGATGATCCTTATTATATTTCCTGCATGATTCTTTCTAGTGAATTGTTCACTTAGAAATATTGTGAAAGTTCATTACTGTGCAATTGTTGTTTTTTTTTTATTATTTTATTTATTTATTTGACAGACAGAGATCACAAGTAGGCAGAGAGGCAGGCAGAGAGAGAGGAGAAAGCAGGCTCTCCACTGAGCAGAGAGCCCGATGCGGGGCTCGATCCCAGGACCCTGGATCATGACCTGAGCCGAAGGCAGAGGCTTAACCCACTGAGCCACCCAGGTGCCCCTGTGCAATTGTTTGTACATTGGGGCCACACACATTGGATCTAATCCTATGTTTAAATATATTTTATACTTTTAAAATTCAATTACCTTTCCTACTCATCAGCTGGCTTCTTGAAAGAGGTTGTTCACAGCAAAAAGCTAATACTGTTCTTGAAAAAGAGAACATATTTTATTCATCTAGTTACCTCATAACACTGGGACCGTTAATTTAACACCACATTTTCATGGATTGTTTTTTGTTTAATGAATTAGACTATTAACTTTGGAACTGTGAACTTTGCAAATAGCAGGTGGCTATATAGAAACTTGTGCTTTTCCTTAACATTTATACAATTTGATATTCTGTGTTCCCCAGTACTAAAAAATATAATTATAAGGAAAAGAGTGATTATGTATTAAAACATAAAATTACTGATTGGAATGAAAACACTTATTTAAATGTGAAAAATTGTCCATAGCATCAGATTTTAATGTTATTGAAGCAGGTCAAAACTTTTTTCAGGGATGCCTGGGTGGCTCAGTCAGTTAAGCATCTGCCTTTGGCTTGGGTCATGATCCCAGGATCCTGGGATCCAGGCCTCCATCGGGCTCATTGCTCAGCAGGGAGCCTGCTTCTCTCTCTCCCTCTGCCTGCTGCTCTCCCTACTTATGTGCCCTCTCTCTCTCTCTCTCTGTGCATCAAATAAATAAATAAAATCTTAAAAAAAAAAAAAGTTTTTTCAGACCAAAACCTCAACTGTGTGGGTGATTAGCCAGTAAGAAGATAATAGCTGTGTTACTTTTAATGCCAAAACACTCAGTTGAATGTTTTTTTCATTTTGTTCTAAAATATCTATAGAGTCACATTTCAGAGTGATAGGTCAATTTATGGGGCAAATAAAATTGTACTGTGGAGTATAAACAAAGACAGTAATAAAGTAGCAACTACTATGTTGAGGGACAATTAATTCTCCAGGCAGCGAATTACGTGTTTTCCCTACATTATTTCCTTAAACCTTCACAATTAATCCAACATAACAGGTAATAAAATCTCCATTCCACAGATGAGAGTGCTGATGTAAGTAAGATTAAGTAATGTGCTCAAGATGATACTGTTGTTGTCATTTCAATAATCTGACGTTCAAGTTAAATGTTGACAGAGATGGCCTTACCATTCCCCTCAGCTTGATTAAACTTTGGGCAGTCGTCTTCTTGACTCTAGGACTCAAATTTCCCTTTTCTTAAAACATTTACTTTAGGGAAACCTTTCATTATAAATTATTTCTTTGCCCCTTTGATATATAAATCTTTTAAGTCTTTTGTCATTTTACAAGCCAGGGCTGTTTTCCTCTAGGCCCTGGAAGATATCTCACTGAAATGTAATTATCCAGAATGACAGTGCCCCTGTCCCCCAGTCTCTGTGAGAGGGTAGGAGCCTAACTTGGGTGGGTGCCTTGCTCCAACTTGTAAAACTACTGCCCGTCATGAAGATGCAAGAAAGTTTAATTTTCCTCTGGTTAAGGCTAATTAGCAAACACAAGTGGCCTACAGTGCCTCTGACACTAATTCTTAGAAATCCTTCTACTCTACTGTTTCAGAGAAGATGAGTTCAGAGTGTGTCTAGTCTCGCTCCCCCACTGCAATACCCTTGAGTAGAGGCGTCCTTACCCATTCACATTTGTCTAGTGCAATTGTTGTCTCAGTTTCTGAATCACTTAGCCCCTACTTTCTCACCAGTATAATCTTGTTTCCTGGAAAAGAAAATATATGTGTGTATATCTCATTGTTTTAAAGGTAAACATCAAAAATATTTAAACTGAATTATGGAGTTCTGTTTCCCTCTTTTTTTTTTTCAAAGCCGTATATCTGCATACACAATATTATACATATGTATATCTGTATGATGTATGTTTTTTGATCCCCAAACACACTGTAAAATTCTGTTGATTTTCATGAGTGACAACTTTGCTTCTATTCACAACTTACCACCTTGCTTTTTGTGGGTCTGTGCATCGACAGACACAAATGGAATAACTATAAGGAAATAGGCTTGGTGTCCACACTAAAAATAGAACAGCAGGGATTATATATATATATATATATATATACACACACACACACACACACACACACACATATGTATATATATATTCACATATATTCACACACACACACACACATATATATATGTGTATGTATGTATATATACATACATACACATGATGTGACAAGCAATTTCTAAGCACTTTTTAGGTGTTTATTCATTTACTTTTCCAAACAAAACTAAACCTAACCCACAATGTGAACATTAGCCACATTGTGCATCGTGGATGAGAAAATTGAAACACAGTGAGGTTTCTAAACCATTTCAAAGGTAAAGATACCAAGGCACCGTGAATTTAGTAAATTCCTCAAGATCAGAAATTTGATCAAATCAGGATTTGAAATCCTGGTCAGTTTACCTATAGAATCTGAGGACTTAATCTTTCTGTCACACTGCCTCTCTTTGCTCCATATACCAAGCACCATGCAGAAACCACAAAACTTGCCAAAAAGTCATCTGATTCTTGAATTCGTATGATCATGCAACTCTAATTGTCCACAATTATCTTAGAAGCCCAAATAACTCAAGGTAAATTGCAGACTGCTCTGAAAAATAGATTCTGAACTAAATTTCATATGCAGAGGAAATTAAACCTCTAGTCATAAGGCAAGAACATGGTGAGCAGAGTGACCAAGAACAAGGATCTAAAGATTTAACCACTGCTAGATTTCCGTTATGGAGCAGAGGCTGAGCACAGAGCTGTTGCTAAGACTAAGCTGTTTCAGGGAATTATTCCAAAATTGGTTGTTATAGTATTCTAGCCCAGCAATTACAAGGAATACAACTCAAATAGCATAAAAACACTCCTGAATTAGGATTATCTCAGTGGTTTACATTTGTATGGCCTCTTAAGACTATAGGTAATTGACACACCAGAATTGACACTGTGAATAATTTTCAAAAGCATAGTTAGAAATATAATTTCTCTCATCACATTATGGTTAAGTAAACTGAATGAGAAAAGACAAGGTCCCTCTCTTGATCTAAGTGCTGTGTAAATATAGGATGCAGAAGACAGGGTTCACGTGAGTCACTTCAGGAAGTGGGAACACTTAGGGGCTTCAGCTGGCAATAAATGCGATATCTGTCAATGGTATGGTGTGCCAGTCTTGCCCAGTTGATGAAGTTTTAGAATATAAGTGAGGTTCAGTGGGGGTGGGGTCCGGAGCCAATGACCAAGAAAGAATTCTTGAGACATCTTTGGTGCAAAATGGTGGTTTATTTAAGCACAGGGACAGGACGGGTAGGCAGAAAGAGTTGCTGCCCTGGGGTTTTGGCGTGCAGCTCATTATAGACTATGGGGTTGGGAGAGCTAAGGAGAAAGGAAGGTTTCAATAGAACTTTCATATGCTAAAGAGGACCTACAAGATACCAGAGGACTTGCTACTGTCAGGTTAGGATTGTTTTTCCCCTCTACCAAGGTATTGACATTAACATGGTTGGGCATTTCCTGGAAGAATGTCACACTGGTCCCACCCAGGAGTAGGGGGTAGGGGGAAGTAGGTGTCAGCTTCTGCTTTGTCCTCAGTTTGCCTTCTGTTCCCTCATCACAGTCACTTAAATAATGATGCCAGCATACGTGATGGGAGTGTTACATAAAAATAGGTACAACTTGGGGCGCAGTATGGGGGTGGTGGTCCCTGACGGGCTCAGTCATTAGCGCATGTAACTCTTGATCTCATGGTTGTGAGTTCAAGCCCCATGTTGGGCGTAGAGCTTACTTAATAGACAAAAAAAAATTCTTAAATAGGTACCACTCTACTTTGTATTTGTTATCAGAATATCCTCGAGATAACATAATTATTAGAGAGAACTATTCTTTATAAGAACCATGTAAATGAAATGAAATGTGTTCAAAAGGAACCGGCTAGGCTGGAGATGTATCAAAAAACTATTTAAGGAACAGATTAAAAACCAGGGCATAGTTCTGCCTGGGGAAGTACCTTTGCAGAAAAATGTTTAACATTCTGTATAACTTATGTCATGACCTGGTAACAGGTGTTAGAAGCTCTAGAGATACACAATTTTGCAGTCAGACCTTTGGATGGGATCAGCTACCCCAGTGTCTCATTAATAAGCTCTTCAAGGTTCAGACCTCACTTTGCAATTTGAAGAAATTGTACAAGATTAAATATTCAGGTGGAAAGTTAAATTAGATAGCTGTACTGTCCCCTTCTAACTTTTGATTCTATGGTTTTGTTAAGTGAATTTTTGGAATGATACGGCGATTGGTAACATGTTAGAGGTAAGCTCTCAGATGATGAGGGGAATGTGGTAAATTACACTTTGGAAGCATGGTTAGTGTCTTTAGTGAATTTCAGCCCATTTGTAATATCACATGCATGTCTTGGATTCTAGGAGGGGGGAATAATGGTAATCACTGTATGTAGATAGTTACTAATTCTTATGCCTTGAAAGAAGAAGAGGCAAATATATGGGATGCAGTCACATACACTTTTTTAGGATAGAAATCCAAGGAACAACTGATGTCGGTAAAGGAGACCAGCAGTGGTAGTTAGAGGAGGTGTTTCCACCAACAAAACGTCAGCTCGAAGAGCCTTCACAATGGACTTTAACTTGAGGAATTTACCGAGGCTCAGGTGACCTTTTTCTCGTATTGGAATAAGATGACCTCCTCCCTTCTCCACCCACACACTCACATACATGGACTTTCATTTTATTGGAGTCCTTGGGAAGGCAGAATAGCAAGGAGATGCAGTTGTGGCAGTAAAGGATTCCAAATAATTCAGGGATGGGGGATGGTAAACTCAATTTTCTAAGTTGGTCATTTCCTTCTTCTAAGACTATGTTTCTTTCAATTTAGTAATCTGGTTAGTAGTTCCAGTGGGTTTAGTGAACTTTCTAACTCATCCCATTGTCTGCAGTTCTGATTAGTTTAAATCTCAGAGGTCAACTCTATTTTTTTTGTCTGCAAGATCCTGTGAACATCTCACTATTCCTTATGTCCACAAAGAACAACATAAAATATGGAGCCAAATACCAGAAATCCATTGGAAAGACTGTAGTAAGCCAAATGATAACTTCCATCACTTTTCTCCTGAAAGAAATACTTCAGTCTCTCCAATAAACATTATTATATAGAGAATGAAGAAAATGAAACATTTTTATCACTCTCAGCTCTGTAATATATTTTTAATCAAGCTACAGTAAGAATCTCAAGTGGATCATAGACCCCCCGGCACCTCTGCTAAGATAAGTTAACCAAGGTGACTGAACTGCAGTCTTGGCTAATATTTTTAAAGAAATGAAAAACCTTTCCATTTTTGACCAGAAATTGCTTCAGTGGATAAACCCATGTCTTCGTCTCCCTGCTAAATCTCTGCATTTCTACGTTATGAAGGATAGGACAAGAATCTCTTCCTTAGTGCTTCCTGCAGGATTTATTTTTTCTAGTTTGTTTCAAAATTCATTTTATGTTTTGTATTAGGTGATTTGATGAACTACAGAAAATAATGCAGAGTGAGTTTATAAGATCAAATTATCTTTTACTATTTCCCTTTTCATTTAACATTCTCTGATGGCTTACAGAAGGCCTCCAGTATGCTGGGTAGGGTTAGCAGAGGTGCAGAGCGTGCTTAGATATAATGCTTGCATGGCCATTGTATTAGTATTCTCTAAACACACAGAGGAAGACATAACCCTATCAGCGTGAGTAGGGGCAGGACAAGGAAGGCTCTGAGAAAGAAGAAACCTTTTTTTTTTTTTTTTTTTTTGAGATGAGTCTTGAACCAAAGGGAGCGAATCAGAGGTAAAGGGCTCTAGGCAGATGGACCAGCAAATGTGAAGTCTCAGTGAAAATGAATAGCGTACTTAGGAAATAATTGAAATTGAAAACTTACTTAAATCTGAGATTTTATATTTTCAAATTAAATCCAGTCTAATGCCATAGATTGTTCACTTAATACTAGGCTATCTAATACACATTTTTGATCTGACAGGGAAGAAGAAACAAGAGAACAAACGCAAAAAATTATTTGGAGGTAATTTTCATGCTCTTTTCTGCAGCCCATCTGTTGAGACTAAGGTCAAAGGTCAAGGTCAGAGCAAGCACTTCTAGCCCAGGGTTTTTGTCTGCTCTTTTCCCTCCTGCAGGGTTACTGAGTCAGAAATCCATTCCCTAGGAGCAAACCTCTGGCGTTTCAAATAATTTGTCAGCTATGGCAACTAAATCTTTATACGAAGTTGGCTTAATTATGTTATGGTACAGATTAAAAATTAGGTTTTTACAGTTTTTTTATATTAACTATCTCTGTTTGTGAGGTCTCAGAATTGCTAAGTGACTTATCCTTCCTAAATATTAGCTTTCCCATCAATAAAATAGGAATATAATATTTTATCTATTCTGAAACACTTTTGATTGTAAGGAACTCCATTTTTTTATGTATATATCTAAGGAAAAAATTGGCCAATTCAACTTTATTTTTAGTAATTTTTACTTTTTACTGATTAGGATAATTCTTTTAGTCTTTATTAGGTAGAGGTTTTATTAATATAACACTAGTGTATATCTAAAAGAAAAATGTAAGCAAGATATTTAGTAGGGCTTTTCTAAGTCCTACTCAGAGTAAGTCCTATTCAGAGTTTAGTGATTCCAACTCAATATTCAACTCAAGTTGAGTTTAGTGATTCTGACTCAATATTCAACTCAAATTGATTGATCTTCTGGTTTGTACATACAGTGCCATCTTTTGTGCCATAAATAGCATTGGTGATACAACATTTCAAGATAATTCGTAAAATATTTAAAAACAAAATTGTACCGAGCTCTTAAACTGACTTTGAAATGAACTACCTATTTTTTACTTCAGTTTTAACAATGTTTATTTCCACAACTGTTTGGTCCCTCAAAGTTAAAATAATGATTGAGTGTTGCCTCTTGGATTTTCTTCCAAGCTTTTGGCACCCAGTCTACAAATTTTCAAATTTGCTACTCTTGGTATTTATTAATGCTTAGGCATCAACAACTGTATCATAGCTAGCCTCTGGCCAACATCAATTATAAGATATCATTGCTTATAAGATATCATTACTTGTAAGATAAACTTTGATTTGAGAGATCTTAAAATAAGATATGATCCTTGATGTCTATGAAACAGTATAGTGGTACCTACCTTTCATATGAATGATAATTGAAATAATTTAATAAACACTGATTTATTGAGCACTTAGCAAACTGTTCAGTGCAGAATAAGTACTTGGTATTGACCAGTTTGAAAGCTGGTCAGCACTTTTCTTAGGTCTACTTTTCTTTGGAAATCAAGATTTCATGTTACCTCAGAGAAAAGAGAACAATAAAGCCATTCTTTTCCCATTTAATATTGAGTCTAACTCGCCATTTAAGTATCATATTTGGCAGCAATGTTGTTACTTTCAGTAATAAAAGAGTGTTTCTGATCAAATACAGTTTAATGTTTATCTTTTTTTCCTCAGCAGTACATTCTAGAATTTCCGGCAAGACACAAGGACTAATATTGGTAACATTTCAGTTATGAAGCTGTCACCTCTTTTCTTTGCTTTTGCACATATTTTGTTCCTCCAGTGCGTGTTACACATATAATAGTGTGGGACACAGGTGGAAAACTAACAGAGAAGGAAACTCTAGTGCTTTTTAAACACATCATTTTATAACAACACATGGAGATAAAATGAAATTAAACATAATTATGCTTTTACATCATAACTGGATACACTTTATTATAAAACTTTGGCTATACTTAAATTTATTCCTTTGTATGCACTTTTATAATAATTAGACCTTTGAATCTATCTGCATTGCTATTTTCGTTTTTAAATGAGTACCTAGTGACTACACCCATAGGAAGAATACCTCTTAGTTTTCATGTTTTCTAAAATCAAACATAATATCTGCCCCAGATCTGGTCCCTTTTAAACTTGTTAGTGGGAGGGGCGCCTGGGTGGCTCAGTGGGTTGAAGCCTCTGCCTTCGGCTCAGGTCATGATCTCAGGGTCCTGGGATCGAGCCCCCCATCGGGCTCTCTGCTCAGCAGGGAGCCTGCTTCCCCCTCTCTGCCTGCCTCTCAGCCTACTTGTAATCTCTGTCTGTCAGATAAATAAAGTCTTTAAACATGTTAGTGGGAGATCACAAACCAATAATATTTACTAGCTAGAGAGTTTTTGTCTAAGGAATGCTTTCGTGAGGATGCACCTGGTCTAAGTTGCCTATTATAATGAATGTATAGTTTCTGACTCCCCACAGAAGTTCCATAAAATATAGAATCAGTAGGATCTATAAGATATAACATCAACGAAATGGTGAGGGAAGTAGGGCCTTACGTGAATCCTTAGTGAGTTCCTAGCTGAACCAGAATGCATCTGCATGCAGGAAAAAAGGACCTGAGGAACTACACTGCCTTCAGAATGGTCTCAAAATTTTCTTGACATTTTCTCTGGTCTTTGGATTACTAAAAAATTTGGCTCTAGGTAAGAACTGTGATTCCTCTAAGTCTGATCTGAAAATCTCAGCCTTTCTGATGTCTCAAATAATAAACAAAATAAAGTCTACGACACTCTCAGATCATTATTTTCATTTTTAAAACAATATGCTCAGCAATATAGTAAGTCTTGTGATTGGAAAAGAAATTATGCAAAAGGAACTTCAATATCAGTTTTTCAGTATGAGTGTCTGGGTGTTTCAGTAAGTTACATTTATATCTGAATTTTATCCTTTTTTTCTCTACCAGAAGCTAAGTTTATCACCTTAATAACTGCTAGTGATCTGTGTGTCTGAAGAATGTTAACTAGATTTCCTCTGTTCTATTTTATTTTTACATAATTTTAAAATTTCAACTGTTTTGTTTTTGTGTATAATACATAACTGAAGTTGAGAGAGTAAATTTGGATTAAAATGATCATATATAAATATTTTTCAAAGGTATAAAATCTATGGTCACGTTTCCCATGAATATGAGCATGTATTATGAACAGCTTATGGATAAGGAACTAGTCAAAAAGTTGACTGGCAGAAGGGATGTCACTTGAATTCAGGACAATGCAATACCATGTATCATTTTACTTTCTGTAAAATAAAGGATCCATTGAAAGGAAATGGTTAGAAGAGGAATAGAAAAATACATTTTTTCCATTTCAAGACTTTATAATTAGAAAAGGGCATAAGACATAAGTTTATTTCAGTTTTACCTCGAGAATTCACATGAGATCCTAAGAACTTCCTGGAAATGGTTTTGAATCAGTGAAATTAAATATATAAACGTTTTGTGGGAAATGACAGAAATAATTAAACAAATTCTGTTGAGTTAGTGGATTATGAATTTTAGGACCTACAATTTCTATACCTGTAATCCTTTAAAACAGTGAGATGATTTAAAAGAAAATATGGCTCATTGAACCTCACAGAATTTATTAATTTATGTCACCAGTCTAAACACTGGTATATGAGAGTATGGCAATGGACATACTTTGGTTTGGATATAATTTCACAAAGATTCTTAATAAAAGTCACCTAAAAATTGTAAAACATTTTTCCTTTTTGACTTCTACCTTTTACCACTATTCTCATCCCCAGGAAATGTCCAGGAGGACATTTCTGTGTTGATCAATGTATCAGTATTTTTGCTTTTTAAGGTCCTCACTTACTTTTCTTGTGATATCTCAGTGACTGTGACAGTCAACCCAATATTTTATTATTTTTTTTATTTTTTATTTTTTAAAGATTTATTTAATCCAGAGAGAGAGAGAATGAGAGAGTGTGTGCGTGTGTGTGTGTGTGAGAGAGAGAGAGAGAGAGAGAGAGTCAGAGGAGGGCCAGAGGAATGAGGGAAAGAGGATCTTCAAGCAGATCCCCACTGAGCACAGAGCTTAATGTGGGGCTGGATCCCAGGATCCTGAGATGATGACCTGAGCTGGAATTAAGAGTGGGCCGCTTAACCAACTGAGTCATTCAGGCACCCCTCAACCCAATATTTTAGAGTTTGAGTTCTTTACCCATTCTCAAAATTGTTAAATGATAAATACCTAGAATTACAAAATATTAGCATGCCATCTAGGGGAAAGAAAGACATACAGGTGTTGTTTAACAAATAAGGAAATACAACAATTCAGATTTGGAGCAGTTCCGATTCCATTCCCACACCATTACAGGGATCCCATAATCTTAGGAACTGTCTCACTGTCCCTCAAACATAATTGTGATTATTGACATACAGTCTAAAACGCAAATTCTCTTACCCACCATATGCATGCAACCAACAAAGCAAAATAAAACATTTAAATGAAAACTTAAAAAAAAAAACAAAAAATACAGAAGTGAAAGAAATAAGCCAAGACACAGTAAAATTTCAGGCTAATAAATTCCATAAACTCAATTATATAATAAATTTAAGCTAATATTATTTTATATATATTTCAGTAGCATGGTGAAAATTATTTCTAATAATCAGAATTTAAATACATGGAACTAAATGGATTTTGATTATTAATTCTAAGATGAGATTAGAAACTAGAATTTCAGTGCAATATACACTGGAGTGAAAAGCTATCATTTATATAGTTTGATATGTAATGTTTTATGTGTTTCTGTTTCCTGCAACCTGAGATTGCTTCATATCAGAATTGCTAAATGTCAGAATTAAAATGGATGTTTGGCATGGCATGTGCAAAAGAAACACACACATTCAGACCTCTTATGTGAGTCTCACTAGCTTCAGCCAGTGCATTTTAAAACAGTAAGCATAGGGGCACCTGGGTGGCTCAGTGGGTTAAAGCCTCTGACTTTGGCTCAGGTCATGATCCCAGGGTCCTGGGATTGAGCCCTGCATCGAGCCCTGCATCAAGCCCTGCATCAGGCTCTCTGCTCAGCGGGGAGCCTGCTTCCTCCTCTCTCTCTGCCTTCCCTCTGCCTACTTGTGATCTCTGTCAAATAAATAAATAAAATCTTAAAAAAAAATAGTAAGCATAAAGACCAAATTCTAAAACATCAATATTTTGTGAAAAGGCCTTTGGGAGAAATATTCACCTTGTCAGAATCTTCATCACATTCTAATTGTTTAATTTTGCAATGATTGCATCTGCAGTTTTGAAGCATAGTGGAAATTTTATCTGTAAGTGAAGATGGATATGTATAATGTTGTATAATGAAAGATTTCTAATAATAAATTCTGTACAAACATACTTGAATTATTCCCTAAATGACAGAAAATAATGGCAGCAAAGGAAGTAGCCAAAAATGGTAAGCAGTAAATGAGGACTTGGCCAGAGAAAGGATGATAATACAAAATCCTTCAATGAACCCCCCAAAACATGGCTGTGTAGAGGCTATAACAGGGAGAAGAGGATGGTGGTGGCTTCAACAGCTGAGTTCAAGAAAATTCATGTGACAGAGTTTTACCCAGCAGAATGGTGGTGAAAGACAAAGAATAACAAACACAAGATAGAACTCATTGACTTCTGAATCACTCACTAGTCTTTGAGCCACTTAAATCTGTTCAAATCTGCCTATGTACACCTGGGCAAGAATCTTGATGATTCATCAATGATGAATGAATCACTGGAAAGGACATAATCCTCCCCTTCCATTTTCTTTCTCTTTCTCTTCTCATCATTAGTATAAATGTAGGTGGGAAGATGAGAATTGAAAAATATATTTTAAAGATGGCAAATACTTCTGGGTTTTTATTGTTGTTGTTGTTCTCTTATGTAAAAAACCATAAAGCAAGTTTGTCTCTAAGGGAGAATAAGGTTAAAGAATGTAATTCTTAAATTCAAACAGAACTCACCATATATCAGGGCATTTGAGGCCAAATGGACTAATTGTATGTTTTGTGATAATATACATTGTGCTTATGTATATTATGAGCATAATTGGGAGGTAGAATCAATGACTTTTGTATTAGGGGATCAAGTTTCATACAAAAATATAGAATGGGAAATCCATACTGAAGTAAAGCATTTAAACGAACTTAACAACTAACTTGGAGCTTAAAACACAGGCATTATAAAATATTTTATGGAGGGAAAAGATAAAGCAGAATTAGAATCTTAGAAAACTCATGTTAAAGTTAGAGATTAACTGTTCTATGGATTTGGTTTTTCAAGGGACGAAATCATATCTAACAATTATTGATCATTCATTCTGGGCCAAGCTTTGTTCTTAGTACTACAGTGTTGCACTTAAACTTTCAAACAATTTTCTGAGGTCAGAACTATAATTACCACTCTTTTAAAGATTAGCAAACTGACACACAAAGTAGTTAAGTGTCTTGGCTAAGGTTCTATATCTGATAAGTTATTAACCAAGACCCTACTCTTAAGTAGTATGATTCCAGACAATTCTGGAAGTGAGGCTGCTTAGTGACTGGTTCAAACTCACAAAATGACTCCAGTGCCATATGGGACACATTTATACCTGAACAAACAGGAGAATAAAGCATCTTACAATTTTTGAATGTTTAAATGAGTAATAAAATGCCTTCTTTAGCTCTAAATCCTATTGTTCTAATAATAGCTGTGTGTGCCAAGAACGTACAAAACATACTGTCAAAAGAAATAAAGCAATTCCAGTCATTTCTGTTCCTTTCTATTCCAATCATTTCAAAGTCTTACTTTGTTTAGATGTAACTCGTTCCCATTTAGGATTATAGCCCTCAGGAAAGTGCAGTACAGTACAACACTCATCCCTGGGGAGAGCAGAGAGAAAATTATGCACAATTTAACAAATTTCACATTAGGCTTTACGTGAGTTTGTTTTGCTAAATCTCAAAAACACTGGTACCCAGCATTTTATAACCAAAAAGTGTATTCTTATTTTCTATCTCACCCTTTCACCCTCCCCCTTTTTGCCTAGGATTTTTGTCACGATTTCACGCTATTACGAGCTCTACTGAATTAACAGATAAAGTTTGAAGACAGCAATTAATTTTGATTCTGCTGTTACCATGTGCCTGGCACTTTGCAGAAAGCATCTCCTTTACCCCTCTCCACATCCAAATCAGGATCAATATCCCTGTTAATAGACAAACTGCTAAAGAGTAATGGAGGCAGAATTTGAACCAATGTTTTTCTGGTTCCAAAATCCATGCCCATCCATGGTGTCAAATGACTCAAAGTGGGGCTACTCTCTTGATTATAGTAACATAGTATTTTTAAAATTATCTTCCACAAATGCTTAAGGCTATCTATTTTATAGGTTTATAATTTTAAAAATTTGATCCATATTGATATGATAAATGTCATGATTCTTTAATTAAAATATCTATTTTCTGGGGGCCCCCGGGTGGCTCAGTCGATTAAGTGCCTGACTCTTGATTTCCACTCAGGTCATGATCTTAGGGTCATGGGAATGAGCCTTGTGTTGGGGTCTGCACTGGGCGTGGAGCCTGCTTGGAATTCTCTCTCCACTCTCCCTCTGTCCATTGTCCCATTTGCATGATTTCTTGCTCTCTCTCTCCCTCCTTCTCTCTCGCTCAATTTTTTTTTTTTTACTTTTGCTATCACTTAAGAGTTTACTATATATATAGTGTGTGTGTGTGTGTGTGTGTGTGTGTGCGTGTGTATAATGAAATATTACTCAACCACCAGAAGGAATGAAATCTTGCCATTTGCAATGATGTGAATAGAGCTAGAGAGTATCATTCTAGCAAAGTAAGTCAGTCAGAGAAAGACAGGTACCATATGATTTCACTCATATTGTAGAATTTAAGAAATAAAACAGATGAACATGGAGGAAAAAAAGGAGGGGCATATCAGAAAATAGACTCTTGACTATAGAGAACAAAGTAAGGGTTACTGGATGGCAGAGGGCTGTGGGATGGGCTTAAATGGGTGATTGGTAGTAAGGAGGGCACTTGTGATGACCACTGGATGTTGTATGTAATCACTAAATTCCACACCTGAAACTATTATTACAATTAGTGTGCTCACAAACTGGAATTTAAATAAAAACTTTTGTTTAAATTATTGTTTTAAGATATCCATTAAGTCACCCATTACACATTGAGTTATAACTTGCAGAATTAAATTTTTGGAGCTAATCATGAAAACTAATTGAGATGATTCTCCAAAAATATGCAACAAATAAAAGGCATATTGCAATTGATATTACTTCATGGATGTCACATATCTATGAACCACATATAATTATAGAATGACTATAAAAATCATGTGTGATACTTTTTTTCCAATGACATATTAATAATTATAGTGAAACATGATTATTTGTTAACAGAGAAGGTTTAAAATGCAAATAAACATTAATATTGATTTTTATTTTATTTGGGTCTATATTCCATGCTTCTCTGATTGTCTAGTGTTGTTTTTTTTTAGGTTCATATTTCTTACTGTTGAATTCATATTTCATGTTTTAAGATGATATGAGTTTTAAGACTTGATATCAAAAGAAGACTGAAAAATTCCAAGGACTATACTGGAGACAAGTGCTCTAGTCTTTTTTAGTTGTTATTACTAATTAGATATAAAACTTTACACTAAGTTCCTTCTTTCTGTCCCTTAGTTTCAACTTTTGAATTATAACCGTCTGTATATCTCTGTCATTCCTAGTTGAGTGCCTTTAATACAGTGTTATAAAGGATTGTCGTGACTATAGAAGGTGCATGATATTGTTTCTTTTTTTCCCCCTCAATTCAAGGCCAGTTCTATGTAGAAATGAAGATCTAGATAATTGTGTGGTAACAGTTTCTAGTCCATAAATACCTTTCCTTGGACTGATAGAAACTTGAAATCCATTTTCAGAGGTATGCTCCTTTACCTTCGGGCTTTAGATCTGCTTACACGCACACAAAACTAAACCAGTCATTGACATGTAGGTAAACAAAATTCCAAGATTAGCTTATGTTATAGAGAGGTGATAGAAAAGGCAAAGGTCATCAATAGCAGGAAAACCATGGGATATTTAAGAAAAGAACCCCTCATTTGTTCTATGTATATAATTTATGTAGGGGTATTATGTTAGCTCTGATATGGTAATCCTGTCAACTAAACCATACAGGAATAATGGAAATTTCTGAAGAGATAGACAAATCTAATTTCACTGCAGGGGGAAAAATCTTATTAAAACCAGAATTAGGGGCACCTGGGTGGTTCAGTGGGTTAAGCCTCTGCCTTTGGCTCAGGTCATGATCCCGGGGTCCTGGAATTGAGCTCTGCATAGGGCTCTCTGCTTAGCGGGGAGGCTGCTTCCCCATCTCTCTCTGCCTGCCTCTCTGCCTACTTGTGATCTCTCTTTGTGTCAAATAAATAAAAATAAAAATAAATTAAAAAAGAAAAACAGAATTATATGGGCACCTGGGTAGCTAAGTGGGTTAAAGCCTCTGCCTTCCGCTCAAGTCATGATCTCAGCGTCCTGAGATCAAGCCTCACATCCGGCTCTCTGCTCAGCGAGGAGCCTGCTTCCCCACCCGCCTCCCTGCCTGCCTCTCTGCCTACCTGTGATCTCTGTCTGTCAAATAAGTAAATAAAATCTTTAAAAAAAAATCAGAATTATAAGAAAATGAATAAGCAGGTAGAAGAAACACCTCAGTTAGTCTTCCTTTTAGACTAAACTTGTATTCTTCACATAGAGTGTAAGATTACAATATCAAGGCATGTATTTATATTCATTTTTATCTAAAAATATATAAAAGGCAGATTTACACTAAAGATGTCACTTCTCCCATATCTCAGATTCCCATGTCACTTACATACCCAGAGTATTCAAAGGAAGCTAGTCATTCATCCCACAAATGTCGTTTAAGGACCACTGTGTGCAGACCTTGTCCTAGGAGCCAAGGGTGCCACAGTGAATGAAAGAAGAAGCCCCTCCTCCCGGGAGACTAATATTCCAGGTCACCTTTGCCCCTATAATGTTCGGACTAGAAATATAGAACATGAAACTCTGAGCAAAGCTTGGCCTAGTGAAAATATGGGCTTCAGTATCATACAGATGTTCACCAAGACAACCTATTTGGTGACATTGAGAGTAACCCCCCAATGGATGTGTCCTGTTTTACTGTGGAGGTGATCATCATGGCATCCAGTCAGTGCTGGCTCTGCACCTGGGCCGACTGTCATTTTCCTTATAGTGCTTGCACCTTTACGAGCTGAGTAAGAAAGATAGTCATTATTTTAGTAAAAATATAGGAAAATGGCCTCAAATTTTTGAAATGTAGTGAAGCTTCATTGTGTATATGGTTCTTATAAAGGTCCTATATGGCTGTGCCATTCACATCTTCCTTCCTTAGGTTATTTGTTGTATGTAATATAAACCAGATTTTGCTGTGAGTTAAATTAAGACAGTTGACAAAAAGATTACTAAAGCTGTCAAGATCACAGTATGTGTCCAGAAAGCTCAAAAAGCTAAACTGATATTCTGTGCAATAGCTTCTTTACAACATCAGCTACTGAAGTCACAATCAGTGGCAGGAGAACGATTCTAGAATCAATGTCTCAACTGACCCACTGTGGCCTTCTTTTTGTCTACTGTCTTGATTGTATCCACAGGTGTTTTGCTCATTATACCTGCAAGGGATTTGTATATTCAGATCGTCTGCCCTGCATGATTTTTTCTGCTCTTCAAGTATTAATAATCAGTGCCTTTGTATATCAGCTCAGATTTTCCATTCCTTCCATTACCTCTCCTCTACCTCTCTGAACAAATCAAAGTCCCCTGCTACAATATGAACTATGCATCCTACCTTTTTCAAACACAATTCTAATTTTACAATTTAAGTGTGGCTCCCTTTTTGAAATATAATGTCCATGTGTAGGGAATATCTGTTTTGCTCTAACTACCATGATGCATGACTAAAATATAGCCAACCAAATGTTTTGTTTTTTTTTTTTTTAAATAAATGAATGAATCATCCAGAGAGTTTGCATAATAGCAGATTTGAATGTTCCAAATGTACCAAATTCACAAAATTGATGAGGTAATCTCTGTTTTTATTCTCAGGATAAGACTTATTACCGTTTCTTCATGTGTATATTTTATCCCATATACTTTTCATTGACTAATCATATTTTTTCCGTAAAAAGAAAGAGACTCTCTGCATAAACAGACTGGAAGACCACTTATAAATTCATTATGATACTTTCCCTTATAATATTTGGATCTTACTCACTGAAATCCATTACACCCTCAGGATTCTGCAGAATGTTTATTAGAAATGGTCTAAACCCTTGAGTCTTTCTAGACCCCAAGGAACTTTATATTTTCCTTTTTTTTAAGATTTTATTTATTTATTTGACAGAGAGAGATCACAAGTAGGCAGAGAGACAGGCAGAGTGAGGGGGGGAAGCAGGCTCGCTGCTGAACAGAGAGCCCGATGTGGGGCTCGATCCCAGGACCCTGGGATCATGACCTGAGCTGAAGGCAGAGGCTTTAATCCACTGAGCCACCCAGGCGCCCCTATATTTTTTTTTATTGCAAAGCCCAAGTTATTAAAAAAAATAATAACCCAAACCTACTAAGTGATAAATTGAGTTATCTTTTTTTCCAATAATCTGTCTAAATTTTATTTCCCCTGAGGAATATTTTTGCCCAAAATAAGTGTGCAAAAAACATGAGCAGGAACCAAATATTGTGTGATAGATGACCTAGGACCCAGGGAATAAATAGTCTGCAGGGAAAGCAGGAATATGTGGGTAATATAAATGTTCACGATCTGCATCTTCAACCTACTGGTAAGGTTAGAGCACATTAGCATTTGGCTCTCAGCTGCACAGGCTGGGCCTCAGCCTTTCCACCCCACTAAAATCCTTAGTCTTCCTTGGTTATTCCAGGGAGATCTATGAAGTCAGAAACACACAAGCCAAAAATAAGTCAGCTCCCATTTCCCCGCTTTGGTCCACCCATCCGCCATGCCAGTGACTACACCCTCTGCTATAAGTGTCATGTAGAAATGTCACTCTGCAGGGTAAATCCATTCTAAATTGGTAGCATAACTTGTAGTGAGCCTCAAAAACCTTTCCATTAGTTCATATTGGTTAGCCACCAGCCATGACCTTCTTCTTGGATATGTCTTGAAACTAATCCCTTAGGCTAAGCAGGAGACTATGTAACTCATCATTTGCCTTCTTCATTCTTTCTTCCTGTGTTGATGGAAAAGTTACCAACTTCTCCCTTCATCCTCCAAATCCCAAATCTATCATGATGTCAGTTTTCCAAGTGGAATTGTAGTAGGTAGAGCCATGCAAACAGAATTTGAATTAGTTTTGAATACCTAGGAAGTCTATGATTTCAGTTAGTGGGTTTCAAATAATTACCTAATTTTAGAGTCTGGGAAACAAAGAAGCAGAAGCCTCATTAAAGGTGTGACCAATTAAGCCTCGTTAAAGGTGTGACCAATTACTGCTGGTAATGTGGATTAAGAGAGCAAGGCATCATCAGTATCAAAGTCAGATTTTCCGAATTCTGGTGGCCAGACTTGCATATTTGGAACTTCTCCTTTGTGCTTTAAATATATTTTTTGATTCTCTATGTTTTGAGATACTGGAGACCAGTAGCCATGACTTTGCATTTAATTCAAATAAATTTATTTCATTCAAATAAATTTAATTCATTTAATTCAAATAAATTCAAATAAATTTAGTTGAATTTAATTAGATATAACAACAACAACAACAATGACAAGAAACTATTGTACCAGATACTAAACATCAGGCACAAGGTTAGATACCAAAGGTAGAAATAAAAGGCAGGTTATTTTTAGATTTGGACGTGTACTGTTGGTCAACTCGATAATTGGCATAGTGTAGCACATCTAGTCAGTAAATAATTAGAAATGAATACTTGAATTTGTGAATGAGTATCAGCCCATTTGTTTCACTTTGACAGATTTATACCAAAGCTATCTTAATGTTCATATGTACACCTCTATCTTACTTTATATTGCTTTTTTTTTTTTTTAAGATTTTATTTATTTATTTGACAGACAGAGATCACAAGTAGGCAGAGAGGCAGGCAGAGAGAGAGGAGGAAGCAGGCTCCCCACTGAGCAGAGAGCCCGATGCGGGGCTCTATCCCAGGACCCTGAGATCATGACCTGAGCCGAAGGCAGAGGCTTTAACCCACGGAGCCACCCAGGCACCCCTTTATATTGCTTTTGCTAGGGCACATCATTTATAGCTAACTTGAAAGGGGATATAAGTTCATAAGTAAATTAAGAGGTACTATTTCAAGGAAAAATCTAGCATTCTATCTGTGACATAAGTAAAATATCATGATTTTTTAAATATAAGTGACTGTACTCAAACTTTTTTTAAAGGTGCTCTACTGTATTCTGTGGCTTTGAAGCTAAGGAATGAACAACCAGAGATAAAGGGGATTTTTTTTTTCTTTTTTTTGGTCAGATCCTGTATTTCTTATTTCCCTGAGTTCTAATAAGCTGGTAATTATAAAGTGAGATCATCATTTTTTTTTTAAATACAGTTAAGAAAATGTTCCTACCCTTACTTAAATATGTTCTGTTAATTCATGTAATTCTTGAGGATGCTGTTCTCCCCGTGAGCAAAGTGGTAATGATTGACTAAAATTCTAATCTTTGGGGTCAAAGAGAGCTGAACCTAGACTTTGAGCACTACTGTTCAAAAAGACAGGGTATTTTGGCAGGCAAAAAGTATGCCTGGGATTTATAGAACATTCCTCACTTAGACCTCAAGAGCTTGCTGCTGGGTTATTTGAGCTTGACTTATATTGAACAAGAATATAAGTAAATCTCTATTTTTAAGTCATCACTGTGACAGCATGAAGCAGTGTTTTCTTTTAAAACTATGTATTTATTTTAAAATAATACATTTTCCACTGTAAATAGCTGAAACAATATAAAAGTGTGCTGTTTAAATTCTGTAGCTTGCTTCCCTGAAACAACCACTGCTAACATTGTAATAAATGTTCTATTAGACAATTTTCTAGACACACTCATACATACACATACACCCTTCCATTTGCTATTTTTATTTTTAAAAGCTCATATTGTATGTATTGCTCTTCAAAATGCATTTTCATTTGATATGCTAGAGACAGTTTTCCATATTAGAACATGTAAATTCATTGTATTTGTTTTAATTGGAGCTGGATTGTTTCCAAAAATGCATTTGTGTTTTTTCTTTCTGTGACCTGCTGGGTGAGAAGAAAGTATAAAAGAGTAAACTTTAGGATCCACACTATTACTTTGACAGGAGGTTCTACTTATAGTTATTTTATACACTGGGGAGTCTCATATAATTTTATTAAATAGAGTTCTTTTTCTAAAAACTAATATAAATCTAGGATTTCTAAAACAATATTACTTTTAGAACAGTGATATGTAGAGAAATACAATGATTTAAGATTTCTTGTATACATGTTTAAGACTTTCTCCCATAATTTTTACAAGTTTTTTCAAGTTTGAAATTCACTTCACAGAAAGTGAGAGGAGATGTTCTCTGGGGACCCAACTTATTTGTTTTCCCTTGTGAAGAGTCTGATGCTAAAATTAACTCTCCACTGTAATTTTTTATATTTCTGCTGTGTTTTCTGAGAATGATGTATGAGAATGCACCCACATATGTGGAATTTTTGATAAAGTTAAACTTTCTTCATTTCACTCCCTTTATACAAAAGTTTTTGATAAAGTTAGGCTTTCTTCAGTATTACTTCCTTTACACAGTATTTTGAAATCAATTTCCATTTAATTTTCATTTTACTATAAAGTCTTTTTCTGTGTTTCAGCATAATAAATTATTTATCAGTATAGTGTAATTGGCTGGATTTTTTTGAGTACTATTGAGAATTTATCATGGCTAATCTATTGAAACCTGTGTGATTTTTTTTTTCTTTTGGCAAAGTTTGGATTTTGAGAACTTTGCTGAGATTTCTATAGTGACTCTTCTCTTTAGAAATTGCTTCTAATCCTTTTCTTCAGTTGTCGTCATATTCAGGTTTCATTATTTTTTTTTAAAGATTTTTTATTTTTTTGTCAGAGAGAGAGAGCACAAGCAGGGAGAGCAGTAGGCAGAGAGAGAAGCAGGCTCCCTACTGAGCAAGGAGACTGCTTCAGGACTTGATCCTAGGGCCCTGGGATCATGACCTGAGCCGAAGGCAGACGCTTAACCAACTAGGGCCCCCAGACATCCTTCAAGTTTCTTTAGTAATAATTATTAGAATTTTTAAAGTTCCCACTCAGCAGAGTTTCTCATGGCAGCTCACTATCATGGATAAAGACTGTAAGCTTGCATGTGAAATCCAGCTCTATTACTCACTCTCTAATTTCAGTTACTTCAACTGTCCTGTACCTTGTGTCCATCACTGGTAAAATAGAAAAATCAGTAGCAATTACTGCAGAGGCATCGTATGAGTTAAATGAATTAATAAACACAAAGAACTTAGGATGATACCTGAGATCTAGAAGACACTCATTATGTATTAGATATGATTATTATTCTGAGATTTCATGCTTTCCCCACCATGTCAATTAATTCCTTCCCCTGCCATTATGACCATTGTTTGATTTTTTTAAGTTTCTTTTTTTTTTGAGAGAGAGATTGAGAGAGAGAGAGAGTGTGCGCGCGCACAACCAGGGGGAGGGGCAAGAGAAGTGGAAGAGAATCTCCAACAGACTCTGTGTTGAACATGGAGCCAGTCTGGGACTCGATCTCACCACTGAGATCATGACTTGAGGTGAAATCAAGAGACTTGTGCTTTACTGACTAAGCCACCTTTAGGACCATTATTTCCAGTCATGATCATTAGTTGTCATCCCTAGCATTTATCCAATATTTGCCATGTCTTAAACATTCTGCTAATTGCTTTAAGCATATTAACCCATTTAATCTGCACAGCTATATTTGCAATTTATGCTATTAATATGTTGGTTTTATAGCTTAATACACCAAATTTTGAGATTCGAGAGGTTGAACAAAATATGATGCATGATCCTGCAGCGTCTATGTGGAAAAATAGGAATTTGAATCCAGATCACATCCATGCTCTTAACCACTTACAGGGCTTTCTACCATGAGATCTGTATTTACCCCATGCTATAACCTATTTTTCTATTCTTAATGTCTCTTTGCCCAGATATCGTTATCTCTATTAATTGGTGAAGCTGAGCGTGTGGCACTTTGTTGATTGCCTGGTGCTGCAGTCAGCTTTCAATCCCCTGAGAGCTCCTTAGTCCACTTCTTTGCAGACATCGTTCCTCTTTCCGCACTGTTTTCCAGCCTTCCCACCCAGACTTAGGTTTCGCCCATGATCCCCTGTAGTATTTCCAGCTCAACTGCCCCGTTGACCTGGTCAATAGTAGATTATTTCCATGATCCCGAATATTAGCCAGGTTCCTTCTGTATTCGATTCCACTGAAACAATTTTACAGGTATTCCCAGGGGCTGAAGCAGGGGGATTTACGTGCGATGAAAGCCTCATTCACCTATAATGAATGTTTCTCCCAACCGTAGATTTTCTACCCTTTGCCTTGCACACACGCACTTGTTTGGCTTCCTCATGCGTCTGGATAGGTTATTAACTTTCCGTGTCTATACCACTCCAGCTCTTTCATCCAGCCGTAATCTCAGGACAGGCTTTTGTCTGACATCTTTGCACAAAAAAGTCAATTCCAGGATTTTCAGTTACCCAACCCTCAGCCTCTACATCCTCCTATTTCACCAGATGGTTTAGGAAGCAGTGTAATCAGTGGGGAGAACAAGAACTGGGACTTCTGTCTCTCTCTCTCTCTCTCTCTTTATATATATATGTATATATATATATAAAATATATATTTCAGCTTCATAAAAGATTGTTAGGGATTTTATGAATATTAAATACAATAATATTTTAAAAATGTAAAAATCTGGGAAAATGGCAAAATAGAACCAGAGCAATAATAATGTCTGTACTATGATTTGTACACGTAAAAGCATGTAAAAAAAATTTCATTCAGTATGAATCCCACTTCATGTGTATGCGTGGGTGTGTAACGTGTGTGTTTTGAATGTATGTAATATATGAGCCTATGATTTATTTCTTAGAATGAGACAGAAGTGGATCCATTTATGTATATCCTACAGAGAGAACCTGGAAGAAGGGCTTTTTGCTTAATTGAGGTGTGGAAATAATGCACATCTTGAAAAGATTACTGACATCTGGAAAACATGGCTCACAGGGTGAGGTCCAAGCCTAGTGGTACAGGTTCTGAGGACATTCATAACCTTGTCTCATCACTTGACCCCTTTACCTACTTCAGTTCCTATCATTTGTCATCTTGCTGTCTGTACTTACTACTCCTCTATTATTCCCATCCTATGTATGTATAAATGCTTTATAAATGCTATCATAATACATTGCATTTGGACTGTATTTCTCTCTCCTGCTAGAAGAGACTGTGATTTATTGAATGACTAGGACTTTATCTTATTCATCTTTGTTCTCTCAGGGTCTCACAAATAATAAGAGCTCAGTAACATAATAAGTATGAGTATACAATTAAGATTTACTCAGTACCCTTTGAAATCCATCTTGTAATTACACATTAGCTGGAAGTGTACCCTACAATATGTATCTCTTAAATTTGGCACCTTACTTTTCTAATAATTTTTAATATCATTGTAACAGGCTAATAAAAATCAAGATAAATCTTTAAGTAAGTCATACTAACTCATGTTTAAAATGCCTAAACTGTGGTGCTCTATACATTGCTGAGGATAAGCTTGAATTTGGACTGAGATACTGATTTAACGTTGAGTGAATACACATAGGAAATAAAATGGTATATACAGCATTGTGTTCACTGTCCTACTTTTCAAGGTGATTATGCTTAAAGACCATAATCAATTTCTCAGCAAGAAGTTGCCTGAAATGCCATGAACAAAAGCTGCACACAGGCATTACATGTTCTATCATTTTATTTCCCCTTACCTAGGGGTATTATAATTTTATATCATTGTCATTACCTGGGAAATAATTCAGGTAGGAGTATTGTCTTGGTTTTTTATTGCTTCTGTAACAAATTACCACAAACTTAGTGGCTTAAAATAACACAGATTTATTATCTTACAGTTCTGTAAATCAGAAGTCTGACATGATTCTCCCTGGATCAAATCCATCTGCCAGCAGGGCTGAGTTCCTCTTTTGTATGCTCAAAGGAAGAATCTATTTACTTGCCTGCACCATCTTCTAAAAGATGCCCACATTCCGTGGCTAGTGACCTTCTGCTTTCATCTGAAAGCCAGCAATTTTGCATCTCTCTCACCATGACCAAGTGAGGTTTATCTCAGGAATACAAGGAAGTTTGATGTCTGAACATCAATTAATATAATACACAATTTGAATGGAATAAAGGAGAGGAACCACATAATAATTTCAATCAACACAAGGAAAAATCTTAATATTTTCCAGACAGATTTTAAGCAAAACTTTCATACATGATATTCATTAGTCCAGGAATTTTTATTGCATTAAAGTTGCTCTCACTTCTTAAATGAGCCCAAAGCATCAAAATGAAACAAAGGTTTATCAAAAGAAAGGTTAGGGGGGGAAAAAAAAAACAAGCAAGTCATTAAAGAAATGATGTTTCCGAACCTCAAAACATGCTGTAATTTAGAATCACATTACTGTTTTGACAGTCATTTAGTGTGTATAAGAATAATGTATCTGACAGGAAAAGATATTCAAACAAGTCATAAGAACAAAGATAAAAGTTATTTGGTCAGCCTAGCTAAGATATCAGACAATAAATCTTTAACAGCTTTTAGAATTTCAACATTTTGGAATTTCAACTTCTAAAATTAAATGAAATTGAAAGAAAACTTTTGGCTAGTGACCATTGGTTATATGTTTACAGAATTTAGGTACACAATTAACTTAAACATAATGCCTCCTCCTTCATAAAATAGCATTTGAACAGTCTTGTTTTTCTCAAATTTTAGATTTTGATGTGCTAGTGCTTACACTCACTGGTAATGTTCATATTTATTCTTTTTTTTTTTTTTAGATTTATTTATTTGAGAGCGAGGAGGGAGTGAAGGGGGAAGGGCAGAGAGAAACTCAAACAGACTCCCTGCTGAGCACAGCCTGCCCCCATCCGGGCCCCCAAGCAAACAGGTCTGGATCCCACAACTCCGAGATCATACCTGAGCCTAAATTAAGAGTTGGACACTTAACCAACTGTGCCACCCAGGAGCCCCTTTTCTTTATAGTATTTTAAAGCATAACTTAATGGACATTAAAAATTTAAATATGAAGAAAAGCTTATGAAATTCCTGCCCCACATCTTACTACCTATCCCATTTCTATTTCCTTTTTTTAATCCATTTCCATTTCTTAAAGCAATCATCTTTTTGCAGTTCTTAAATATTTCCTCTGGTAAATCTACGATAACAATGTTATTTCTGAAATGATTAATTTTGGACATTTAAATATTCTTTGTTGACTACCTACCATGATATATGAAAATTCATCTCCCTTGTACCAACATCCAACCTACTCTGATGAAGAGAGCCAAGTCATACATCACTATTATTATTATTTACTGAGATTTTTATTTTGCTGGATATTTCTATTTTTAGTGTTTTTATATCTTAATTGTAGAATAGTGTGGCTACTAAAAAATGTATATAAGACTTCTTTAGTGTTTAAAAAATCTTTGCCCTTCATCAAGCTTCATGAATTAACACCATCATACTTTTAACATCCTCCATAAGCCTCCCTCTGATTGTATCCACCTCCCTGACAGGTAACTACTATCTTCGATTTTGTGTTAATGATTTTCTTGCTTTTGTGATTTTTACCATCAATAATGCACTGTACATATAAACTTTATTTTGATATTTTTAAATGTTAACATATGATTTTTACCATACATATTTGACTTAACAAAAATAAGTGGATAATTAATACTTTCATTCCATTTTTAAACCAGAGAGGGATTCATGCTTTATTTAACTCTGTTCTAGTTATCCATTGTTGAATAATGCCATTAAAAAACTTAGTGGCTTAAAAAACAATATTTTGTTATCACTTAGCCAGCTAGGTTTCTTTCATTTGTTTGTTTGATTTTTGTTTTGTTTTGTTTTGGTTTTGTGATCTCTGATCCACGTACTATTCCAGACAGCCTGGGTCTCATATCATTTGAAGGCTCAATTAATTACATATCTGGTATCTTGCAAGGGAAGACTTAAAAGACCTTCGAGCTGAAGGAACTCTATTTTGATCTCCATGTGATATCTCCACACGTCCTCTCTAGCATGTCAACATCAAGAGATCCAGATTTCCTTCATGATGTCCCAGACTCCAAAGAAATCTGTCCCTAAAGAGAAAATGTCACACCAGAACCATTTTGTCTTTTATGATTAAGTCTTGGAAATCAAACAATGTCAATTCTACTGCATTTTATTCATTGAGGCAGTCACAAAGGTCCATCCAGCTTCAAGAGGAGAAGTAGGTCCTACCTATTTATGGTGAGCAGAAAGGAGACCATGAGAACCCAAATATATCACCTCAGCTACTTTTGGAAAATGTAATCTACCACAATTTGTCCTCTGGTCAAAATAATTTGCATCCCTCTTATCATAAAAATGAAATCAACCCTTCCCCAGGATATCTCATCTCTTTACAATATCAGACTGAAGGCTTAAAGTCCAGGATTTCATAATATAGGTAAGTTTTATGTGTAGATGAGACTTCTCTGTTGCAGTTCATTTTAAGTCAACTAATTGATAAAGAAGACATACAAATGGCTAACAGACAAATGAAAAAATGTTCATCATCATTGGCCATCAGGGAGATTCAAATGAAAACCACATTGAGATACCACTTTACACCAGTTAGAATGGCCAAAATTAACAAGACAGTAAACAACAAGTGTTGGAGAGGATGTGGAGAAAGGGGAACCCTCTTACACTGTTGGTGGGAATGCAAGTGTTTGCAGCCACTTTGGAAAACAGTGTGGAGATTCCTTAAGAAATTAAAAATAGAGCTTCCCTATGACCCTGCAATTGCACTACTGGAGATTTACCCCAAAGATACAGAGGTAGTGAAATGAAGGGCCACCTGTACCCCAATGTTCATAGCAGCAATGGCCATAGTCACCAAACTGTGGAAAGAACCGAGATGCCCTTCAACAAATGAATGGATAAAGAAGATATGGTCCATATATACTATGGAGTATTATGCCTCCATCAGAAAGGATGAATACCCAACTTTTGTATCAGCATGGACAGGACTGGAAGAGATTATGCTGAGTGAAATAAGTCAAGCAGAGACAGTCAGTTATCATATGGTTTCACTTACTTGTGGAAGCATAAGGAATAACATGGAAGACACTGGGAGATGAAGAAAAGAAATGAGTTGGGGGAAATCGGAGGGGGAGACAAACCATGAGAGAGAGACTCTGAGAAACAAACTGAGGGTTTTGGAGGGGATGTTGGGGGTGGGGGTGAGCCTGATGGTGGGTATTTGGAGGGCATGTATTGCATGGAGCACTGAGTGTGGTGCATAAACAATGAATTTTGGAACACTGAAAAATATTAAACTACATTTTTTAAAAAAGACCTGTGTAAACTAAAGATGTAATTTATCTGCACACACTCATTCCCATACACACAACCAACATTCAATAGTGAGACAGTCATATGATAGCAATTATAGATCATTCCACTCAAAATTGTGAAAATACAAGGTACCAGAAGTCATTGATCTATGGTAATTCCAAAATGATTCATTTTGATTCAAACTAAGTCCTACTACCTGGGGACTATTTGCTATGGCTTTTAACTTCAACCTCTGGATTCTTGGTTCTTCCTTTTGAGTCATCCTTTCTTTTCCATAAAAACAAAGAAACAAAAACAAAAACAAAAAACCCACAATATTTAATGCTGAGTCATTTTTGTCAACAGTAGTTCTAGGATTCAAAGACCTTTTTCTGGTTTTGTATAATCTCTGTCCATTTTAGACCTAGTTGGTGGTGTTTTGCTAACATAACTCTTTTTAAAGCATTGGTGGTTCCTATAATTCTTATTATGATTCACTTTAGTAGACTAAAAGCACACCCAAAAATCTCTTCAATATCTTCCTTTTCTGTCTTGGATTTCCTACAAGGTCACTAAGGGATAATGTTCTTAAGGCTTTTAGAAATTCTATTACTTAACAGAAAGGATTTTTAAGACATGTTAAGATCCTTAAATGAAATTGTTTATGGCACCTCCTTAAATGTTTCTGAGGTGTCAACAAAAGGTTGTAAGTCACATCTTGCCACGTACCTTTTTTTTTAAACTTGAGTATAGTTGACCCACAGTGTTACATTAGTTTCAGGTATACAATCTAGTGATTTAACAATTCTATAAATTATTCTATGCTCACCTCAAATGTAGCTTCCATCTATCACCAGGTAACACCATTACAATATCAATGACTATATTCCTTTTGCTGTGCCTTTCATTCCCATGACTTAACTCATTCCATAACTGGAATATGGAATTCCATTTTCTTTGACAGTACCCTGGATTTTATTTCTTCTCAGAAGCCATTTCTCAATTTTAACATTGAGAATCTGATAGTCAGAATAAGAATCAGTTTTATTTTATGTCCCTCCAGATCCTGGTTCCTTTCTGTCTACCAGTTAGTTATCTCACTGGTTTATCTCACTTGTCTTATATTTTATTAGTCAATCATAAGAAGACAACCTGCACCTTCAACTGTCTGCCTAGTTTAATAGGTACTTTTTCTGTTTGCCATGTCACTGCTGGTAATAGTGTTGTTAAACTTCCTGTCACCCCAGGACAAGTGCCCATTTCCTACAGGTCCTAAGATCACTGCCCTTACTTTTAGCTTCTTATTGACAGCCTCCTTGAGACCCATCAGACTTTTGCTAAGTTCCTTTGAGGCAATTCTATTTTTTTTTCCTGCTACCTGGCTTGAAAACCATTTCCACATGTTTTAGCATTACTCCCCTGACAGGTACCAAAGAGCTTCCAGTTGTTATTGCCGTGTGGCCTGCCAGAACAAATCTTAGCCAGTCAAAATACCACATTTTTTTTTTTTAAAGATTCCATTCATTTATCTGACAGACAGAGATCACAAGTAGGCAGAGGCAGGCAGAGAGAGAGGAAGGGAAGCAGGCTCCCTGTTGAGCAGAGAGCCCGACGCGGGGCTCGATCCCAGGACCCTGGGACCATGACCTGAGCCGAAGGCAGAGGCCTTAACCCACTGAGCCACCCAGGCGCCCCCAAAATACCACATATTTAATTATTATCTGTCATGATACAGAACACTGGCTGGGTTAAGCTGGGTGGTTCTTAGATTCTCTTGGGAAGTTTCAGTCAGAGTGTGGCTGGGGCTGGTGTCTTCTGAAATCTCTCTCAGTTACACATCAGTTGCCTGTGCTAGGAAACCAGAAACAGTTGAGGACAGGAATAATTGGTACTGCTTGAGCATTTCTGTCTTCTTGTGACCTTTCCATGGTTTCTCCAGAGCTAGAGAGAAGCCACATCAACTTTTACAACCTAGTATCAGAAGACATTAAATGTAACTCTCATGACATTCTATTTGTCAATGCTATCAGAAGGTTTGATCAAGTTAAAAAGGAGAAGACATAAGTACCATCTCTGGATAAAGGAGTGACAAAATTTTAGAAGAGCGTAGGAGATCATAAATATTCTGGTCCTTTAAAAAAAAAATACTGTATGTCACAGACCCAGTCTGCTTCCGAAGTAACTCTTATTTTCAATATTTCACCTAAAACAACTTCTCGTGTCATTCTCTTCCTTCTCAATACTATCTTTAGAAATATCTTTAGTAAAGTACAGTCTGTTGACAGTGGACTCTCAGATTTTCTTTGGCTGGAAATGTTTATGTAATTCTCATACTTTAGAGAAAATGTAGGCAAAAAATTCCAGAATGACAGTTGTTTTTCCTCAGGGCTTTGAAGATACAACTTTACTGCATATTGCTATTGTTGTTAGTTTCTCTATTGGTTTCTATTGCTGATCTTGAATATCTCTCTTTGATTGCTCCTAGTAAATCTCTACTCATACATCTTTCTCTTCGTCTTTGCTGTCCTATAAATTATGTTGTGAAGTCTTTAAATGTCAGTGTCTTTTCTCTTTTTTTATTCTGTTTGGAGTTTATTGAGCTTCCTCAATGTAGGAACTGGTCGATTTCATTAATTCTGGGAAGTCTTTGGCCATTATGTTTTCTCATATGTCCCTTTCCACATTTTCTTTCATTTCTACTTCTAATTCTCACCAGATTCATGGTCAGTGTTCTCACTGTATCCTCCATATTGTTCATTCTTCACTGAAAATATTTTTATTTTTGTGTCTATGAAATTTACTCTGAGTTATTTCTTGTGACATATATTAGATATTTCTTTTGATAGTCTATATTTATATAAATAAATATATATATGTTATATATATATTTTTATACCACAAATTTTCCTGCAGCTGTAGACTATGGCCCTCATTTTTCATTCCTATTTTGTACCAGCACAAGTAATCAGCTTTCTTTAGTTTGCAAAATGTAGCCTTCTTTTTATGCTGTCTTCTTTCACTTTTCTTTTTTTGTGCAGTATTGTCACTGTTGATTAGATGAGAGCAGTGTGCTGTCATTTATTTTACATTCTGCTTGTGTGCTTGCTTTAAGGCCAAGGTATTTGTTCTGATTGTGTACTTCTCTGTATTTGGATTTATGGATATCCTCTAAAGCAAGAAAAATGAAGTAAATTACAGTTCATCTGTTCCAATACATTTGGCTCACCTCCATCTCCCTAAGCAGATAATCCCACTTGGGAAGTATCTCCATGCATTCCCATTCTTCTCAAGACACTCTTTCATATGGCTTATCTTTTCTGAAGAGATTCAGTCTGATACCTGTGCTGGGGTTGAATGTCATGTAGTTGCCTACTTGCACATCAGCAGAAAGAACTATCACCTTGAATCTCATCTGTTAAAGCTTGGTATGTTTTCATTTAATCATCCCTTTTAAATTTCTCAAGGTTTTATGTAACAATAGAACATTTCTGTTCCAGATTTCTCAATTATTTGTATTAATTCTTTGTTACAGCTTTGAGAGCCAAACTTTCAATATTTTCCTTCTTCTGATTTTTCCTCAAGGGGAAAGTACTCAATTTGCTTTTTAAAGTCTCCTGTATTTTCTTCCATTTAATCACTTTGGCTCCCACTAACTCTCAAGACCATTGGATTACCTTCCATATTCTCAGTTCCATCTTGAATAGTAAATGGTTTTGAATCTATCTCATTCCCCTCTTTGTTTTTGGCTCTCTTAACCTCCTAGATATTTGTATTTTACACTAATTTGATGAGCACTGAGTAATATACAGAATTGTTGAATCACTGTATCGTACACCTGAACTAATATAACACTGTATGTTAACTACACTGCAATTAAAATTTAAAAAATAATAAAACAAATAAAATGGAAAAAATGCTTTTTGTTTCTCTAGATCAATTGGCCTCTTTCTTTCTTCCTTTCTCTCTCCCTCTCTCTCTCTCTTTCCATTTTTCCTTCCTTCTCCTTTTTTAAATAATAGTTGTCTATTCTCTAACTTTCAATTCTGAGACTAAAACATTTTTTAAGACTAATCTAGTTACTCTTTGAATTCATGAGGACATCTGATTCCTAGAGAGAAACAAATTTTAAATTGCCTTTTTTTTTTTTTAGATTTTGTGTTTATAATTTCACTCAGTTTGGATTTTTTTCCTCAATCAAAGAAAATTACTCCTATTCTGTAAAATAAGGACACATGGTTGTTTTTATCTGTTTACTGACATAGTTTATCACTTTTGTATCATGAAAATCATAATCAAAATCCTACAATCTTGGCCAGGGCTTAGGGAATCTTATTCTTTCTTCCTTTATTTGTACCTTCAATGAAAAAAAAAAAAGAAAAAAAATGAAATTTGCATTCTTTAGGCAATATTGAGAAGAGAGCTTCTAACTTTTTACCTCTTGACCTCCCATTCATATTTATCTGATTGTTAAACCTGAGGGGGAAATGATCATTACATGTACAAAGGAGGTAGAGCTTCCTTTTGTGTCTATCTTTTGGTATCTTCCTATTTTTTAACATGAAATCCTTCTTCAGTGACCCATGGAGTGAGCCCACTGGGGCCTCCCTGCAGCAGATGCTGGCAATCCTTCCTCCCATTTTGTGTATGTGTGTGTGGATCATTTTCATTCGTTGGAGAAGCTACCAAAAGTCTATTTGTCCCTGAGTCATTTTACGTTCTCCACTGCAGTTACAGCAAAAAGCATCTTGATGCCTGTGTCCTTTCCTCTGTTTCTCAACTTGACTTCCCTGAGAACTCTCATGGACCTCTTTTAGGAACAACAAAATACCTCAGATGATTAAATGTCTATAGGTTACGTTTAGAGTCTGTCTTTATGGATTTTTATAATAAATAAGTGCCAAAGGTGTTCAAGTTGTTAAATTGTGTGAGGGACAAAAAAAAAAAAAAAAAAAAAGGAACTGAGACCTGAGAGATAAAATCACCCACCTAGTTTTACATGGATGCTAAATGGCAGAGCTGAAGCAAGAACTAAGATCTGTCAATATCAAATTATACTCCAGGAACATTGCACATCCTTAAAAATACATTTAGGTAATTGAGCTGAAGAGTATGGTGCATTAGTCCTGGAAATCTGAACAATCACAGTCAAATCCTCAGGTGGTAGATGTCAAGACGTTTGACATTTTTGCCATTATGAGCTCTCTTGCCGCTAGCGATCCCGGGGCTCTGTGTCTCTCTAGACCAAGGACACTCATGCAAATGATCCACTTAATGTAAGGAAGGAAACTTTTGACCATTGTGTTCATAGGAAATGTGAAGAAGTATAAGCAGAGAAGTGTGAGCTAATCATCGTTTTAGCTGTCTCAGAAGCTAAGAGTCTTTCACAGTATTAATGAGGTTTTAATGCTGTTCCTTCTTTGTTATTTGTCTTGCTTGTTCTACATTAGTAACCCTTTTTTACCACATTAGAGAGGCTTGGAAATTGCTTGATGAAACACCTATCCACTCTGGCGAAAGTGCTTTCATGATTAGATTTCTGGCTGTGTAATTTTGCTTTCATGGTACTCCATCCAGCTCAATAATCAGAAAGGTCACAAGCATAGCTCTTTGTAGGCCGGGCAGTGTTACGAAGCTGACACAATGCTGGAAATGGATGGCATCCTGTGTCACTGATGTGAAAGACTCAGCAATGCTAATCATTTTAGGAAAGATGATTGGCATAAGTTTATTTAAAAGAGGCACATATGATAATTAATGGCCAGGAGATGGCCAGAAATGAGCACAGAGATGAGAGTTGATGATGATCAAACAATCGACAGAAGCTAAATTTATTACACTTAGTGTAGCAATTTTTGTTCATTTTCTCAAAATTACATGGCCATTTATGTGTGTGAGTCTATTTCTGGACTTTCTCTTCTGTTTCATTGTTCTCCATGGCTATGTTTGCATCACTTCCACACTATCTTGATTACTATAGCTCTATAGCAAGACATAGAATCGATTGGTACAAATCTTCCAACATTATTCTCCTTTTTCAAGTTATTTTGACCCTTCTAGTTCCTTTCTCTTATGGTGAATTTTTAAATTAACTTGTTGATTTATGAAAAACACTGATAGAATTTTACAGTGAATGTATAGGTCAGTTTGGGAAGATTTGATGTCTTAAGATTTATACTTGCCTTGCATGGGTTATCTCTCATTTTTAACATCTTAATTCCTCCGTAAGTGTCTTTTAGTTTTTAACCATGAAAATCCTCTAGATACTTTGTTAGATTTCGATCCAGTGATTTGTGGGGTTTTTGGTACTATTATTAATAGTTTTTTTTTTAAATTTCCAGTTGAAACGTAATTCAAATACTAACAATGAGTTAGTATCTAGAAGTAAAATCAACTTGAGTATATGATCTTTCATCTTGTGATCTCACATAACAGTTACTAGTTCTAAGAGATTTTTAATAGATTCCTTGGGATGTTCTGTGTAGAAGTGATGCAAACATAGCCATGGAGAACAATGAAACAGAAGAGAAAGTCCAGAAATAGACTCACCAAAGAAGACTGTTTTATTTATTCCTTTCTAATCCGTGTGCTTCCAATTTTCTTTCTTCTCTCATTTCACTAGCTAATTCTTCTAATACAAAGTTGAATTTGAATGGTAAGAGAATGTATTTCTGGGACATCTTCTATTCTTTCTTAAACATTTAAAGGAAGTGATATTTTTCCTAAGGAGAAGTTTAAATGGCACTGTTTCCTTGTTACTTGTTCCCAAATGGGTCTTTCCTGCATTTTTTGTGTATGTATATGGGAAGGTAGAGGTACATGACCTCTTAGGCCATGAGGAGCTGAGAGAACAGTGCAGAAAGGATATACAGATGTGTGCAAAAGACAAAGGGAAAAACATACAAAAATAAACTGGCCTCATCAGTCTTAAAAAGGATTAGATCATTAGATTTCTTGATATATTGTGCACTAAATGGTATATGGCTAGAAATTCTAGAAGATACTACTGCTGGCCTATAGTATTTGAGAGTAATTGATCTCTTCAGGATCATTAGATAAGATGACATCCTTGTACACATTTGATGGGGTTCTGCTGAAAAAGTGGATACTTCTATTGTTAATCACGGTATCTAGGAATAGATCAGGTGCCAAGACAAAAGAACTGAAGGAAAAACGGTGAGGGAGACACTTGTCCGTAAATCTGTAAAGCATTAACACTGGCATGGACCCTGGAGATGGGACAAAAGTTGAATCAGTTTGTGAAGAGACAGCTCTGTTTTCAACAGAATCACCATGGCAGTGGTGCTACATAGGTGGGCTTATTAGAAATTGGAAATTAATCTTCTTTTGTTCTATACTTCTTTCCTTATATATAACTTTGTTACTAATAACTTATCAAAATTTACGATCTGGTGTTAGCTGTTAGTTACTGCGGGTAGCTAAAGCAAAGGTCTGTGACCACACTTGGGGCAAAGTAGTAAAGAGGAAAACAGTAGCAACCTAAGGGAAGAAGAGTGTCTTTAGAAGAAAATCCTGTGTAATTCCAGTAAAAAGGGTCTAGGCCTATGGAGAAAGTGCACAGCAGCCATTTGGAGCGGAAGGCCCCGTACCTAGGACAGGCTTGTGACAGATGGGAGCTCCTTTACCAGCCTAAGATATACTTAACATAAGACAGTGGGCACATGTAAGCGACCAGCTAAGACTCCCCAAAGTAAAGCAGGAAGAAAGAATGGAGTGCTGACATTTTAGTTTCTTAACCAAAACAAAAGCAACAACAACAAAAAACCTAAACTGATAGAAATAGGTGATAGCAGATTCACATTATAAAGAAACTGAGTCACTCTAGAGTGATTCATTTAATGGTAATTCACATGCACAAATGAAAGTATGAGAGCTAAAGCATGAACAGAGGATTTTTTTTTAAAAAAAGAAGCACAACATTCACTTCATGTATCACGAGAACAGGAACAAATGTATTAAATCACTTAATTGCTATTAAGGGCAAAGAGTTTTGCATTTAGAGGGACCACATTTCACCTTTGCATCTGGCCAGTTTGTGTTCATTATGACACTTCCTTGAGCATATGGATCTAGGAATCTAGACAACTACCCAAAATAGGCAGGGAATTCCTGGACTGGACAAGAGAGCATGCTGATGGTGGGATGCTTTTTGAAACTGCTTGGATGCACAGTAATTGCCATGCCTATTGAATCTCACAACCTGTGAGCTGTAAACAGACTGTCTGAAAATGAGAAGATCAAAACACAGTCTTCTCCCCTGGACTTGTCTGTCAAATCACATTCTTGGACTGATCTTCTTGTAGAAGCTATCGTTGTTAAGATAAATGACTAAAACCCCCTAGTCTTCCCATCGCCACCATCATACTCAGCTGGGTAAGTGTTATGACAACATTTCCTGATTTGCTCATACATCATATATTTGTTGATTGCCTATGATGTCATTCTGGCCACCGGGGATACCGAAGGACATATCCTTATCTGTCAAGGAGCCCAGTCCAGTGCTCAGAGAGGGAAGCAAACATACGATTACAACAGATACATAACGAAGTTGTTTCACAATTGGCAAGGGTACTGTTTTATCCCACCAAGATGCTGACATTATCTATTCCTGTCATTAAAAAAAGGCTTTGCTTAGTCTATACTATGGAGAGTTGGGATAGAAGTCGTCTTTCCAGAGGGAAAAAATCATGATGCTTATGAGTGATAGAGTTGTTTTAGTTTTTATCATAGTGAACAATATGTGTTTAATATATGGATTGGCATTAGAAAGCTCAGGTTTTTCTACTTGAGAGACAGTATAGGCATAAAGAGATTTTTTGGAGCACTGACAGGAAATAACAGGTTGGCAGGTCCACTCTCCTCACTAACACCTGAGGCAAATATTTCTAGCAGAGCCCACAGACACACTTTTTCCTTCCCAATAAACTATCCCCACTTGTCACTACCAGCCATCAGGCTCCTATGTGGGACAAGACTTTTTTTTTTTTTTTTTTTTTTTTCCTATTACTCTTTGCATACCTGCTTTCTGGTATGGTCAAGGGAGTTTGCCTTAGTTTGTGATCTCTCTGAAATGTTTTGGAAGATAGATAATGACACTTCCAATAAGCCATTGAGCCAATTTTTGGTTTGCTTACAATTTTCTAGGGCCTATATTCTGAGCTGTTACCCAGTGTCCTGTCAGTCTTTTAGAGCTGACTGAACTAGAAAATATGCTTATGAGGGTAGGATTTTGTTTGTCTTATCTACCATGTAACCTTCGTATCTTAAAGCAAACTTCCCGAAATCTTTAATGCTTAATCAAAATATGAAACCATTGCAGGAGGCAGACATAGCATAAGCCCCATTTTGTTGATAAGAAAGTAAAATCAGAAGGGCTCTTGACTTATTTAAAATACACACACACACACACACACACACACACACACATACACTGTGAACATCTTTGTTCTTCATCTTTGCTGCCTTCTCTTGGGGTATCTCCAAAACTTAAGGTTACTTAGTACTTGTTGATAGCTGGTTTTCACTGAAATGAGGTGGATAAAGAGAAACAATAGAAGGAAATCCAATGAAACTTAGCAATTAGAAAAAAAAATATTTGATATAGATAGAAATCTGAAAAAATTCAGTATCATTACCTTTTAAAAAGATATCATGACTTTTATGGCTAGCCATAACATGAGGATATAAGAACCTGTAGGATTCAGGGTTTCTAGAAAGCCCAAGAGATCTGGAAACTATTGCAACAGAAATTTCAGAGGCTTTTTCTTTTATGCTTGAGCACTTGTCAGTTAACACCCCCAAATTATTCCAGTTAATTTTTATGTGTATGATAACATTTATTTTATTTATTTATACCTACTACCACAAAAAATCCATTTAATTGACATTACCCTTAATAAACATTTAAGAGAGGCAACTAAATATATTTTCTCCTATCCTATTACCTTCTTTGTCCCTGTAAGTTTACCCCCACCTTTCCTGCTTTAAAATAATAATAAATTTTATTTAAAGAAACTCAGTATTTCAACATTAAATTTGCTCTATACTATGAAATAATAAAATGATAAAAGAAGACTCTCATAAATGCTTGGGGTCCATTTAAAATTGAATGTACCTAGTTTTATGAATATATCTGTGCTTGACATGAGTTTTTTTGAATTTCTGGCTCTATCAGAACTCTTAAGGATTTAGTTGTTAATAATAGACACCTAAATTTCTCAATTATTTTTTAACACAGCAATCTTAACATAATCTAAAGCAGCACAGAAAAACGAATTCACCATCAAATATCTCCTCTGACCAAACTCAGCCACACAATCTTCTTTCCCTAAATCTATCCAAAACACAAAGCTAATATAATATGGGCTTAAGTTCATTGCAATGACACCCAGATGTACTGTTTACCCAGAGCTCTTTGAATTTCATTTACTTTCTTTGACCCGGGAGAGGTGAGCACATCACCAATGATGCTAAAAGTGTCTCCAGTATATTCCTTTCTATCCTTTCTTTTGAATACACAGAAATGGTAGTGAATTGCTTGGGAATGAATTCTTTCCTGACTGTCCCTTGTGAGCCACTTTTCAGACAGTAATGCATGTTCTATTTGCAGTGTATGCTGGCTTCCAAATTTTCAGATAGAATACTTCTTAAAGGAAGTTGAGTGTTCTTTTTCTCATACATTGATTTTAATAGAGCCTAAAAACAAATTACAAAGTGAGCAAAATTCATCCTCAATGTGTGTATATATAGATACACACACACACACATACACACACACACACATACACAGAGACACACAGGTTAGCCTATGTTCCTTCATGGTGTGGTGGATATAGACCAAACGTCTACTGGGAGAAATGTCTCTGTTTCCACTACCCAGGTTCAGAGTCTACAGCTAAGTTTTATAACCTCTCTGTGCCACTGTGTCATCCCTTCTTAAATGGGAATAACAATAACAATAATAATAATTTCAAAGGAGGGTATGCAAATAATTTAATAAATACAAAGTTCTTAGAATAGTGTATTGCATTCTGTTCTTTTATGAAAGGATTTGCTATTAGATTACTCACAAAAACACACAAATGCTCTCTTTTATTACTTTTGGCATTAATTATGTTTACTTCCCTTCTTTCAAAAAATATTCCATCAAAATCACAGAGCTAAAAGGTATGGGCAGATAGTGATACTGTAACAGTGTTGTATGGGGAGAAATGGTAGCTACGCTTCTGGTGAACATAGTATAAAGTATAAACTTGTTAAATCACTATGTTATACACCTGAAACTAATGTAACATTGTGTATCAACTATATGCAAATAAAAATAAAGTGAAATAAAATAAAAATACTCCAGTCAACGAAAGGAATTGAAAATATTGAACATTCACAGCTACATTCTAAATCTGTGAAGATCACACATATTCAGATTATGGTTAATGATCACTTGGTTTGATTTTTAAATCAAGATTCCATTAAAAAAAATACCTAAATGAATGCCGACTACATTCAAGTAATCCACTCTGAAGGTCATGAATGCACATCTTTTTTAGTATATTTGAATTTACTTGAAAGATTGATTTTATTTATTTATTAGTTAATTAATTAATTAATTTATTTATCATCTCTACACCAAATGTGGGTCTCAAACTCACAACCCTGGGAATAAGAGTCCCATGCTCCACCGACTGAGACAGGTACGTGCCCTGAAGGTACTTTAAGCACAATGTTATGCATACCTAGTGAAGTTTTTTTCTCCTTATTTCATTTCACACTTTATTTTTAATGCATTTTCCATTTTAATCACCCATCATAGGCTCTAGTGTTAATTTTGAATGATGTTTCGCTAAAACCAAATGTACCCACAAATGACATGTATGTAACACAACCCAGAAAATTCTTATGAACAAAACTCAGTTCATTTCCAAAACAAATACAGAGGGAAATACCAAAAGTACTTTACAAAGTGATGTTACTCATATGGATATTTAAGCTCAGAAATATATGTGCACTGGGAAATTCACACAAAAGCAGCAAAAACCTGCTTATCAAATTGCTTCTGAAAAATCTGAAACATTTGAAAATCTAGCCCAACAAAACATTTATTTTTTTCTTGTGCCAGGAAAAGTGTCTAAATAGCAAACATGACAGAGTCTCTACTTTCAATGTTCAAAGCTTAACAGAAGAGATACCTATTAAATAAATAATTATCAAGTACCTAATCATTAGTATAACGGAAATTATTTGTTTATGTGACCTTGGACTAGTTGTTTAAATTATGTTATCCTCAGTTTTCATATATGTAAAATGGGAATTATAAAAATATTTTGTGAGGTGTGTTAGGATTAGCGATATGTAAAATATTTGACATATGTTAGGCACTCATTAAATAGAAGTATTATAAAAGGAAGTATTAAAAAGTATGTTATTGCTAGGTGTATTTTTTATTGTTAGGTATATTTTTAAGTATTTGGGTGAATCATTAATCACTATTAAATAGTTTAATAGAGAATAGACTTGTAATGGTTTGCTATAATTATAACAATTAGTAAAAAACTGTAATAATGGTAATTTTGTGACAAAATCTAATATTCTATAGTTTAGGTTATCCAGAGCCCATATGAATACATTTACTCTGCTGCTTTCTGTGGGGCACAAACTAAAATTTTCCATATAAGAAGCAGCCAGATAAAAACCAAAACCTACAATATAGATCTTCTTTGGTGAAGCTCATTATAATCTAAAGACATTTTTAAATGACTTTCAGTTTTGAGGAATTGAGTGATACCTGGGTAATAGATAACTAATTCTTTTTAAAAAAATACTTATTAATAGATTGTAGACTTGAACATCATATTCATTTTTTTTCTCTCTCATGTCTGGATTCACAAAATTTCTCCATTAATAAAGATTATCAGTGGGTCACCAGAATTGGCTCAAACATGATCTTACCAGTGATCTCTACATTATAGCCCGAGTTCATCTTTCTGTGTCAAAATTTACATTAGTAGAAAATTTTAAGTAGTGAACTACTTGACTAGTTCCTTAATATAACATACTTAAAATATTATTTGAAATCATCTGAGCTTCTTGCATTCAAGACATCCTGATAGTGTTGACCTGTCTCTTCCAATTATTTCCTGGACATTGCTCACTCTGGACTTTATTTTTATCTCCTAATACTAGGCATATTATCTCTAATCAGCAGTCCAAGAGTCTTCATTTTATGTCAGGCCTAATTTCTCTGGAAATTAGTGTCTTTTCTAGGTGACTATACTTTCCTTAAAGTTTTTTGTTTTTGTTTTTGAGAAAGTGCATTCCTGACCTAGTTCCATATCCTCTCAAATTTATCTATCTGATAATGATATATAACATATATTGAAAATGTATGTATATAATTGAAAAATATATATATTTAAAGTATATCAAATACTTAATATCTCTATATACTTTTAAAAAGAGATGTAGATATACACCCATTTTAAAGAATTCCCTAAGTGCCCTCCCATAAATACATACATATTTCAACACAATATATAGTTTATATTTTAAGTCAAACTATCCTAAGCACTTACTGCCAATTTGACAAATATGTTTAAATTATGTAAATCTGGTGTTTGTAAGCAGGTAACACAATTCCTCCCACCTTGCAGGAATTCTTAGTGACAGCCATAAGGCAACTAGATAACTCTTATAAGTTGCTTCCCTTATATGTTACAAAAAGTGGACACTGTCTGAAAATTCAGAGGTCTCTCTTATATTCTAAAGAGTACTTGAAAAGGCAAGAGTGAAGGGAAAATTTGAGATGAAAATTGGAAAATCAAAAGAACTAGTTCAACCAAATGATCTAAGTGTATTTCTTGGGACTAACAGTTCTAAGTCATGTGGTAGCTGAGCTTTTTAGTACACCAGTGGGAGTATGAACCAAGGCAGTAATTTTCATTTAAAATGCCAAGAATATATAGTGCTAATACCAATTATCACAGCAGTGGTCATGGAAACTTTTCACTTCAAAATTACAGCTCCACACAGTGTAAAATGTGTGAGTATAACTTGCTGTTTTCACTCCCTCACGCCCCCTCACTCTTTAACCATTTTTTATCTGTTTCCAGCCACTCCCTTTTGAGAAATGGCCATCCTCGGTATTACTAATGGTCCCAAGATGGACAAATGTAGTCATCTTTTTAGCAATTCAATTGAAAAATTTGTACTGAATACATTCTATGCTCTTACAGCTCTGAATACAGAGTCGAACAGGGCAAGAACTTCCATTCTAAAAGAAATTCCTGCTCAATGAAGAGCATGAAAACATGTAAATATTTAGGATTCAAATCAGTGTGTTGTGTTTTGATGCCAGTGCAAAGTGCTGTAAGACTGTAGAGGTAAGATTAATGACTCAAAAAAGAATCTGAATGATTTCACTGAAGATTTCACATTTAAGGTACACTTAGTAGAATATACAGTTTCCAGAAAATTGGCCATAGGAGCCACTTCAGAAACTTCTGGTGAGGAAAAAAAGTTATAAAAGATCTTCTATAGCTAGAAACATTTTGTCTCTCCAAACCAATCACAACCATATGTCAGAAAGCATTATTTTTCCAAGTAATAGGTCTGAGAGTTCTAGAATGAAACTCAAACTATTGAGAGAAGAAACAAAATTCCTATATCAGAAATGAGAGAAGCAGTATCACCACAGATTGTATAGACATAAAAAGATAATAAGAAAATATTTTTTAAAATGTTATGCAAGTTAGCCTGACAGCTTATATGAAATGGACACATGCCTTAAAAGACAAATTACCAAAGTTCATTGCATTAGAGTTCTCCAGAGAAACAGAACCAGTATATATATGGAGAGGGAGACGAAGGAGGGAGGTATTTGTTGTAAGGAATGGCTTCCATTATTATGAAAGCTGGCAGATTTCAACATCTTTAGAGGTAGTCACCAAGCTCTCTCCTGGCCAATGTCTAGCAGACTGGAGATCCAGTAAGAGCTAAACTTTCAATTTGAGTCTGAAAGCAGGAAAAGGCCAACGTCCCATCTTCAAACAAAATAATTCTCTTTTAAAGAGGGTCAGCATTTTTGCTGTATTCAGGCTTTCAACTAATTGGATTAGGTCCACCCACGTTAGGAAGCACAATCTTCTTTACTCACTCTAGCAATGTAATTATTAATCTCATCCCAAAATACCTGAAGAGAAACACCCAGAATAATGTTTGATCAGATATCTGGGCATCCTGTGGCCCAGTCAAGCTGACACATAAACTTAGCCATTATATTCACTTAGGAAAAAAATAGAAAACCTGAATAACTCAATATCTGCTAATAAAACTGAATTTTAGTTATAAATCTTCCTACCAGGAATCTTCCATTCCCATGGTTTTCTGATAAATTCTACTAAGCATATGGGAAGAAATAGTACCGATTTTATACAAATTCATTCAGAAAATTAAAGAGACAGAAATATTTACCAACTCATTCTAAAAGGTTGGCATTATTTTGATACCAATATAAGCAAAAATATTACAAACCAGTTAAAATTACAGACCAATGTCAAATACCAATGCAAAGTGTAACACATTTTTAGGAAAAACACATATAACAATATGTAAAATGGATAATCCATCAATTCCAAGCACGTCTCATCCCAGAAATGCAGGTTTGGCTTAACGTTTGAAAATTAATCAGTGTAATTTGCCACATTAGCAGACAAAAAAGAAATTCAAATGATCATCTCAACATCCACAGAAAAATCATTTGACCTGGGCCAACATTTCCTGATCAAAATCCTTAGTAAACTAGAAATAAAAGGAAATTTTTTCATCTTAATAAAATATATCTTTCAAAAAACATTAGCTTACATCATACTTAATGATGAGTGATTGTCTGCTTTTCTCCTAAAATCAAGAATAAGGTAAAGATGACTTCTCTTGCCATTTTTAACCTTTAACCTCTCTCGCCATCTTTAACCTAGACCTTTAAGGGTCTAGGTAGTATAATAAGAAAAAGAAATAAGATAATAAGAAAAACCTGCATCCAGGTTGGAAAAGAAGAAATAAAAACTTTTTTTTAAATTCACAGACAAAATTATCAACTATTTAGAATATTCTATATAATCTACAAAAGTGATAACATAACTAATAAATGCATTTATCATGGTGGTAGTATACAAAAATCAATATCCCCAAATTGTATTTCTATATAGTAGCGAAGAAAGAAACAGAAATTGGCATGTTAAAAATATAGTTTATAATAATATAAAAATATGATTTTTAGAGATAAACCTGACAAAATGTATACCAGACCTGTACCTGAACATTAAACATTATTGATGGAAATTATAAATGACCTGAAGTAAATGGTGAAATTTATCATGGACATTGATGCAACAATAAATATTCTTAAGATAGCAATACCTCCAAAATCAATCTATGAGTTAAATGCAAACACAAGTTTAGAAATTGGCAAACTGATTCCAAAATTGACATAAAAATATAAAGAAACTAGAATATCTAAATAAACTTTGAAAAGAAGAGCAAAGATGGAGGATCTAAGATTATTATAAGTCTGTAGTAATTAAGAGAGTGTGGAATACTTTAAAACAAAGGCTCATGAAAACATTTTTGCTGGTGATGGATATGTTGTTTGTCTTTAAGATGAAGATTGTTTCATGGGTGTTAATGTATCTATACACTTGAATACATATGATTTATTGTATATCAATCATACCTCAGTAAAGCTGCAAAAAAATTATAATCATGTGGATACATTTTCAGTCATTCCCCATGGCTTTGGAAAAGTTCTATTAAAATTTTTGATGCCGGGGCACCTGGGTGGCTCAGTGGGTTAAGCCTCTGCCTTCGGCTCAGGTCATGATCTCAGGGTCCTGGGATCAAGCCCACATCTAACTCTGCTGTGCAGGGAGCCTGCTTCCCCCTCTCTCTCTGCCTGCCTCTCTGCCTACTTGTGATCTCTGTCTGTCAAATAAATAAATAAAATCTTAAAAAAATAAAGTAAAATTTTTGATGCCTTCTGAAATTCCACTTCTTTAGGTTTACTATAAACCTATAATGCTTACGAGATAAATCTACACCGATACTAACCAGTGTCTTGTTCCTTAAATGAGATAAGGATTTGAGCATAAAATCTATGAGGACAGGGACTTTTTAGTGCTTTTGGCTATTCTATGGTGTTTATGACTCTGCGGCCAAAGAGATAGTCAAATGATTGAATGAATAAAAATGCTTAACTCTCGTAATGATCAGAAAGTGCTTGGCTATCAGAAATTCATCTGATGTTGTTTAACTGTTAAACTCTTCTAAAAGAATAAGTGTAACTAAATGATCTGCCACGTCATAAATAGTGGAAAACCTAGAGATCCATTTCTACTAGTTCCTATACTACTATTAATATATTCAGAAAGAACCTGTGGAAAAAGAGGTTAGTTTTAGGCTGGGGAAAAAAAAAATGTCTCATATTAGAAATACAAATTTAAAGTAAACCAATGAATACATTTGAGAGTTAGTTTTCAAAAGAAGGGACAAAATGCCCAAGAGTTTGCCAGGATTATTATTTATCTTTTTTTTCCCCCTTTTTATAACCACCAAGTGAAACCAGGATGTCACAAAACTTGAAGTTTCTTTATGCCTACGAAACACTGTGAGATAGATAATCTTAGCCACAATTAACAGTGAAGAATATTAGGGCTTAGAAATAATAAATAATTTGCTTGAGTCCTAGCGAGTAAATGGCAAAGCTGACCCTGAATTGAGAACTTGCTGGCTCCAAATCCATGACCATCCCTTCAGTTGTAGGTGAAATTTGTGGACAACATATCTAGGAATATTTTTCTTCCAATCCTATGATAAATGACTCCTCCACTTGGGCGACTAGCAACAACTTATATATGGTGTTCTTTCCGACTTTGCTATTTTTCCTTTCAAGGGCATTTATTTATTAGGAAGGTGCACTTTTTAGAAATTTTAAGTATACCTCAGGTAGTCACTTATGACCACTTTCTTTATCCATTGTAGACTTTTAATTCTTGGCTGAAGTTAAAACATACTGTATGGAGATGGAGCATGGAGGATGAAAAGGAGGAAGAAAGTGAGCAGGAAGGAATGAGGCTGACTGAAGGCAGCACTTAGAGAAATTAAGTGACTTAGGAATTCAGGAAGTAGAAAAATATGAAATGATGAAAAGAGAGCCCAAGAAGCTTAGGCTCATTCATGAGTTTTTAAAGAAGATTATCATCAAAGTTGGCAAACAAAGTTGGTTCACTGACATTAGAACCAGCAGTGGCAAAATATGAATTTAACTTTTTTTTTTCCTCTTCAAACTACTAAGAAAAGCAGAAGAGTGAAAAGAAGAAAAAAAAATACAGATTGTATTTTTCAAGAGTAAGTGAAAGACATGCTTGAAATACAGATCCCACCAGCATCAGTGATCAAAGAGACTGGTAAGGCCAAGAAACACCAGGGCCTGGGCAGAGCCTCGCTTATATGCACACTGTGTGCTGACTCCAAGCTCACAGGATTCCCATTTCTGGAAGAGGAGGAATCTAGTCAAGACTTTTTGTTTTCAGGTGGAGAAGCTAACGTCCAGGAACTTGGCCAAGTTCACAAACTCATGCATTCCCATTGTCTTGCCATTATCCCACCTGACCTTTATTGATAACCAGAATTCACTTGTACTTGGTTTCATTTTAATGTGTATGCACATGTGTTTGTGTATCCTTTTAAAGAAAGAGTAGAGGGGGCATGTCACCTATAGAAAATTGATCTCATCAACTTGTCTTAACTAGGTATTTTGGTTATATGGCAAAATATAAAATGGATAAAGGTGGGAATGGCATAACCCTCGCTGGAGCCCTTAGCTATCTCCCATTTCCTTCAAGCTTTCCAGCTCGTTGGAGGATGAGCCTGTAACATATTGCCAGTTGCTTGAGAAGCCCCTAAGAGGAGGACGTTGGGATCAACTAGCTAGTGAGTAACAGATGGAAAAGTTTTCTCCATGTGACACCACAAATGACATCCCCCCATTTCTATTTTATTCATCTTAATTTTCAAGTGAATTATATTGGGTGCCACTTGAAAAGCCTTTCAGGAGGTATCCTGAATATAAGTTATGAAAAAAAAATACATAGACTAGCCTGGTAGTCAGAGATTTTATGTCAGTTTTACCACATATTTGCTGTGTGACATTAGGTTTGTGTTTAATGTCTCTGTGCTGTGAGGTTTATTCAGAATAATGAAAGAAATGATCTCTATTATTTCCTCCCACTCTGACAGTCTGTAATCTTTTATAAAATGATAAGTAAGAACTTTTCATAGATTTATGGCAACCCAGAGGCTCTTCTTCTCATAGCCCATCACCCACATCTTATTCCTGAATTCTGTTGCTCCCTCCACACTCTACCTCCACCCTCCCACCTTCAAGGAGAAACAAAGGTGGTGCAGACTGCATTCTACATGATGACCAGGGTTAGGAGTCTTCATGAAACTTGTGGTATGTGTTAGTCTTTGCATATTTTTTTAATCACTGTTCAGATCATTGAGGATGCCGACTGTAATTGCCTACCTTGCCAAATAAAAGTATGTGTCTTCAGACTGTACTCAAAGACCTTTAAAAAATGTATTCCTCCTTGTTGGGAAACTGTTTAAAGCTAGGCCCTCATCATCACCATTAGTTAACCTTTCACAAAAACAGGAACATATATTTAATCATTGGGAATAAGAGATAAAAACATGGGAAATCATAGATAAAAATAATTTTTGACAAGAGACTGCTAGTAGTAGTTTCCTTCCCCTCCCCAAATATTTAGTCTAATCTATTTTCACAAAATACCTGAGAGAGTGTCCCACTACTTTTGCTGGCAAGATGAAGTTTAAATATTGTATCCCTTCCTTTTCTTTAATGTTATAAATTCAACAAACTCTGATTGAGATCCAATATACATAGACATCATACAAGACACTAGAAATACAAAGTTGAATAAGGTAGGCTTTTTTACTTCAAGTTCAGTCTATAGCAAAAGAGGCAGAACTCTAAATAGAAATTTACCAGGCACAAATTAAATCCAATATAGAGTTTTTCAGATATCACTGAGAACAGAGAATAAGTGGCAATTAATTCTGCTTGAGAAACCTGGACAATTTCACAAACAAACTAGTTTTGTTGACTAAGAGATTTTCCCCACTCTTAAAGAGGGGAAGGGCAGAGGGAGAGAGCTGGATATGAAGAGTGAATTTAGAGGGTAGATAATACTGTGATGTTGGGACATAAGGTTATCCAACAGAAGTGTCATAGAGAAGCTAATAACTTGGATAGAGACAATGTAGTAATAAGACTTGTATATCAACCTAAGAAACACAGATATGATGGCCCATGCTAATTTTTAAGATAGGCTTCTTTATAGACATTTTTTTCCCACTGTCTGACTCCTCCCTCCTGTTTTTCATAAAATAATATCATTTCTTTGAAAGATCTAATTCCCTTGTGTATTCAATCAATATTGTTTTACTAAAGATGAGTCTAGTAATTAGACTCTAACTGAGGCCTGATAGATTGTATACGGTGTTTTTTCCTTCTCCTGACAATGATAATTACTTAAGAATGGATATGACTCATGTTGGTTCACTAAGAAGACAGCTCAGAAAGATTGCTGTGATGGTTAAAAGAAGAGACCCTGAAGCCAGAGTCTAATTTAGAGCTAGAAATGCTCCTGAATTTCTTGGTTTGTAAAGCATTAAAAAAAAAAAAAAAAAAGAAAGAAAGAAAGAAAGGAAGAAAAGGCCTATTTTGCAGAAGCTAATTTGAATTAAGATTCCTTCATTTGCAACCAAAATAGAAGAGGATCTTATATGTGCAAGGATCTTATATGTGGAAGGTGAAAGCCTTACCTATTTTATTTCACCTGGACTTCTCCAAGCTTCTCCAAACTTCTCCAAGCTCAGAACCTGGCACAGGGTGTACCTAATACATAGTTACTGATAATGTAGTTTCCATATAGAGAGACAGTATGAGAAGGCAAAAGAGAAATTTACTAAAATTCTTCTATTTCTAGTAAGAGCAACTAGCTAGATCATAGTAACATTACATAAGTTAGGGAATGAAGAGGAGGAACTAAGTAGAATGAAGCAGTGGCAAATAAAACATTGAGTTTTGCACATTCAGGGATATGGTAGGCAAAAATCTAAAGTGACCCCTAAGATTCCTGCTGTCAGCTATATATACCCTGCTTAATCCCTTCTTTTGAGTATGGGCAGGACCTGTGAGTTTGACATGCATGTGATAATGTTACATTACATGGCAATAGTGAAGAATTCTTTGAATGTAATTAATGGCTAAAATCAGTTACTCTTGAGTTAATTAAAATGAACATTGCCCTGGGTGAGCCTGGCCTAATCGGGTGAAAAACTTCTAAGGGGAATTGGGCCTTTGCTTGAAACAGAGAGAACTCCTTGCTGCATTTGAAGAAGGAAGCTCCACATTGTGAGACAGCCATGTGACTACGTATATTGAACATGTTCTATGTGTCAGGCTGTGGTTTGGACCCAGGAATTCAGGTGGAATACAATAAGCAATGCTTCTAGTCTCCATTCTAGGATAACTTCATTAATATAGGCCCTTATCACTATTTTCCCAAGATAAGTACTGTATTATTTTATTGCTATTTTTTTACATTCTTCTTCTTAAAGAATTAGCGTATATTGTAATTAATGAAAAAAATTAAATTTTCTACTTAAATTTGAGTCCTCGAGGTCAATGTTCAAGTTTCTGTCCACTTGGTTTGTCTTGGAGTTCCTCAAAAGTGCATGGCATGGTGTAGATGCTCAGTAAATATTGGTTTAAAAAATGAAATTAGAAACTTGAGGTTTTCATATTCATCATAAACGTCTTTTATAGAAATAAAGGTGTGTATGTGTGTATCACACTTCTAGGTTCAGTCTTTAGCCTCATACATCCCAAATCCAAACACTTCTCAACTGCTTTCACTAGTCCCTTTAATTTCTTCTCAGAACTTACTTCATTGTGCTGCAGGCTGCTTATTATGCAAACCCTGAATCTCTGCCTAAGGGCTTTTGACTTGCAATAGGAGCATTTCTGACCAGAAGAGGGGAAACCAGAAAGGTCCCTTGAAGTAGTCTTCAACCACCGATTAACAGAAATTGGACAGAAATCTTTCCCAGCTAACTGACCCCTTGGCTGGAATAACTGTGAAATATGATCTATACTTTCTCCAGGATGTTTCCAAAGGAATTGGGCACCAGGTGCCTGCAGACAAAGTAACTTGTTAGATGATGTATTCTGTATTGACTTTCTGTTTTACTTGTCTGTTTCAGTTCCCTACTGTGTCTCCAGTCTACTTGACTTGAGAGGCTTGCCTCAAAATCTGCATCTAGGGATGAAGCACAAATAAAAGCTCTATCTCCTTTGCTGCACTTGCCCAAACCACCATTATCCCTTGTCTGGATTTTTAAAATAATTTCTGTAATTTTCTTCTTGCTTTCATCTTTGCAGCTCCTACAAAATGTCCTTAGTTCACTAGCTAGAATGTATTCTACGAACTTTTCAAATCATGTCATTTTTTTGATCATGATCTTTCTTCATTATGCCCCCTCATTTATTTACATTAAAGGACATGGAAGTCCCTCCAGGATCCAACTCCAGGCTCCTCTTCTGACCTCTCTTTCTTCTCCTCTCTTCTGCTCACTCTGCAATACCCATGCTGCCCTCAATGCTGTTCTTCAAAACAGCAGGCCCAATCTTCTCCCAATTCCATCAGTTGGGGATTTTGTATGTTCTGTTACTATGGGCTGGAATATTTTCCCCATTTACATCTGAATGATTCCCTTGTATTTCAGGTGTCATGCAAATGCTATCCTCTCAGGGAGGATATCTCCCATTAGAATTAAACTTTTCTGAGGTATGGGTCTACAGTTGTAGTTGTCACTGTCCAACCTACTTCAAAATATCTATCTCCAGCCCAGAACTCTAATTCCAGACTTGTACATCTACCTACTTTACTTCTCCATGTGGATGTCTAGTAGACATTTCAACTCAGCATGTCCCAAGATGAACACCCAAACTGGATTCACCCCTTCAGTTGGTGGCAATCCCATACTTACATTTCCTCAATTGCTCAGGTCAAAAATCTCGAAATCAATCTTATCTTCTTCTACTGGACCCCAGGTCCAGTAAACCAGAAATTCTATTGACTCATTATCTAAAATATGTTCATAAATTCATCACTTAGCACATTCAATCTTACCATCACCTCAAGCCACCATCATCTCTCATCTGGATTATGCTATGACTTCTCTTTGGTTTCATTGCTTCTGTTGCCAAAGAGAGCAGCCAGAGTGGTGGTTTTCAGACATGAATCAGACTGTTTTATTCACTGCTCAGAAACCTCAGGTTTTGTCAGTTTTACTCAGATTATAAACCAACTCCCTTGCAACGGCCCACAAACCTTACATTATTATATTTCCCATGATCTTTCTTAACATCTTAGCAGTTTTGGTCTAGCTGCTCCAACTACTTGGGAGTACTCTAACATAAGATATTTGGCAAAATCTCTCACCTTCTTCAAGTAATATCTACCCTGACCACCCCATTTCTTGCTGCAAAATATGTCTATTCAGCAATACAAACCTTCTCAGGTGCCCCTCACTATGTAATCTGTTTATTTTTTACATGACGTATCATCTTTTAGCCACGACTATAATTTAGTTTTATAATTTTATCTTTTTTCATTGTTTTTGTTGTTTTTAACTTTTTTTTAAAATGTATGCCTCCTTTGAATAAAATACAAAATGTTCATGGAATTTGGAATTTTTGTTTCTATTATTCTTCAAGGCATTCCAAGTATCTAGAACAGAGAAGGAAGTAGTACATGGAAGTAGTCAATAAAATATACTAAGTAAATAAACTGTTTATGTGTTCATATTGTTTAGTGTGTGTCTATGTGCTAAAGTGCCACATTGCATAATATATATGTTATAGTCCTTAGGAATGCTATTGTTGGTAAAACTATATGCACAGTCTCTGAAACCCAGAAAGCTAGACAAAGATAAAGATTATTATCTATTTTGTTCCTTGCTGTATCTTCAGTTCTTAGAATAATGTCTGATGTAGAGCAGGAATTCAGTTAATTACTATTTAATAAATGAATGAATTATAAAATCATCTGTCACGAAAAATATTAGAAAGTTGCAGTTCAATAGAGGTTGATGGCTTAGACATTTTAAATGTAGGGCTCCTTGACATTAGTACAGTGAATGAGACATTTATCTATATTCTGCCAAATAATAGATAAAATCAACATGGCACTTAGCAAATGTTTATGATTTAGATGGAAGAGTAAAAATCAAGAATAGCAAGCTATAAATTTTATTTCTTCACATTCACATTCTTTCACACTATACTCCATCATCTTTAATAGCCACGGAGAAGGGGAAAAGGAAGAGAAGATCGAAGATATCAAAAATATTTTGCTACCTACAGGTGGGAAATTGGTATAAGAGATTCCATGAGCTAGGTCTGCAATAAACATGGTGGCATTGGTATTCATTACATGCTGGATCTCTGATAGAGTCTGGTATATGCCAGAGAAGCCTATGAGTGAGGTATGCAGCCATTTTGATATCCTCTGTCAACGGTAAGAAATCAGCAAACAAAAAATATAGAGGGGCACCTGGGTGGCTCAGTGGGTTAATCCTCTGCCTTTGTCTCAGGTCATGATCTCAGGGTCCTGGGATAGAGCCCTTCATCGGGCTCTCTGCTCAGCGGGGAGCCTGCTCCCCCCCCCACCAACTGCCTGCCTCTCTGCCTCCTTGTAATCCCTCTCTCTGTGTCAAATAAATAAAATCTTAAAAAAATATATAGAAATGACAAAAGAACATTTCTGGAAAAAGAAAAAAAAAGATGCAATATACAACATCCACATTCTTCTTTCTCTCTTTCTCTTTCTCACACATACACACACGCACACACACACCTTGCTTCAAATTCTTAAATTAGAATTTCTGTACTCTGAAGTAAGATGGTTAAGATAATTAGGATACCTTCACTTTCTATTTTTGCTTATTTATGATCAGATCTCACTCCGCAAAGAATAATAACAGAGGCTGTAGGTCTACAATTTTAATCATCAATATGTTGCTGGGACAGACTTTTGGCAACCAGTTTTCTGTTCTGCACCATTGATTGCCTTAATGCTGATTCTTGTCCTTACTAATTTCTCCTAAAGATTCTATTTGTGTCAAAATTATAAAAAAACTTTCAAAACTTAGTCTTCATCTATGCAGCTATCTGCTTTTTGGACTGTGATGCCCACTTGGTCACTAAGCATCATCCTTTCAGGGAAATTTCTAACATTCCCCAAATAATGGAAGGCACAAAACCTACTTAGAGCCATAGAAAACAAAGCAGATGATGATTGTGTGCTAGTTGAATTTACTTATTAGTTATGGGAGACAGGCAGTAAATGGCAAATGTTAAGTATATTGTATAGTATAAGGTGATAAGTGCTACTGAATAATACAGAAATAAGAGATATTAGACATGTATTGGTAGGTGGTAGGAATTTGGCAGCTTTAAATTGGGTAGTTATATCATGTTCTCAAGCAACTGATCCAGAGGTCAAATTTAATGTGCAAATGACTCATTACAAGTGCTACCAAAAGAAGATCATAATAGATTGGGGTAAGCAGGATAATGGTGAGAAAGAAAACAAATATTCAATTTAAAGCAAATTATTGACCTAAGCCTTACTGCAGAGGAGCTCTGGAGTGTAAATCAGTTTCTGTCTCAACAAGAGATGAGAGGGCTGGACTATTATATTTCCACAACAGGCCAAGATCTACTCTGGTGAAGTAAAGTGGGATGTAAGCTCTGAGGCACTTCGCGGTCTCTGCAAATGGCAAAGCAGCTCTAGTAGCACGAGAACAATCTTCCACAGTGTCATAGGTGCTGCTGTTAGAAGGAAAGCTAGGGAAATGACAAAAGGTAATGGAAAAATTAATATTAAGGAGACTTGGATAACAATGTCTGCTACAACAGTCGTAGGTTTCTTTGGTAAGGTAGATTTTCACAAAGACTTGAAAGTTGATACAGTTAGCCAAGCAGAAGTCAATGAGGGGAGCATTTCAACAAATACAGAGCTCTAAGCAAAGGCCAATCATGATTTTTAAATAAGTCCACAAATTCATTGGTAATTCCTTCAGAAATTAGATCTGAATTTCCTTTCTTTTTAGCATGGACTGGGCTTTGTAATTTGCTTTCAATGAATCCAATGAAACAAAAGCAATGGCATATGATATCTGAAACTAGGTAACAATCAACTTTGCTGTCTCGGTCTCTTCTTGGATCACTCTTTCTGAATGAAGCCAACTGCCATATTGTGAGGGCATACCAAACAGGCATAGGAAGAAACCCTCTGGTAAAGAACTCAGGCCACCTGCCTATAGCCATGTGAATGCATCATCTTGAAGTAGATCCTCAAAGCCTAGTCAGTCTTTCAGATGCTTATAGCTCTGGCCAACATCTTGACTGCAAATCATCAGAAACTCTGACGAGAGCTACCCATTTGAGCCACTCTCAAAATCCTGACTACAAACTCTGAAGTTATGTAAATTGGTTGTTGTAACCCACTGAGTTTTAGGGTAATTTGTTGTGCAGCAATAGATCATTCAGGTCCTAAGTGGAAGACACAACTGGCAGGTTCAAGAAACATCAAGACAGCTAATTTAAAATATTAAAGATTAATTTAGTAACAGGAAGACAGTTGTAATACCAGATTATTCTTCATTAGTTATATGGTTTTATAGTAGAATTTTTGAAACTTAATCACATATGCAAGGTCAATCTTTCCATATAAGTAACATAGTCACAGATTCTGGGAGATGTGGATGTATTTGGGTACCATTATTCAGCCTACCATGGTGGTTAACACGTATTTGCACAAGACAGGACTTGCAAAATTAAGGTCTGTGAAAGCTATTTTCTGCAAAGCAAACAAGGCAATTGAGTTTCCTTTGCTATTTTTTTTTTTTTTTTCTATGCAGCCTCTTAAAAACATATGGTACCAAGGTTCACTAGGATCTGATTAGAATGAACAGGCCTCAGCAGGCACATTGCTAATTTCCTTGGGGAAAGAATAACAAAACCCCAATAGTGGGGTTTGAATGCTTTTTTGTGTGTGTGTGAGTTTTGTTTTTCTTTTTCATTTCACCCTATTTCAAAGGCTGCCAATCAGAAGACAGAATGAAATTATAAAAATCTATCCATTATTCATATTGGCAAAATGTCCAAAAAATTCATCACAGATAGGCCAGGTGTGGAGAGCCAAGGTAAACTAAGGCTAAGTTGTGGCCCTGAGATGTGGGAGAAGCCATAAGCACAGTGTAGCTGTTTCCTGGTGTTACAGCAGATGTTCTTAAAGAGGACAGGAAGTGAAAAAAAGAATTCTGGGAGAATATAGGGTAGAGAAATATATGCATTTGAAAAGTCCCATGTAACATTATAATATTTTATCTCAGGGAACAAAGGAAGGTATCTTTGTTCTCACAAAACAAATCATAAAATATACAACTCACAGAAATTTTTGTGAATTGAGAATTAGGGGTTAAAAAATGATTGGGAAACACCTCTTTAGAGAATGTTCATGCTTAATCAATTAAATAGACAAATAGATCATTTGATGAAAATCTTCCCTATTTGATTACATTTTCATCTTTTAACTCTTCATTGTATTAGGAAAACTTATAATGCATCAATTTAAATACAGCAGTGTTCCTGAGTCTCTATGACAAGTGCAGCAAGATAAAATGTTTTTATGTAAAAGACTGGCATGAAGATGGAAGAAAAGGCATGAATGTGTCTTTAAAATTCTTAGGTATTAAACCTGGACACCATGCACTTTGCACTTAGCACAGAGAAAGATTGTTGATTACGTAAATGTAATCAGTTGAAGGGATAAGAAAGGCTGTTGTTAGTGCATGCTTAGAATATGTCTTTAAGGCAGGTTTATTGAGGTATAATTTACATAGATAAAATGTAGCTACTCTCCTAGGAACATAGCTCTATGAACTTTGCCCAATGTATACAGTCATATAAACACTACCACAGAAAAGATACAGAAGTTTTCCAACACCTCAATGAGTTCCCTTCTGCTGTTTACAACCAATCTACCCTTCTCCCTCCATCCCTGGAAACCATTAATCTGTTTTCTTTCCAAACATGTCTGCCTTTCCCCGGGTGTTGTATAAATGAAATAATGTGGTAGGTAGCTTCTAAGTCTAGCTTCTTTACTTAGCAAAATGCTTTTGGTATGAAATGCATTATTATTGCTTATAATTTATCCATTTTTGTTGTTGAGTACTCGAATGCATGGAGGTGAACTCAGTAGTTTCAACACGCTGTGCAAAGCATTCACATACAACTTTTTAAACAATTGACTTAAAATAAATTTTATGCACATCAGAAATACCGTTAGGTAAGTTGGACATTTGTATATGCCTAAGTGCACGTGAGAAATGGAGTTACACACATACAGATGATACTGAACATTTTACGTGTGTTCCTTTGTAATCTCTCTCTCTTGCCCTGGCCCCATTTTCATGCAATACTTATCTGCTTTTTCTTAGTCCAGAGAACCTTGCATTTTCAAGAATTTTCTATAAATGGAATCATACAGAATGTAGCACTTTTTTAACTGGCATATTTCACTCAGCATAATTATTTTTAGATTCATCTGTCATTGCTTATATAGTCATTCCTTTTCATTGCATAGCAGAACTGTATGACTAGATCAAAATTTTTTTAACCATTCACCTGTTAATGCACGTTTAGGATGTTTCTAAGTTTTGGCTATTACAAATGAAGACGTTATGAACATTCATGTAAATATATGTGTGTGGACATCTTTCATTTTGGGGGGTAAATACTTAGGAGTAGATTGGTAGGAGAGTATTTAACTTTTTTTTATTATTAAATTTATTTATTTTTTTAATAAACATATAATGTATTTTTATCCCCAGGGGTACAGGTCTGTGAATCGCCAGGTTCACACATTTCACAGCACTCATCATAGCACAAACCCTCCCCAATGTCCATATCCCCACCACCCTCTCCAGTCCCCCCTCCCCCCAGCAACCCTTAGTCTGTTTTTTTGAGATTTGAGTCTTTTATGGTTTGTCTCCCTCCCAATCCCACCTTCTTTCGTTTTTTCTTTTCCTACCCCCCAATCCCCCCACATTGCATCTCCACTTCTTCATATCAGGGAGATCATACGATAGTTGTCTTTCTCTGATTGACTTATGAGTATTTAACTTTTAAAAAACTGCCACACTGTTTGCCAATGTGCTAGTATCAGTATCATTTTATGTATTCACCCATTAGTGCATGGGAACTCTAGTTTTTCCACATCCTTACCAAAACTAGATATGGTAAGTCTTTTAAATTTTATCTATATTTATAAATGTGTAGAAATCTCTCATTGTGGTTTTAGTTTGCATTACCCTAATGACTAATGGTTTCAAACATCTTTCTAACATGTTTGATTACCATTCATATAGCTTCTTTGGTTAAGTGTCTATCCAGATGTTTTGCCTATTTTTTACAGGACTGATTTTTTGTTGATGTTTTATTATTATTGAGATTTGAGAGTTATCTACATAATCTGGATAAAAGTCATTTATCAGATGTATGGTTTGCAAATATTTTCTCCAAGTCTGGATCTACTGTTTTCATTCTTTTAACACTGTCTTTCAAAAAACAAAATTTTTTAATTTTGATGAAGTCAGATATATCAGTTTTTTCTTTTATGGATCTAAGAAATATTTTGGTGTTGTATCTAAGAAATATTTGCCTAACACAAAGACAGAAAGATCTTTTCTCATGCTTTACATACTTTTAAATCTGTGGTACACTTTCTGTTAATTTCTATATATGGGATGAGTATGTATGAATCATTGTTTTGCTGTGTTTTGTTTTGTTTTTGTTGTTTTTTCCCATGTGAGTATCCAGTTGTTACACCATCATTTTTTGAGACTTTCTCCCTTGAATTGCCTTTGCTCTTGCATCCTCAGATAAATGCTATTTGATCATAATATATTATCTTTTTTTTATACTACTGGATTTAATTGGTTAAATTTTCTTCCAGAATTTTTCATCCATATTAATAAAGGATATTGGTCTGCAGTTCCTTTCCTTTCAATTATCTTTGTCTGGCTTTTAGATTAGAGTACTTCTTGCTTCATAGTTAAATGGAAATATGTTTACTCCTCTTCCATTTTTTGGAAGACTTTATATAAAGTGATTATTATTTCTTCATTAAGTGTTTGATAGAATTTTCAGTGATTTCATCTACATCTAAAATTATATTTTTTGGAAGGCTTTTAACAAGAAATAAATGTCTTTAATAGATACAGAGTTATTCAGATTATCTACCTTTATTTGAAGAGTGTTTTGCATCTTTTAAATAATCTCTCCATTTTATTTATATTGTTCAGTCTATTGGTATAAACCTGTTCATAATACTCCTTGACAATCTAATATATGTCTAGAATCACTAGTGATATTCCTTGTTTCATTTCATATATTGGTAATTTAGATATTCTCCCCCATAGACACATTCCAATGCTTAGATCATTCATTCTCATTCTCATGCAATATTGCTATGAAGGTCATGAAAGTTCTGGCAAGGGGATGAGAAGAGTTGAAAAAAAAAATCTTACTCTGTTTATGTAAAAATCACAGATATATAGATAGATAGAGATATATATAGATATATAGTACAGAAGTAGGTATACACTCTATCTGTATTAAAATTTCAGTAGAGGAAATTAGGCAATTATGGGGGAAAATATGAGCTTCAGGGCAAAAATGAGCAGAAGGTTGAGACCTAGAAGTTTATTAATTTTATCAATCTAAATAATCAGTTTTTGGTTTTATTGTTTTTCTTTTTCTATTTCACTGGGTTCTGCTTTAATCTTTATTATCTCCTCTTCTTTCAGCATATTTTTGGTGTCATTTCTCTTTTTACTTCATTCTTAAAATGGAAGTTGTGTTCACTTATTTGAAAACATTCTTCTTTTATCATATATGTTTACTACTATAAATCTTCCTCAAATACTTCTTTAGCTGCATCTCACATATTTTGTTATGTTGGCCTGTCACTTGACATTGAGTACACATACGTCTATTTTCTGTTTTGTCTTTTGACTCTTTATTTATTTAAAAGTTTTTTTTAAGTTTATTTATTCAGGTAATCTCTATACCCCATGTGGGGCTTGAACTCATAACCCAGAGATCAAGAGCCATATGCTTTTTTGATGGAGCCAACCAGGTGCCCCTGACCCATGAGGTATTTAGATGTTTCTGTTTAGTTTCCAGATATTTAGGAATTTTCCCAGACACCTTTCTCCTATTTTAAATTTCTAAATTCCATTTTCTAGGAAAAAATTACCTATGTTGTATGACTTGGATCATTTAAAATGTATCAATACTTGCTTTAGGGTGAAGAAAAGGGTCTATTTTCATAAATTTTCTGTGTACACTTTAAGAAAGTGTGTATTCTGCTATTCATAAGTGGAGTGGCCTCCACATACAGGTCTCTACATCCAGTATTATGTGAAGTTACTTCATAGAGTTCAAGTTTTCTTTGTTCTTACTGATTTTCTGTATGCATTCTGCCATTACTGAAGCACGAGTGTGAAAATTTCTGACTGTAATTATGGTTTTTGTATCCTGTGTGTGATTTTTATCAGTTTTTATTTAATGTATCCTGAAGATCCATTATTAGGTCCAGAACCATTTGAGACTATTAAATTTTCTTAATTATTTAAAAACATAATCATTATAAAATGATCTTCTCTATCCCTAGTAATATTTGTTGCACTGAAATATACTTTGCCTGATATAAATATAGTCATTGCAGGGGTTTTTGTTTTTGTTTTTTGTTTTTTTTTGCTTGGTGCAAGCATGGTATATCTTTACATCCTTTTGCTTTCAACATAATAACGTTATATTTGAAGTGGGTTTCTTGTTGGCAGTGGATAGTTGTGCCATTTTTTTTTTCTTATTAACAAAATGAAAGAGAGAGATGGGGCACCTGCGTGGCTCTGTCAGTTTAGTGTCCAACTCTTAATGGTGGATCAGTTCATGATCTCAGGGTCCTGGGATGGAGCCCTGCATCAGACTCTGTGCTCAGTGCAGCATCTGCTTGAAGATTGTCTCTCTCCTTCTCCCTTTGTCCCTCCCCCACTCATGTTCTCTCTCTGAAATAAGTAAATAAATCTTTAAAAATAAAAGAAGAGTCTTTGATGAGAACTCTACTATATTCCATATCTTTTATTTATCTGCATAATACATTTTTGGAGCAAATATGGGACATTTTAATGGGACAGACGTAGAAATAACAAACATCACTTTTGCCTAGCTTATAGTCAGTCACCTGACCACCTTAAATGTAAAAGAGGCTGGGAATTGCAGTTTTGCTATGTTTCCAGAGAAAAGAGAAAGTACATTTGGTGAAGACATAATCTCTGACACATTATATCTTGTGGATCACCAAACATTACTTTCTTTCAGTGAATAAAAATTCCATATTCACCTTTTTCCATAGGGAACAAACCAGACAACTGCTTTGAAGTAAAAAATCCAAGATTTCTGTATGATGCAGTCTTCCCCGATTAAATCTGTTTGTAGCTCCATATTGTCTGGAAACCTAGGAAATAAAAAGTAAACTCATTTATCTTCTGTACATACACATACACCCCACAGGTGGTGGTGGATGGAGATGATAGCTCCACCATGAGAAAGAGCAATAGTTCCTCCCTTCAAAAAAAGAGAACAGAGGGGCACCTGGGTAACTCAGTGGGTTAAAGCCTCTGCCTTCGGCTCAGGTCATGATCCCAGGGTCCTGGGATCAAGCCCCATATCAGGCTCTCTGCTAGGCAGGGAGCCTGCTTCCCTTCCTCTCTCTCTCTGCCTCTCTTTCTGCCTACTTGTGATCGCTCTCTCTCTGTCAAATAAATAAATAAAAAATCTTTAAAAAAAAATAAAAAGAGAGAACAGAAAACACACAACATTCACAGGCTCATAGCAATAAAGCCCAGCAAAGACTGTGCAACTCTTTACTGTGGGCAGAGGGCCTTTATAATTAAACCCTGATTATTCTCAGTTACATGAATTTCCTTGTCCATTTTTGCTATGGCCCCTGGATCTCCCTTCTGTCCAAGAGATTGTCAGCCCTCTGCTTTCATTCCTTTTGCTAAGGTCCCATCTGCCCTAACCCAGAGTCAATGGTTGGAGAAGACTAAACAAAGAAGCAGATTATAACCAGATGATTCATTAAGGACCATTGATGTAGCACAAACCCTCTCTTCAATTAGTTCACATCTTGAGATGAAGAAAATTACTTGAATTGAAAAGCTGGGATTGTGCTCTAAATCCAGACACAAATTTTAGGCTTTTTGTGCTCTGTAAAATACCAGAATGCTTGAGCTTTCCAAGTATTTGGGGGAAAAAAAAGTGTATTGAATTGAGTAGCTTTATGACACAGAGCCTCAGTCGTTAAGCTCAGGTCATGATCCCAGGGTCTGGGATCAAGCCCCACATCTGGCTCCCTGCTTAGTGGGAAGCCTGCATCTCCCTCTCCCACTCCCCCTGCTTGTGTTCCTTCTCTTGCTGTGTCTCTCTCTGTCAAACAAATAAATAAAATGTTAAAAAAAAAAAACCCCACAAAAAAAGCCTCACATAAAATCATTCTGCAGCCTTCATGGAAAAACTAAGAATACTTAGAATTCCATAATTTCAGCTTTGGACCAAGGACAAGGCTCTCAGCCCTTGAATTAGAACCATACAGATCTTATAGCTTTGATATAACACAAAAAACCCCTGCTTTTGCCAGTCTTTTGGTTTTATTTTAGAAATTGTTGAGTAAACCCTTGAATATAAGAACTTTAAAGGGACATTGAAGATCTTCAATTCCAATCTCCTTTTCTATGTGCAAAGATAATTAATTTCAGAGAGATTAAGTGATTTTCCAAGGGTCATCTAATTAATTAATGGTAGAATTTCCAATTTTAGAGTTCTTTCCAGTAAAATGATTACCCAACACATTACTACTGCCTGTCTCTTTTATGTCAGATTATGCCCCCCTCCCAAACTTTTCTGTCATGAAAAAAGAACTGCTTTTCTCAGTCAGGCAGTATCCTTTCTCATCAAATTGGAAAGAACATAGTTTTAATACCAAATAGTGGCACAGCTCTAGAAACTCATTATTGCTGTCTTTGTCCTGAATTTTCACATAAAAAGAGCTGCCATCGTTTGACAGCTGATAAAATGCTTTACTTTGAAGATAGATTTTGATGACATGCAGATTTCCAACATTTTTGTGCCGATAACTTTCTTTTTTAAGATTTTATTTATTTATTTGACAGACAGAGATCACAAGTAGGCAGAGGCAGGCAGAGAGTGGGAGAGGAGGAAGCAGGCTCCCCGCTGAGCAGAGAGCCCGATGCGGGGCTCAATCCCAGGACCCTGGGATCATGACCTGAGCCAAAGGCAGAGGCTTTAACCCACTGAGTCACCCAGGCGCCCCAGTGCCAATAACTTTTGAAACTATGCAGGTAATAAGGAGTTTTCAATGTATTATTCATACTATGGTATGTGTGGTCAAGCACAGAGAAACTGATCTTACTGCTTAAAGTGTCTGGCATAGGGGCACCTAGGTGGGTCAGTGGTTTAAGCCTCTGCCTTTGGCCCAGGTCATGATCTCAGAGTCCTGGGATCAAGCCCCACATGGGGCTCTCAACTCAGTGGGGAGCCTGCTTCCCCCTCTCTCTCTGCCTGCTGGTCTGCCTACTTGTGATCTCTCTCCCTCTGTCAAATAAATAAATAAAATCTTAAAAAAAAAAAAGTGTCTGGCACACATGCCTAAGTAATATAGCTCGTTTTTAGTGTGAGAAAGTGGGAGATTGACTTCTTTGTCCAATTTTGTTTGGTTCTTGGATTCTGTATTTCCCTGTGCTATAACCTAATGTCAGATCTGAATTCATCCTATTATTTAAAAATGTGTCCAGTAACAAGAAAAAAAAATCATAAAAATGAAACAGCAGTATTGTTGTCCTTTCTTATCAACTTTCCATATAACAAAAACTATATTCTAGGAATCATGCTAATCATGTTCCAAGAACTGTTAAACGCTATGAATAAAAATATGAACATGAAATGGCTTTTGCCCACAAAACTGCAAGTCTAGCAAGGAGGAAGTGTGTGCCGTAGCAGCAGAGAGCAGGAGATGAAGCCCAACCTGAGTCTTGAAGGAAATGGCCACAAATAAAGGGCTGATAAATTAGAAATCATGTTTTATTCTCCTTAAGTTTCTGAATTCTTTTAGATTAACTTTTGTTTCCTTTGAGAAACTCCTTATGTATCTACCTATCACACCTACAAGATCTGTGTGATCAATAGTAAAGATGTACTTTACTTTTTGAAAGCAACTGTATTGAGGTATATTGATACACAAAGCACTGTCCATATTGAAAGTACGCAATTTGATGAGTTGGAACATATACATTCCCCTATGAAATTATCACCACAAGCAAGGTAATAGACATCTGTGTCAGCTTGAAAAGTTTCCTTGTGTCCTTTTTTTAAGTTTTGTTTTAAGAACACTTAAAATGAGATCTACTCTCTTAACACATTTTTACATACACAACATTGTTTTGTATTGTTAACTTACAGACACTAGGTTCTGCAGTAGATCTCCAAAACTTATTCATCTACATAAGTGAAACCTTACTCACTGAATGAACTTTCTATCCTACAGTCTAAAGCAAATCTTTCCATTTGAACCCTGGATTCATTCCCTACTCAAAGACATGAACAAGCAATTTTATTTTATTTTTTTAAAATATTTATTTGACAGACAGAGATCACAAGTAAGCAGAAAATCAGGCAGAGAGAGAGGAGGAGGCAGGCTTCCTGCCAAGCAGAGAGCCCGATGCAGGGCTTGATCCCAGGACCCTGAGATCATGACCTGAACTGAAGGCAGAGGCTTTAACCCACCGAGCCACCCAGGCGCCCCAAGAACAAGCAATTTTAAATTCATGTCAACATCACGTAGATCCAGTGGATGTATCATACTCTCCAGAAATGTGCAAAGGTTGTAGTAAAGAGTCTGCCTATTTTAACATTAGGTCAGTTCTTAAGGGTTACTATTCCATGATACAACCATCATTTCTAAAGTGCAGAGGATAGTACTCTCTCAGGCATTTACCACAAATGCACTGGCATAAACCCTAGCCTAGTAACAGAATTTACTCTTAAAAGAGTAATCTTTTAGGGGCACATGGGTGACTCAGTGGGTTAAGCTTCCAGCACTTGGTTTCTGCTCAGGTTGTGTGATCTTGGGGCTGTGAAATTGAGCCCCTCATGGAACCCACTTGGGCTCCCCGCTCAGCACAGAGTCTGCCTGGGATTCTTTCCCTCTTCTTTTCCCTCCTTACCCTCTGCACCATGTGTTTGAGCACTCGATCTCTCCCCCCCTCTCTCTCAAATAAATAAAATAAAATAAATAAATAAAGTCTTTCCAAAAAAGAGATCAGTCTACCAATTGCATTTTCAGCAATTTAATTCAGATGTTTGTTCATGTACTGTGGTTCAGATGGTAATTGAGGCGTTGTAGATATTGCCATGACTAAGACGGTGTTATTTCTTTAAAGAAACTTAGTATCTAATGGGGGATAACACAAAAAATGTACATTATTTAAACACATATGGTAGTAATATATGTATGTTGATATGGATTTGCTAAGATGCTATGGGGAAGATTTACTCTTTCTAGAACAGTAACAGAGGAATTAATGCAGGAAGAAGAATCTGAATTGGGTCATGAGTGGGTGTTTAATTTCAACAAGTTTATAAAGAACAGAGTAGTAGCTCTATCCCAGAACAAGCCAGGAGAAAGCTTGGAATTCACTTAGTTCTGCTTCTCCATTTTAATGATGATGAAACTAGAGACCAGAGAGGCTATGGGACATAGCCAAGTTTTCATAAAGACTTTGAAATAGAGCCGGATTGGGACCAAGAAGTACTTGTGGATTAATCCTCTTTCTGTTGCTTATTATTCCTCAGAATGTGAAGAAGGGATGCTGAATCCTTTCCTTAAAACTTTCATTAATAACTAGCCACTTCTTGGGATGCCTACGTGGCTCAGTTGGTTAAGCATCTGCCTTTGGCCCAGGTCATGATCCCAGGATGCTGGGATGGAGTGCCTCAACTAGATCTTTGCTCAGGGGGGATCTGCCTCTCCTTCTGCCTGCTGCTCCCCCTGCTCATGCTTTCTCTCTCTCTCTCTCTCTCTGACAAATAAAGAAAATTAAAAAAAAAAATAACTAGCCATTTCTTTATTAACAAAACCTGCACTTTTTTTTCCCTCTGTGCCACCCTTACTGTTGTTATAGGAGGTAACTGTAGCTAACTCCAAGAGGTAACTCTTGGACTGGAGATAACTCCTGACAACTATAAATTCTTTTTCCTTTGTAGCAATTATTTTCAGAAGAAACATCTGATACAGTTCTTCCCAATGTGATGTGACAGGAAGATCTCTGGGAGTGGCTTTTTGGTAAATCTTTTATCCCTGATAAAAAGAGAACTATGGTGTATCAATCAGGATTCCATCAGAGAAACAGAGCAGTAAGAAAGGTCTATGAAATTTGATTGCAACGCATTAATATGCACATTTTGAGGACTACCTACGCGAGTCCAAAATCCACAGGGCAAGCTGTCAGGAAGGTAGGTTGGAACCTCTCAGGCAGTAGCTGATATTACAGTCCACAGGTGGAATTTCTGCCTTAGGGAATCTTCAGGTTTCAGTGGATTTGATGAGTCCCACTCAGAATATCCAGAATAATCTCCTTTACTTAAAATTAACTGACTATAGATGTTAATCACATTAACATAATACCTGTACAAAAATAAACACATAGATGAGTGTTTGATTGAAAAATTGTATACTATGTAGCCTAGTCAAATTGACACATAAAATTATCATCCACAACAGAAGAAAGGTCTTCTTTTTCTGATGAAAGTCTTTCTGAAATGCCTGGAAATTTGCCAGTCATCTTGTAACTGTGGGTCAGATTAAATTAACACACTGAAGATGTCAGAGAAGAAAGATGAAAAATCCTGGATCTTTGTAGCAGTGTTAGGCCACCGATTTAACTAACCCTGAAGCCACTTCTGTAAGATGATAAATCTTCTTTTCTGTTTAAACCAAGTGAGTTAGAATTTTGTGTTGCTTGCAGCTAAGAGCATCTCCGTTATACTTCATTCTGGATCATCCAGTAGTAACATTCTCAAAAATAGACATTAAAATCGGAATACTTATAAAATTACAAAGTTCCTAACTTAAGGTTTTTTTCTTTCTCTTCCCTCCCACTCCCCATGTGCATTACCCACAACCATACCAGGGAAATGAATGTGGCCTCTGCCTAATTTTAAAGTACACCCAACTTTCTAGTCCTAATTGGTTTAATTATAGAATAGCAGCATGCTTTACAGTAAGTTGTGTGATTAATGAATGATGTTTTGCAGTCCCTCATTAAATAAAATATTCATATTGGGGGATGTCTTAATTAGTGAAATCCAAAGGCCCACGTATCAGCATGTGGACTGAAGTGAATGTGGTAAGAATGAGTGCCCGCCTGCTGAGAATAACCCAATTTTTACTTCTTATACCGGGTTTTCTCTAAAGAAAAAGAGAAGTCTGATGGACATCAGAAAGCTGGTGTATATAGCCCTGAGAGTAAGTAGGAAGAATGATGCCGGATCAAGGATGACTTAAATATGCATGTAGATTACATCTAGTTTATCAGTGGGGGCGCATGTCCTCCCAGCATGAATCCAGGCTGACAGAAGAGTTAGTGGAAAGAATTATACAACGTTGTTAGCAGTGGCTGTCTCTGGATGTATGGAATTTAGGATCCCTTTTTATTTTGTCTCTTTTCATTACTCCTTATTTTTCTATAGTGTTAAGTGCTATTATAATGAGTAAATTTGAACGATATTAAAATCGTGTTAGTGAAGTTATAATCAGTGTGGTGGTGATTTCTCAAACACTTTAATAGATCACTGTTGCCCAGATACTGAGATCAGTATAAAATCAGTATAAATCAGTATAAAATGTCTCTTGATAAAATCCTGGGTCTACTATCCATTAACTTGGTAACTGTGCTAGTTATATCTCTGCATAGTTTTGTTGTTTGTAAAATTGGATAATAATGGTACTGTGTTCACATTGTTGTAGTGAGACAGGGAGATAAAACACATAACCTACAAAGTAAGGGTTCAATAAACAATACATATTTTGTCAGTGATTTTTAATTAAGAAATAATTGACACAAAGCATTGTGTAAATTTAAGATGTACGAACCATTAATTTGATACATATATGTATTCCAAGATGATTACCACCCTAATGTTAGCTAACTCTCTAGCACGTCTCATAATTATCTTTTTTAATGATGAGAACATTTCAGATCTATTGCTTTACCAACTTTGAAGCATAAAATATCATACTGTTGACTGTAATTACTATGCAGTACATTAAATCTCCAAATTTTATTCATATTTTAACTACAAGTTTGACATCTTGACCAATATCTTCCCATGTTCCCTACTCCCCAGATCATGGTAACCACATTCCTGCTGTCTGTTTCTATAGGTTAAGTTTTTTTTTAGATTCTACATATAAATGATATCTTACAGTATTTGTCTTAATCTGTCTGACTTATCTCACTTAGCATGTTGCCCTCAAGGTCCATCCATATTGTCACAAATGGCAGGATTTCCTTCTTTGTCATAGTTGAAAAAATATAGTCCATTATATATTTTTATCTATTGGTACACACACACACACATCTCTCTATATATAGATATATATGTAGATACACAGATACATATGTAGATATATAGATGTATATATACACATACATCTACAGTATATATGTATATAATATGTATAGATAGATAGATATAGATATCTATCCATTTATCATTTTATGATCACTTAGGTCGTTTGCAAACCTACCTTAGCTATGTGGATAATGCTGCAATAAACATGGAAGTGCAGATAGCTTTTCAATATCTTATTTTCTATTCCTTTGGATATATACCCAGGAGTGGAAGGGTGGGTTCATATGGTAGTTCTATTTCTGACCTTCTGAGGGATCTCTAAACTGTTTTCCGTAGTGGCTGAACCAACTTACATTCCCACCAATAGTACACTAGGGTTTATTTTTCTCCACATCCATGCCAGTGTGTATCTCTTGTCTTCTTGATTTTTGCCATGCAACAGATGTGAGGTGATAGCTCATTGTGGTTTTTATTTGCATTTCCCTGATAATTAGTGATGTTGAGCATCTTGTCACTATTGTTGATGTTTCTATGTCATGAATGAAGTCAAGAATAATTAGTTATCACTTTTGTAAATCAAACAAACAACATACACATGCATATACACACACATGATTAAAACCAAACCTTTTAAACACTGGAGTAGAATATTAATGCAGCAGCTTTCTCAGGGCACCAAAGGCTCTTATAACACCTGGCATACTTTCTCTACTTGATGTAAAACTCTAATTACTCTCATAAACCTAATCATGGGGACCCAGTTTCAGTGATAGGAATGTGTATCAAGAAACCTTTCATTTCTGGGCTGTAGCTTACCAATTCGTACAACAGGCTAAGCGGTCAGTATCTCAGATCGTTTCAATACCTAAAGTCTTTGTGTCGATGTGTTTGCCCAGGTGGGAGGGAAAAAAAAACCTCTGAAAGACGGATGATTTAAAGGTGAGAATCAATAAATCTGTAAATATTTATTGAGCAGATGCCATGTAAGAAATATAGGAAACATACATATACAGATATCTTTATATATTAAAGGAAAGAGTGCATATCTCAATATCCCCTCTCCTACCCAGATAATATAAAACTTTTCACACACACACACACACACACACACACACACACACACACACAAACACACACACTATAGCCTGTAGGCAGAGGCATTGTGACTGGAAGGATATATGCCACACAGGAATTTTAGATGTCTTCACAAAATGACACCGATACTTTTAGTTAGGTTTTTTTGGGGGGGGGGTCAAATATAGCAGACTTTCTACTGCCATAGAGAAAACAGAATTGTGTTTATGTTCCATAGTCTATGTACTGATTGCTCTGGCTTGCTGTTGGTGTCAGGGGAGCTGGATGGCACTGACACAAAGCTCTCAACTCCTGAGGCGTTCACAGAAGTGTCCAGTAATATCCTGGTCCTCATTTGACTTGCAAGAACTCGTATGTGTGTAAATTATAATAAAAAATAAAATTATAAAATACATTATGGCATTGTGCAGAAAAGGGGAGTATTTTTTGAGATACCTGGACTAGGAAATAAATCTGGCTAAATCGACAGAACTTCAAGTGACTTGGTTTTTCGGAGGTCTGTTTTGTTTTTGTTATTTTGTTTGTTTATGTCATGGGTACAGTGATGGCCAACTCTCCTGAAATAAAAGAATATAAAAGATCCCATGACATGCAGGGGAGCATCTGGAAGGCAGTAAAAACTGTTGACTTTCTTCCCCTTCTCATTTATTCACATGAGTTCACAGATTGTACGTACGTATCCACATACACAGTGTATGTGCCCACACGGATGCACAGACATACAAGGTTTTTGTTTTTTACTTTTTTATTATACTTTAGGGCTTTCGTGTATGGTTATTTAACAACTTTCCAAACAAAGTGAGTGAGAAATAGACAGTCGATGGTGAATTCATAGTACATAGATTTGATTGAAAGATAGGAATCTTCTATTTTTTGTGGTCAGAAGTACTGAATATTGTTATTATTTATGCTTCCACCTGATATATGACATAGCCTAGGAGACCTGTGTTTTGAGAAAACTGTGAGTTAGAGAAAGGGTATACTCTTCTCTGTGAAGAATTAGTAAGTTCTAGATAGACACGTTGGGGAGGAAGGTGTAGGGGTCAGAATAAAGCTCTAACCACAGCAAGCCTGTTTAGATTGAGCCAAATACAGCCTGCCAGGTATTCTCTGTGACAGAGACAAAAATCTACCCTTTCTGTTCAGCTAACATATTCAGATTTTAAGGGAGGAAATGACTTGGTACTTACTGGTAGCTGCTTTAATTACTTACATTCATTACAGCCTACTTGTGATCAAGTCTCTGGGTATTTTGAGGACAGTAGAAAGTCAGTGTGATTCTCTTCCTCATGAATAATCTCTTTCTTACTAGGACATGTATTTTATAAGGAAATTCTCATTACGGTCTGATACTTCATTCCAATCAAATTGTCCACTGCAATTTCCAGGAAATAAGGTGTGCTCAAGCGTCAACATAGAGTTGTGCACCGGACGCCTTATGTTGCCAGCAGAATCACACCTAATGGCTTTTGTTTGGTGCAAAACCTAAATTCCCTGATACGTTAAGGCAAGATGATGACAAGCATAGAAACCATATCTTATTCTTGTTGGTAATGAGGAGTCCTGTCAGAAGAAGCAGCGTTTCCATGCTGAGACTCTGCTGTGCTAGAGTAGATATAACAAAGGCTTTACACTCGGAAAATCGACTGCCACAGCTTATCTGCTGCTTGTTAGCTCTTGACTTTCAATGATTACCTTAATCCCTTCATGCCTCAATTTCCTGATCTACAAAATGGATACAGTAACTGGATAGATAGTGAGGGAGTTCATTTTCCTACACTATTACAATATTCCTGATAGTGTTGATAAATGGTAAAGCAAGGTCCCTAAGCTGCTTTTGGTTCAACAAAGAGCCTTAAAGTCGTCACCAATTGTCAGGCACTGGATCCACCTCTGGAGATCTGCAGATGAGTGCATCAGGCTCACTACTCTCAAAAATCTTACTAGTCTAGTAAGGAAAACAATAAGACATAATTTCCCTTCGATGTAATAAGGACTGGTGCAATACCTAAAATTTATTGAGCCTCTCCTGTGTTTTTAGGTCCTTTGCAAAAGACCTTTTTTGCATAGTATCATGCAATCTTCACATTCTAATGAGTTAATTATCATTTTAAACTTCTTTTTGGAGATAAGAAGACAGTTTCTTAGAAAGATTAAGGTAATTTTCAAAAGTGGAAGAGACAGGATTTGAGTCCTATGCATGTATCTCCAAACGCCAGTTTTAGCCACCAGACCAGAGTGCTAGGCTAGAGGGATGAGCAGTCCACTAATGCAAGCAGTCCACTAACACATCATCCTCGAGGTTGGACTCTCTAGAATATATTAAGGAAGAACATAACTGAGTTTCAGTTATATTGAGTATAGGCTGCTTATTTATTTTATTATTATTTATTATTATTATTATTATTTATTATAAGAGAATATATTCAGTTATAAAGAGTATAGGCTGCTTACAATAAAAATAGAAATTCATAGACACAGGCAAAGGATTTAGTAAAATCTCAGAACTTTGAAATAGTATGGTGTTTTTTAGGAATTGCAATAATTTTTTTGTTACTGAAGTGTTCTTTGTGAAAGAGTAGGTGGTGATAAAGAGAAAAAGAAGCAGGGCCACACGCAGTCCCTGTAAGCTGTGCTATAGAATTTATCTTTGCCCAAAAGATGATGAGAGATCAGGGAAGTGGTATAAACTAGGGAATGACGTGGTCAGACTTTCCTTTTAAATATGTCATCCCTTAGGGGCAGAGAGTCAAAAAGGGCTCAGAGTAGTTTAAGTAATAGACAATTAAGGTCCTAAACTTGGGCCATGTTAGTAAGGATGATGGGTATAGAGGAAATGCAAGAAATATTAAAGATGTAAAATTAGCAGGACTTTGTGACTCGTTGGACATAGGGAAATGCTATCTACCAGTCTCAAATTTCCTGCTTGGGTGATATAGACATGTTCATGGTGATGTCATTTATTGAGGTATGAATATACAAGGTAATTATATGATCATTGTTATTGAGAGACCAAATTCGACAACAAGTAAATATACAACATAGCCTGCTTGGGAAATGCTAAATCCAATACAGAAAGATCAAATATATTTGTTAATTCCCATTCATCCATAATCCAAATTTTAAAATATTTTGTACCTATAAAGTTTCAGGAAATGAGGGCTCAGTGTGATAAATGCTCTGGTTTTAGTAACCATGCAATTCCAAGAGCCTCCATCATGAGCTTTGTACCTCACTTTTGATATGTAGCAAGTTATATTTTGATTTAGTCAATGTTATTTGTAAAACATTATCTATTTTTCCTACTGGGTATTGAATTTCTTAAGATCAATGACTATGTTGCTAATTTCTTTTTGTCTAGCAAGGATTTTAACTTTTGGAATAGACCTATTTCCAAGTAATTTTTCCTTTGGATTGTTTTAAATGGGAGTATCATCCTGATGAATCATTAAGCTTTTTTTTAATGGATTATTGAATTTTCTTGAATATTCAGTTTTGTTGTGTATTTTGGGTTAAAAAAACACTTGATTTTTTAGAATTATCATCAATAGCTCAGTTACTTTGCAATCATCAGCCAGCTTATGATTTTAGAAAAAAAAAAATCAACTAGTGTCCTTAAGACCATCTATTCCATCAGCCTTATTCGTTATCAGTTAATCTTATTCCTGTTGGAACTCTAGAAACTGATGTCAATAAGTGAGGAAATCCTGCTGGGTAGAGTGGAGGCCTTGGGCTTATAGCAACCACAGAAAATAATTATCCTTATTTCTTTCCATAAATGGACAGAGTCAGGGAATTTAAATAGTATATGCTAGATCAATAAGTGGCAAAACAGAAAATAAAGCAGTGATCTTTAATCAATTATCCATTAAGACTTTCACTTTTTTTTTTCATTTCTTCTATCAACTGTAGGAGATAAATGGGACAAATGCCATTATTTTCTCTTTAACAATTAGAAAATTGCAGCTTAGAGGGCATCAGTACTCCAATATTGTTTCTGACATGTCAATATAGTATTCTTTTGTTCTGGAGAAATCACCTTCTAGTGGAGAAGAAATTTTTCAGTGCTTGTGCTCAACTACAATAATCGTTTCCTATTGTTCCTCTAACCAATCAGATGAGATTGCAGCATTAATTATACCCAGTTTGAACTATTCGTATACTCCTTTACAAATAAACACAACATAGGAAATGTTAAGTCACTGGCATTTCTTTTTGACATCTTTTTTCTTCCTCTGTGTTATACCTGAGGATCCTAGAGCCCACTTCTAAGCACTGGAAAAGGGTTTATTTTTCCAACCATAGATTTCATTCTCATTTTGCAATATCATGGATTGAACTGAGTACTACAATGTGTAAAAAAATCTCAAGTGACAAAAAAAATCTAGGGAGTAAAATCAGCATGTTCATAAAGAAAAATGCACACACTCAATGTACTCAATGTACTCGATATACTAATGCATGAGGTAAACATAGATGCTCAGGAAGCAGGAAGCAGTGATCTATTGACTTTGCCTGGAAGATAAATGTCTTGTTGGAGACAAATGTCGGTTATGTTATTTGAATGCTGACTTTGAATTCAGAATTTTGGCTGGCTTGGGTTAGGGAAGACTTGGTTTCAAGATATTAATCAGAAGAGGCAATGTGGAAACTATGTACCATTTACTGTCTCACATAATTCTCAGTTAACAAGCCAATCACACAGCCAGTCAGTTTAACGATGGAATGGCTGTGAGCCAACAGAAGAGAAGTTATACCCTACCTTGTTCCAGGACATTAGTCACTTTACTACTTTGCCTGCTGTTTACTCCTAAATATTACTTGAAAGTGAGCCTTTGTTTGGGTATGTTCTTTAACGAAACAGTTTAAGGTGATGGGAGTCACTTCATGCCATTTCTGAAACAGTACACATCCTGCTCAGTACTCTCTGAAGAGATGGGGGGAAAAAAAGAGAGACTAATGTTGTCCTCAGATATTCGGTGTTGGAACTAGGCATTTTTTGCTTTTTAGGGTCCTGGACCATTTAAGAACAGCTTATGTTTTATTGGCATAACAGTGCATCATTCCTATCAGTGCTTAGACATATCACTTGTGTGCAAATCATGTTTTCATCAATATATTTACAATTTCATACTATTTATGGTGTAGGTGGGTAAATGCCAGGCAGCTATCAGAGAATAGGTGGGCTAAACAGCTCTGGTTTATCTTTAAGTGAAACAACTTTCATAAACAACTCATTATATTTTAGTAAATTAGCCTGGTGCACTGATCAACAATGATTAAAAGTTTAAGTTTAGGGGCACCTGGGTGGCTAAGTTGGTTAGGCATCTGCCTTCCACACTGTCATGATCCCAGGGTCCTGGGATAGAGCCCCATGTCAGGCTCCCAGCTCAGTGAGGAGTCTGCTTCTCCTTTTTCCTCTGTTTACTGCTCTCCCTATTTGCGCTCTTTCTCTCTCTCTCTGTCAAATAAAAAAATAAAATCTTCTAAAAATTAAATTTAAAAAGATATTTATTTACAGATTGTTTCTTTTGCCCACGATAAATACTAATAATTAATATGCAACTTATAACTTACACATCTCAAGAGGAGGAGTGTGAAGGTTAACAGATGATTCCGTAAGCTAAGTGATGAGCTGGAATTAGCAGGAGCAAATGGGTGAGATTACATGGATTTGGATTCTCATACTTTCAGTTACTTGCTGTAAGTATACTTTTAAAGTCTTGTCGATCCTTGTTTGTAGAAGGGGTTAATGGCTAAAATCCCAAGTCATTAGGCTTTGTGGGATTTAATAAGATAAGGTATATATAATATGTGCACATGGGAGATATTCAATTTGTAACATTAAGGAATCTTAAAAGTAGTGACAAAATTAAAATATGCTATTGAGACTATAATGCTAAGTGAAATCAGTCAATGAGAGAAAGACAAATACCATATGATCTCACTCATATGTGGAATTTAAGAAACAGAATAAACAAGCAAAAGGAAAAAAGGAGACAAACAAAGAAACATACTCTTAATTCTAGAAAACAAACTGATGGTTATCAGAAGGGAGGTAAGTGGGGAGAATGGGGGAAGTAGGGAGGATGGGGATTAGAGTACACTTACCATGATGAAAAAATTAAATTAAATTTTAAAAAGATAAAAAAACTTAAATATAAAATAAAATGAAATAAAATATGTTATGGAGAAAATAAATGTATCTATTTATTTATTCACCCCACAACTCTGGAAGAAGGCATGAGCAGATTGGGATAGGGTTGATCAGTGTCTTTTTAATTTAAAAAAAAATTTTTTTTTAACAATAGTATCTACTGGTGATGAAGTTTCAGGAAAACAGAAACTTGTGCACTGCTTGCAGGAAGGTATATGGTACAAATATTTTGAAGATAAATTAAGTAATAAGTATTCAAAAAGCTAAAAATTTAGAAGCATCACCTATATCATTTGGATTCCCATTAGATGACAACAATATCCACTCTAGCTAACTTGAGCCAAAGAAGATTCATTAAAGAGTATGCATTTACAGAATCTTTGAAGGATTGAGGAATGGAGTTTACATACCATAAATCTTGATACCACCAAGCTGGAAAACGTACTCAACATCACATGAAAAACTACTGCTGGGACTGCATATCACATAGGAACCAGGATTCTGGGGACCTATAACCAACATCTCTGCTGCAAAAGCTCCAGAAGAACTAAGCACTACTACCTCTGTGCCTGAAGGAGGACAAAACTCCTTGTCGTGGCCTTGAACACTGGAGCCTAGTAAATGCAGTTTTTCAAGTACCATAGTGCAGAAGGGAATCTAGAAGGGAGTCAGAGTCCGTATGTAACGAGCCAATCTGCAGTATCTTCCTCTTTATAATTCTCTTTTGTATCCTGAAGGAGAAAAAATAAAGGACTTATACAAAAGTACAAGTAAAGATATTTATTATAACGTGGCAAAAAGTTTCAAAATAATATAAACAAACAACAGTAAGTATGATTAAATAAGTTATAGTTCAACAGTAAGTATGATTAAATAAGTTATAGTTCACTTATATTTCATCATGACTTACGGCATAAAAGGATGTAATATTTGGCCAATTGATAGGCTGTCAGTGAAGGTCATTTAATGGCATCTGTACGTAGTCTATGTGTATTAATGCAAATGGCTTTGGCTGCTTTTGTAAAAAAAAAAAAAAAAGTACCAAAAGTAGCAAAACTAGTTTAAAATTTTTAAAAAGTATGAGTGAGAGAATGTTGGAATCCACAGCTCCCTCTGCAAAGGGAGGGAGTGAGGGCAGAACCCTATGGTCCCTGCAGAGGGATAGATGAGATGGTGACTAGCTGACCTGCCACATGACAGTGGCTGTATCAATGATCACATCTGATCACATCACAATCTATGATGTAGGCATTATTATTATCTCTATTTTGAGGAGGGGGCACTGAGCAACAGAGAAGTTCAGAACTTTGCCCAAAGACAGCTAGTTCGATAGGGGAGGGGCATTTGATCTTGGCCAAAGCCCTTGCTTAACCACTGTACTATACCGTTGCTCCTATAGAAGGAAGAGTATCCTCGGCAGAAGTCATATGTACAAAAGCCAGAGCTGAAATAGCACTGTGTTTTTGGAGAAGCAGAAATAACTCAGCATGGCTGGAACGAAGGTTGTATCTGGGAGTGGTTGGATAGAGGGACCAATGGAAGCATCAGGAAGCAGACAAAAGGCATGAATGCAAAGGATGAAATGGAGAAATGTAAGACAGTAAGTCAGGTAATCAGTGGGAGAAGACCACAGTAATCAAGGTATTAGCATGCCAGCAGACTGATTTAAGCAAATTGTAAGTATAGAGAGGCAGGTAGTGCTGAGTAAGAGAGCAGTCAGAAAGGGGGACCAGAGTTTGGAAGTTCGTTGGATATGGTGAATGAAGAACAACACTAGAATGACTTTCTGATTTACAACCAAGGCCAAGTTGGTAGTTGCTAATGACATAAGTCAGAAACCAGGCAAGAGTTGCTTACTCAGAAATTAGAATACTTCAGTCTGCTATTTTTGACAGTTTCATGTGTATCTTTTAGCTATGCCTATGCCTGGTGAACCATTGTGAAAGCAGTAATTGTTCATCAGAAATTTATTCAAGGCAGGTAGGCCTCTCTCCTTCAGCCTTCATGTAACTATAGAGCAATGGTGTCCCATGTTCAGGCAAGAAATGATCTCTCTTCCTCCATCCCCAGTACTCATAAAGTCACTGAAGGAATCCAGTTTCATGGATTTCCTTTCCAGCCTCTGGGTCAGAAATTCCAGCAAGCTGCTTTGAAACATTTGCCCCCCCCCTTTTTTTTTTCTAAGACATTCAAATTGTTTCATAGACATTATCTCACCAATAGCCATTTCATCCTGGTGAGGTAGGCCAAGGAACAATTTATTCCTATCTTTAAAGGGTAAAGAGAGGTTAAATGACTCATCTGGGGAGCTGGAAATAGCTCAGTCTCCAGAACCAGCTCTGTGTGTACGAGGGACTGCCAAATGACTTCATAAATGGGTGTGAGTTAAAGGTTTTGATATTTCACAAGACTCGAGTTGTCGGAGTCATCATTTACTGGTAAATAAAGAGCTCAGAAATGGAAGAGGAATTGAAGGTTGTTTTTGAAGATAGATACGTTTTTCTATTTCCGTGTCAGGTTTCCTCTCACCCAAAGATTCTGTAAACAAGAATCATAAGGGATTTTTAGTATCAATGTACTATCCACAGAACACGGAGGAAAATGTTCACTGTGTTTAAAGTACTTTTATATTATGTATCACCCATACTGCTACTAGTCATCATTATATGAGGATGGAGTAGTGCCAATGATATATAATATCTACTCATTTTCTATAATCCAGATTCTTCTGCCATTCAAAAACATTGTAAGAACTGGTTCTCGTCCTGTATTTTTTTATTATGCCTTTTATTATACCTTGGTAAAATCTTGGATGCAAAACTGTAGCCCCACAGTCCTTCATTTTGGGGAAAGAGAGCAAATGGTCACTTTCTCTTCCTGAAATTATATATATATATATATATGTATATATATATATATTTTTTTTTAATCTGGTTTTCAGAATTCCTCAGTCACTTGATTTTTCTTTGAATACTTGTCTGGTCATTCTGTGCCAAGTGTTCAATCTCATACACTCTCTCTCTTCTGTGTGTGCTCAGTGCCTCCATTTCTTTTTTACACTGTGCATACCTCTTATTTATTTATATTATTTATTTTCCATTTCCTCACTGAAATGTAGATTTTATGAGGGTAAAGAAATCGTCTCTTCTGTACTATGCCCTATGCATAGTGTAGCATATGGTCATGACTCAATAAATATTCACTAAATGAATGAAGAAAAACTGATTTTATGATTACTAGAATAGCCTAAAATTTTACAGTACACATTGATCATAATTTCAGCCAGCTTATCATGAAAAGTATCTGCTACCTGTTACAAACCTATCAGAAGTCTCGTGTCTATTTTATCTATTAAATGGAACCATATAAAATTACTGATAATTGACTCATTTTGAGCTATGAAAACATTAATTTCACATGGCTCAACCTAAGTGTAAAATGAAATTGGGGGAAAAAAGGCACAGCAATCTAGATGAATATACTATGAGTTAAATTGTTCAGTTTTTTTCCTAAATGATTATCGTTTTCACCTATGATTTCCTGAGGTTTACAAATATAATTCTCCAAGTATAAAATCTGCAAACCAAATGGATACCTGGGTCTCTTCCCCCCCTCCCCCAAGATTTTATTTGTTTATTTGTTTGTTTGTTTGTTTGAGAGAAAGAGAGAGCACAAGCAGCGGGGGGGGGGGGGGGGGGGTGGCAGGCAGAGGAAGATGCAGGCTGAGCAGGGAGCCAGATGTGGGACTTGATCCCAGGACCCTGATGCTTAAGGCAGACCTTTAAATGGCTGCGCTGCTGAGGTGGGTCTCTTAATGACCCTGTTTGCCTTCAGTTTGGTGGTCACTGTGGACCCTTTCATATTGCTCAAGCTTCCTTTGCTCAGGCCTTTTGCCTGAAAGGGACCTCCACAGAAGGGAATGATAAGGATGTACTTAACAGGAAATCGCTGTCACAAGTTCTGATTCCCACTGCCTTAGCTTTTGCCAGACAAATCTATTTTGAGGCAAATACATCTTCCTACATTTCTGCACTTTGAGTTCTTGTGTTCTTATGAACATGTTACTACTTAGATAGACCTAATTTTTCTCATTGATAAAATACAGGCAATGGGACTAGATCATAAAACAATGAAGTATTACTAAAAAAGTCTAGTCTTACAAGATGTTTGGGAGATGAAAGGAGTATTTGTTAAATCTTTTGGGAAACACTTATAATATGCCCCTATCCGGAAACTACACAATATATATTTACATTCACATACAAATACAATTGAGAACACCTGGAGTCACTTGGGTGGCCGAGTTGCTTCAGTGCCCCATTCGATTTCAACTAAGGTCATGATCCCAGGCTCTTGGGATGGAGCACCCCCACCCTAGGCTCTGTGCTTAGCAAGCAGTTGGCTTGAAGATTCTCACTCTCCTCTCATTTTGCCCCTCCTCTGCCTCAAACAAACAAATAAATAAACAAATAAATCTTAAAAAAAAAAAACCAAAAACTAAGAAAACCTTCAGTGAAAAAAAAACAAAAACAAAAACAAAATAAAGACAATTTGTTTATATTTGCCTAACCTAGCTCTCATCAAAATAAGATCTAAGTTCAGGAGGCCATTAGCTCCACCCAGATGCCCTTCCTCTTCCTATTTCAGTGCAAATTTGCCTAATTCCACAGTCTGCTGATACCTGCTTCCTCTTGCCTGAGGCCTTTCTTGGTCCTAACCCTGTGTTTCATCTGCACAGAAGAGGATCTGAGGTGCTGAGGAATTAATTCCCAGCATCCCTCTGAAGGAGTTGATGCGCTAGTACACTCTGGTTCCCTCACACTCTGAGGTATGTGTGTGACTGGCTTCCCGAGTTGCCCCAATGACTAAGGTCCCCTCAGTAGAATCTGTCACTATAATGTACCCTTTCAACTGGAATTCCTTACTTATTCTTTTCTGATGTTTGCTTTACCTCCCAATAAACTATTTGTACTCTGTGTCTGCTTGGGGTAAAGGGTGAACAGTAGTAAAGATACATACTTGGAAATGAGTGGGCTACAGTATCTTAATGGCGATTTCTAGCTCCACTCTTCAATGACCCAAATGCATTAAGAGATTATTTCTGACAGTTTCAGGACACAAGCCTTCAGTACCTGGCTTCTATGAGTCATTTAATATATGTTTCCTGAATAGATTAATTTCTTCCTAGGGCAATACCATAGGTCTTTGCAAAGGAAAAGGCATGAATTCAAAACACCCCACTTTTAACATTCCTATCCTTTAGGAGACTTAATGCACATGCGGGCTATGTCCTGGCTATTTCTCCACTACCTCCTTGAGAGGCCTCTGACTCTCCTGGGACACTTATCTCCAGCGATGCAGATGCAATGTTTTAATGCCCTTTTCTTCCTTGTCTACACTTTCGGTTTTTGAATATAAGAAGTTCTTATTTTCTTTATGTCCTTGCAATTCACCTTCAAGAAATGGAGGAAAGGAACTCATCAATGCCACTTAGTAAGAGCCTACTATGTGCTCTATGGTACTGTGTGTGTATGTATATGTATATACATATATACTGTGTGTGTATACATATATGTATACACAGTATGTGTATGCATACATATACTGTGTGTATGTATATATACATACACACACATATATCTATACACACACTAATACACACACACACACACACATATATATATATATATCGTGATTTCATTAAGTCTTCAAAGAAGCCATGATATTGTTAGTCCACTTCGCAGATGAACAAATGGACTCTGGGGAGTTTAATTCTTCCCAAAGTCATTTAGATATTTAGGGGCAGAACCAAGTTTCTAAATGAAGCATGTAGGATGCCAAAATTCGTCTCTTAATCTCCATACTATATTGCCTTCAGGAGTAGTTGAGCTCTTTTTTTTTTTTTTTGGATTTTAGATAACATTTATTAATATGCTTTTAATATAAAAAAGACTAAGAACAAAAATGACTCACATTTTCATTGCCCATAAGAAATGCTTTCTTTAAAAAAAAAAAAGAAATGCTTTCTTTAACTTTTAAAAAAAATTCAGCTTTTATAATTACATAAAATAAAATTGTCCTTTCTAAGTGTTATTCACGGAATTTTGGTAAGTGATTTAGAAGCTGATTAAAAAAAGCAGAAGTGGTCAAATAAATAAATAAAATCTTTAAAAAAAAAAAGCAGAAGTGGTTTCAAATATTAAATCTGTCACTTTCTAGCTTTGTGGCTCTAGTAAAGTATCAAAGATATTGCAAGCATGTTTGCTCATCCTTAGAATGATGCAGACAATAGTACCTATTTCATAGTCATTCGTAGGCACAGTTTATGGCAAAGGGAATTAAGACCAAAATAAAATTTCTGTAGACATTTGTGTGTGTGTGCCCAGAAGTTAATGAAAGTTTAATGTTCCCTGGAGAGACAAGTTTAGGCACCAGGACAAACTGGAGGATTGATTGATTGATTGCTACTCAAGGTGACTTTTAATTGAGGTGCTTAATTAATTTAGCAAATGAGCTAAACAATGCTAGATGTCATGGAAAGTGAGGCAGGGCAGGAATCCCATGTTTTCAGCGTCCATAGTTCTGCTCCAGAAGCATCAGGACTTCCTTTTCTTTCCTTTGTCTCACTTTATATAATCTCCTCTTTTGTCTTCCTTCTTACAGAAAGAAGGGATTTTGTCAGGGTTGGCATTTTATCAACAAGTTGCTATGAAAATACTGTTTCCCCACACTGTGACTATTTTTCTCCCCATCCCAACTCTTGTCTGCTCTTCAAACCTCCTTGACATACCACTGGAGATATATTTTAATCAAATCTTTCCAATTGCCTAGTGTTTAATAAAATAGTTACCGGGTATTGCTGTCTTATTTTGGGTCACCAGATCAAGTACAGGACATGTTTCGTTAGTAATGACTAGGTCCTATGCTTTGGAACATGCTTATATTAAAAAAAAAAAAAAATCGTTTATTTGAAATTCAGATATAACTGGGTATCCTTTATTTTTATTTGTTAAATCTAACTCAGCATTCTTACCCTATTTTTTTTTAAATTTTCTATATATGGCTAAATTCTTAGGGGGCTTTTAGACTGGTTTAACATCTTAATGGCTCTCATTTATTAAATAACTAAAACCATTTTATATTTGAATTAGAGCCATGATTTTACCTTTTAAAAATTGTAAGCTAACAGCTTATATTGATCTGTTTATTCACTGGTGCAAATTATTTCTCCTGAATTCTGATACATTGTTCTCATTCAATATCAATTATTCCTATTTAACAATTAATTTTAATGAAAAGTTTAATGAAAATACACTGCAATGTCAAAATTGTGCTCACTCCATATTAAAATAAAATGGTAGTACTGTTTCTATGAGAATACAATATTCAAACAATCAGAATTTTTAAATATATCGAGATCATTTCAAAAGCATTAGCATTTTGAAAATGTTGGCCTAGTTAGAATTCCAGGAGGTTTTAACTCCATTGAAAAAATTAATACTCTTAGAAAACAGTTATAATTCTCAGAAGACAATTTTCATTTTCGATAAAGAATGGGGAAACATAGTAATTCTTTATTCTTAATAAAAGTCAGAGGTTAAAACTGACTCTTTGAGACAAATTACATTTCATTTGGAACAAGTTAAGCCATAAAAATCACCCAAGGTAGTAAAATGCATACAATGCCACATGTGAGAGCACATTTGCTTTGAAAGTCTGTACAGGTTTTCTATTAAGAGAGGTTTTGATAGATTTGCTGCTTTGCTAACAAGGAGGAAAAAGTGAAGATCTATGTGGGAAAAAAGTGCTTATGAATAAAATTAGATCAAAACAAATTTTCTGCCTTTAAAAATCTGTCCTTTACTGTATTTTGGTATCGCATCTAACACTATCTTTATGTTTAATAATATTTATCTATGAATTTACTAAATACTGTGAGTATTCAAACTTTTTTTGCATAAATAATATATACCTTTTTTCTTTCAGTGGACAAAAGACATAATGATCAAATAATGATAATGATAAATTTTAAGACATAATATAGGAAGTATTTTAATAACTTTTTCAGAAAGAGATTTGAAGTGTTCTGAAATATTCAGATAATCAAACAATATAATTAAATATCTTATAGCCACTAAAGAAATAAGAAATGTTCTATTTTAATTGGAAAATTAATCATTATGTAATATAGAAAAGAAGTGCTACGTTAATATTAACGTGTATGTGGTGTGCATGCTAATTATACACCATCCACTTTCTTACATAGTTGGAAAATATTTTGCTGTGAGAGAAATTACCTTTTTTAAAAACTGTTGTTAGCATGTTAAGGTGCTAGAATCACAGGTAATTTCTATTTTCTTCTCATTTTCATGTTGTACGCATCATTTGTTTTGTTTTGTTTTCCTCTTGCATAGCTTCTGTTGTAGGACTATGCCAAGGTCGCTTATTCATTTCCCTCCTGATGGACATTTGCATTGTTTTCACTTTGTTATACTTATGAAAAAGTTGTAAACATTAATATTCATGTACAAAAGCACTCATTCTCTTGAATATTACCTAGGAGTAGTATCACTTAGTTATTGGATACATGTATATTTAATTTTATTACAAAGGAAAAAGAATTTTCTAAAGTGTGTGCACCATTTTACACTCCCACCTGCAATGTGTAAAAGTCTCAGTTACTCCACATCTTCATCAACACCTGGATTTGTAATGCTTTATATTTTTTAAATTTTTTAGAGATTTTATTTATTGCAGAGAGAGAGAGAGAGCACAAGTGAGAGGCACAACAGACAGGGAAGGGAGAAGCAGATTCCATGCTGAGCAGGAAGCCCAATGTGGGGCTTGATTTCAGAACTCTGGGATCATGACCTGAGCTGAAGACAGACATTTAACTGACCTAGCTACCTAGCCATCCCTGCGATTAATTAAATAATTAATAAGTTAATTAATTAACTTCCTTTCTTTCTTTCTAGGTTAAAAGAGAGAAACTTTTAACTTTTAATAGGAAGGCTATTTTTTTAGAATTTATTTTAATTTGTTAGTTAAAATACAATGTAATATTAGTTTCAAATGTACAAGATAGTGATTCAGTACTTCTATACGTCACCCAGTGCTTATCACAACAAATACCTTCCTTAATCTTACCCATCCCCCCCATCCTGCCCCCGCCACATACACAAACCTCCCCTCCGGTAACCATGAGTTTGTTCTCAATAGTTAAGAGCCAGTTTCTTGTCTTGTCTACCTCTCTATTTTTTTTTCCCATTTGCTCATTTGTTTTGTTTTTTAAATTCCACATATGAGTGAAATCATATGGTATTTGTCTTTGACTTATTTCGCTTAGCATAATACTCTCTGACTCCATCCATGTTGTGACAAATGGCAGGATTTCATTCTTTTCATGACTGAATAATATTCCCTTATAGATATATACTGAATCTTTTTTATCCATTCATCTATCAATAGATGCTTAGGCTGCTTCCATAATTTGGCTAGTATAAATAAAGCTGCTATAAATATAGGGGTGCACATATCCCTAGGAAAGATTATTCTTCAGAGAGCAGTATTAAAAGCCTGTGGCACATTAAGGATTAGATAGCTCTTATCTAAAACTTAAAAGCAGTAAGGAATCCTCATTCCAAAAGCATGTGTGATGCTTGTTTATAACAAAATCAGATAATTAAAAATAAAAATTCACTTGAAATTCTAACCTTAAGCAGAAGTTGAAATCAGGGCCTTCTTATGACTGTTGAGAATCACCTCACTCTTTCTAACCATGGGGATGCAGTTGCTGAAAGATTTGTAACTCTTTAAACGTTAGCCATTCTGGGAGATGTGTAACAGTATTTTCCTGTGATTTTAGTTTGCATTTTCTTTATGATGAGAGGAGCTTGGCATATTATTATATGCTTCGTGGCCATCTGGATATATTTATGAAATGTCTGTTGAAGTTTTTTGCTTATCATTGTATGGGGCTGTTTGACTTTTTCTTATTGTCCTGTCAAAATATTTGTATTTGAAAAATATACGCTTTTCTCAGATATATGTATTGAAAATATTTCTTATGATTGTGGCTTTCATTTATTTAATGGTATCATTTGATGAGTACAAGTTTTAAATTTATAGATATGTGTATACACATATACACACATACATACATATATATAAACACTATAATTATAATTTACCATGTATATAGACATATACATATATGTCACACATATACATGTTATATATGTGTACATACACACATATTTATAGACTATTAATTTGTGTGTTGTTTAAGAAATTTTTCTTATACTAAGTAATAAAGACATCCGCCAATATTTTCTTCTAGAATCTAAACATTTTTGACTTTCATATTTAGACCTATATTCCATTTTAAATTAATTTTTTGGTATAGTGTGAGTTAAGGGTTGACTTCTTTCCGCATGGATAGCCATTTGCTTCAGCATGGTTAATTAAGTAGGTCTTGTTTTCATAACAAACTAAATTTGTTTGAAGATAAACAATTAAATAGATGACTACAGACACATGCACACACACATTTACTCTTATATTCTCTCCTGTCCTGTCAAACCCTTTGTCTATGCTTCACATTAATCCTTCACTGTATTAATAATTACAGCTTTTTGGTATGCCTTAAAATATGGCATTTTAAGTCCTCCAAGTTTTTCTTTACTTCATTATATCTCTATATCTTTAGTAGAACCATATTGTTGCTACCTTGAAAAAACCTATTGGGATATTGATTAAGATTGTGCTGGACTGGGGCATCTGCATGGCTCAGTTAGTTAAGCCTCTGCCTTTGACTCAGGTGATGATCCAAGGATCCTGGGATGGAGCCCCAGGTGGGGAGCAGCTCAGCAGGGAGTTTCCTTTTCCCTCTCCTTCTGCTCCTCCTTCCTTCTGGTGTGCTCTCTCTCTCTCAAATAAATAAATAAAATCTTAAAAAAAAAAAAAAGATTGTGCTGGACCTATACATCAAAATGGAACAAATTTTTATCTTGATGATAAAGAATCTACCAATTCAGAAACATCTTATATCCTTCCATTTATCTAAATAAAAATTATTTTAGATTTTATTTCTATTATTTATTTTAAATTTTTTAAAAATTTATTTCAGAAAATTTATGTAGTGTTTTATTAGCACTCTTACACACTTTTGTTAATTCATTTCTAGGTGTTTGATGTTTTTAATACCACTATAACTTATTTTGATGTATTTTCAAATTTGTCTTCAGTAGTGTATAGAATTATAATAAATTTTTGCAATACTTTGTGTCTAGTGACCTTACTTCATAAATTCACTAATTATAATTATTGTTGTAGATTCCTTAGGATTTTCTAAACAAAGTATGTCATATGTGAATGAAAACATCTTGCTTTCTTTTTCATATTTATATCCTTTATTTCTCTTTCTGTACAGCATTGTCTAGTACATCTAACACAATGTTGAATAGATGAGATCATAGTGTATATCTTTGTCTTATTCGGACAGAAGGAAGTCATAAGCTTAATATTTTACCATTAAATATGTCAGCTTTTTAAAAAAATTTTCTGTGCATATTCTTTACCAGATTGAGGGGTTCCACTGTATTTCTAGTTTATTGAAAATTTTTACATAAATGAATATTAAATTGTATTAAGAGCTTTTCCTTAATCTATTGAGGTGATCATTAAAGTTTTCCTCCATGAGGTGCCTGAGTGGCTCAGTCAGTAAGCCACTGACTCAATTTCATATCAGGTCATAATCTTGGGAGTCGTGGGTTCAAGCTCTACATCAGGCTTCACTGTCTGGGGTAACCTGCTCTGTAGTTTGCTTGTCCCTGCCCTCTTTTCCTCCCTCTGCTCTCTCTCTCTCAAACAAACAAACAAACAAACAAACAAATAAATGAATGTTTCCTCCTTTATTTCCTAATGTGATAAATTCATTTTCAGTTGTGAAACTTTTCACTTTGGTTATTCATGGCCATCATGTATTACCCTTTTGATATGTTGCTGGTTTGATTTTCTAATACTTGTTTAGACTTCCTGTATTTATATTCATGAGCAGTATTAGACAGTAATTCTCTTCTCATGTCATGTTTTGTATTAGGATTATGTTGGCCTCAAAAAAATTGATTTGAGAAGTGATTCCACATTTTTCATTATCTAAAACATTTTGTTTAAAATTGATAACATTTCTCTTGAGCGTATTTGATGGAATTCACCAGTGAAGTTATTTGAGAATGGAGTTATCTTTTTGGAAGATATTCTGTTATAGATTCAATTATTTAATTAATTTTCTGTTATCTTTTCTCTGCTTTAATAAGTTGTGCTTTTCAAAGAACTTGTTAATTTTGTATGTCATATATACTATTATAAAAATTTCTATGATCTTCTCTTATCTCCACTATAACCTTGGTTTGTTCTTAATGTGGGTAATTAATACTATTCTCTTTTTTCTTGATCATTCTTGTTGGGACTTTATCAATTTCACTACAGTACTATAGTTAAATCTTAAATTAGATATTTTACAAATTCTGTAACAAATTTCCCCTTTTGTTGTTTAAACAACCAACAGTCTTTTAGTTTGGATATTCTTATATTTCCTCACACACTTTTTATGTTTTCAGTAATGATTATTCTTCCTATAATTCCCTACTTTCTTATATATTCATTTTCATCATCTTTAAGAATTTTCCTCAGTATTTGTTAAACATAAGGGATACTACTGGTAAATTATTTTTGCTGCTTCTTGTCTTTAAAAACATATATTACCTTATCAATCTCTTTGAGTTGACTTTGAATGACCTATAAAAATCTAATTGCTTCTGCAGTTTAATCGAAAAGAAAAAAAAAAAGAACTGCAAGTAATATAATAATGCTGGAAAGCTATTTCCATTGATAGCAGGCATACCAGGATGTTAATTTACCAGCAAGAAAAAAAGTTACTCAAGCCTTGCTAATAGAGTAAATTGCATTCCCCTCTGCTACTTCTAATTGAGTAATTCTTGTTTATTCAGACCTATGTCATACCAAAAATACTTTATAATATAAATACCCAAGTCTTTCTGTGAAAATAAGGGGGAAAAAAGTTCTCAATTTGAACTTTGGAGTGATCTCTTTGACTGGAAACATGAAGAAAGCCTATGCCAGGGACACTTTTCTATTTTGGCTAATAATCATATTAATAAGCCTGGACTCTGCTTCACTTGTTGAAAATAGAAAAAAAAAAGCCACCAAATATCTTTTTGCTCCACAAAATTGCCATTTATAATAGATTGCTTCACAAATAATCCCTTAAAAAATTATCACTATTTTATGACACTTTTTAGGCACCATAATTCTACTGAAAGGGAGAACAAAACAAAAAAAAAAAACAAGTAAAACACCCAGCCTGACTGTTGTCAGCTTGATGTCAGATAGCTCTAATGACTATTCCATACCAAATTTTTCACAAAATACTAGGACTCTCTTTTATGATTTTCTTACTGAAAATTGTCTGCTAACATATCTAGCCTGTAAATATCAAGCTTTCAGTATCCTACTCTCAGAGAAAAAGCCACAGATACTTAAATCTCACCCAGTGTCATTCTCATTTTCAAATTTGACTTTCTTCTAGCTTCTGCCTAATGTTGGTACATCTGCAGTTCTATTTTTTTAAATAACATTTTGTCAAAGCTTCACAATATTTTTTCTAGGTGAGGGTTAATTCAGCCCCACAATTATTAGATGCTGAATTGCCATTGGTCAAGCTTTGGTACTATTATTTCATTTCACTCAACAAAATTTTTTCTACCTATGGATAGGCTGAAACTTACCAGGGTCTTTCTGACTAAGGTATATAGAGGGAAGTATAATAGAGAACCAGGAAGCCAAACTATATTCAATAATTTTATTAGAAATTGTTTATCATACATTTATATACTAGCAATATTCCTGCCTCTCAGGTTCTTATTAAACACTAAAAAGCATCAACAAATTATTTACATGTGTCTCAAACAACATGAACTATTATTCTCTTTTTAATTTTTTTTTTAAAGATTTTATTTATTTATCTGACAGACAGAGATCACAAGTAGGCAGAGAAGCAGACAGATAGAGAGAGGTGGAAGCAGGCTCCCTGCAGAGCACAGAGCCCGACGCCGGGCTCGATCCCAGGACACTAGGACCATGACCTGAGCCGAAGGCAGAGGCTTTAACCCACTGAGCCACCCAGGTGCCCCCTCTTTTTAATTTTTAATTGTTGCCCTTGATTTCTTGTCTCTAAAACTGTGGTACATTTCAGAGTTTATCTTGGAAAAATAAAAATTTATAACTTCACAGTAGTCACTATGGCAAGATGGGAGTTGGGAGGGAGAATAAAAACAGAAGAGAAGGAAAATGTTTTCCTAATTCTAGATTTTAGAAGTTTCTGAACATTACTTGTGGTTGTTCCCTTGTGGTTTTCCAAAGACTGTTTAAAAGGAGAGTTGGGGCTAGAAGGGGTTTTTGGTGAAAAATGGAGGTTATATTATTTTTACCTCAATGGACATGATACGTGCACACTTATTCCCAGAAACAATAATATAAAACAAAACAAAATAACAACAACAACAAAAACCCATGCTAGTGAACACAGCTCTAGGACCACATATAGGAATTTGTGATACCTACTGGGTCATTTCAGTGCCCCATGAGTCAAACTGAATGACCAGAGCCTTGGCCTTTATAAATTCAATAGGGGGAGAAATTGTTCTACAAATAATTTAAGTCTCTTTTTATAAAAGAATATAAAAATAGTATCTCTGCTCTTTGAAGTTTTACTGTGTTCTCTGCAGGTATGATAATACCAGGTCTAGCTTAGTTTCTACAAATACAAGGGGAAATAAATGGTGCCCTCCATAAATCCAAGCATCACCCAGTTCATGATCAAAGAAGTCATAGATAAGGAGCCATTCTGTCCTTTCTATTTATTATTTATGATCAATACACTAAATCTAGAAAAATATAGAATCCATGTTTTTTTTTAAATTCTGTAAAGATAGGGTATTAAGAAAAACTGTTAAAATAATATAACACTCAACCAGTGTTTGTTTATTCTGAAAAAGCCAACTTTAGCAGACAATGACTTAAGCATAAAAAAATCACTGATCTTTTTCTGATAGGCAGCCTCTAAAATGATTACCAATGATTCCTGTCTCTTAGTGCCCATTCCCTTGGGTGTATAATCCCTTCTCATTACATGCAGACAGGACCTAGTGACTTCTAACCAACCAATAGGATACAGCACAACTAATGGGATGTCACTTTTGAGATTAAGTCACCATAAAACTGACTTCTTGTATATACATCTGTCTCTTTTGTTTACTCTCTCTCTCTCATTTTCTCTCTGGAAATCCCCACTCTGGGGATAGTAGGCTAACACATTGTTAGCTACTCTATGGAAAGACTCATATCTTCTGTGAAACATATTTCTCGTTAGTAACCTGTAGGAACCTGATGACTGACAATAGAAAAATGAGAAAGCTTGGAGGTGAATCTTCCCATAGTCACACTTTGGGACTACAGTAGTTCAGGCTGACACTTCAGCTGCATCTTTGTGAGTAATTTTCATCCAGCTAAACTGCCCCCACATTCCTGACCCTGAGAAACTGTGAAATCATAAATGTTGTTTTAAGTTACTACATTTTGGGGGTATTCACAAATACAATGTCTTATTAAGCATCCCTAAGAGGTTCCCTAGTTGAACATTATAATTATTGTAACTTTCAAGGTAATCTCATTTCTATTACATTAGCGGTAGATTTTTTTTTTTTTCTTCTTCAAGTTTTTATTTCAATTCCAGTTAACATACAGTATGGTATGTTTTTAGTTAGAGGAGCTGCAACAGGTAGGGACAACAGAAAGAAAACACACACTCATTAACAAATACTTACTAAAGAATGATAAATAACTTTCCAAAAAGTATAAAGAACTCCAAAAACATAGCCCCTGCCATCATGAATCTTTCAATCTAACAGTGAATATAGACAATTATGGTAGAGTGTGATGTGTTACAACAGTGATACACAATGAACCTCTCCCTAAGATGAATGACTGAAGAGTTCAAAGTTTATAATCAAGAAAGTGTCAATGAAAATAGTTTTGGCAATTTGGAAATGATAATTTGGTATTATAACATAGAGAAAGCAAGAAGTGAGAAAACAAGTTATCAAACATGGACTTAGAGAATGAAAATGTATAGAAATCATCTGGTCTTGGGCAGTCAAAAATATGTTCTTTAATTTCCACATATTTGAAAAAAAAAAAGGTGATTTTGATGACTCAGGTATAAGGAAGGTTCAAGGAGATGAGGGATGTCTAAATACTTGTCAGTATGTTTATTACACACATATTTATTACATTATCAGTCATCTGCTATACTCTAAGCACTCTAAAAAGAAACTAAGATACAACCAAATGTTGTTCTAACTGTATTTTATTAACACAATGGCTTTGAGTGCCATGGAATGCTTACCTCCTCCAGGTGCTGTGGATACTATGATGATCAAGATACATTTTAAAATAAATATTTTATCTTAACAAAATCTTGGTCAAGATCAATACAAAGTAAATGTTATTACACATATTTTGTAACTGAGGAAGTAAGACTTGGACTGGTTAGGTGAATTGCCCAAAGTTATACAACAAATATGAGGGCACAGATTTTCAACCCAGATTTGAATGAGTCCATAGATCACTATAAATAGTATTTTTAAAGTAAACTTCCTGAGGGGAGAAAATTTACATATCTCGATCAACATTGTATCTACAGCACCTGGAGGTGGTGGCATCCCATAGCACTTAGTAGGCATTGTGTTAGTTAAATGATAGTTATATCAACCTTTGCTTCCTCAGATATAACTGTGTGTAATCATGCTTACTTTTTTGCTCTTGCTCATTGTTTGACATTTAGCCGACATGTTATAAACTTTGATTTTTATAATTTATTTATTTCGTTAGCCCTTAAGGATACATTTACCAAGTGCCTTTCTAACTTTGTGGTGAGGCATCTTGCCCAAGGCTTCTGACCAAGCATAGAGAAACCTAGTGCCAGGAGTGTTTCCAGCTTCACCTTCAGAATCACTCCTGGTTACACAGGTTTGCAGAATTCCAAAATGTACTTGCATTGCTCTAAATGCATGGTTTCTCACGATTTTGTGATGTACACATGCTGGATTCATCTTCTCCAACCTTATTCAACTGGTAAAATCTTACTCAATATCAAGCTGCTGCCTAATGTGCTACCTAAGGAACCTTCTAGGTACCTCCTTTTCATCCAAACTGGGTTATAGGTACACTCATGGTCCAGACACTCTAGTCCCTCTCTGCCATGTAGATTTCATGGCTCTGTGTCTCTCTGAACAGTGAATGACATTTTTTCCCCAATTCTCTGTTCTTTATACTCTCCCTAAATCTGTTTCAAAGCACAGGCTTTGAGTTTTAAATCCTGTCTCTGAAATCAACTCATTCTGTGTCATTGGCAAAATCACCAAACCTTTTTGGGCCTCAGTGTTTCCACCCCTAACAGGAGGATAACAGTAATAGCCCTTCTGTGACAATTACATGTAATTATATTAGTGAAATATCTAACACAAGGTCTTGCAGATAATTAATAAATTAAAAATATTGGTACCATCACCACCACTGCCATGTGAATGCTAAGAGTTAAGGAGAATGAGGACAGTGGTAGAAGATGGTGACTGCCATGGTTCAATTTCTTGCTTGTTAGCTCGGTCATTCAACAAGTGACTTACCCAGTTTAAGCTTGTTTTCTTACCAGTAACGTGGTGGAAAATTATAATAGTATATACCTTCTCAATCTGGCATTATAATTAAATGAATTAATTCATGGCAAACTTCTAGGACAATAGTAACTGCTCAAAAAAAGAGAAATATTATTATGAAGGTGATATATTGCATGATATTTGCTTGCCCTTGGCTTTTTTTTTTTTTAAACCCAAAACATTACCTGTCACAAACAGCCATTTTCATAAGAATTATCCCTTGCATTTTTAGTAAAACCTTATGGATTAATTGACAATGGTGTTTTCTTATTTGTTTTACTTCTAAAATGGCTAAAAGTAAAGCAAGATTATAACAAATATTCCATTTCACAATAAGCCTTTGAAAACCACTAAACCCACAGTAGCCACCTGATAAAGATATAACCACTATTTCTGAGGAGTTTATGAGCCTCACAGCATTTGGTTGTTATACCTCTTTAGTGTCCTCCAGTCTGTGATATTTTCTCAGATTATTCATATTTTTTTATAACCTTGACAGTTTTGAAGCATACCAGCCAGGTATTTTGAATAGTGTCTCTTAACTTGGGTTTGCCTGGTGTTTTTTCAAAATCAGACCGTGGCTGTGGGATTTTGGGGGAGAGTACTACAGATATGAAGTAATACTTCATTTACACCATGTGAGAGGATATAAGACTTACCACTGATGACATTGATTATTTACTGATTATTTGTTAAAATCATGCCAGCCAGGTTTCTCCAATGTAAAGCTACTATTCTTCTCTTATACTCTATCTCATGAGTTGGTAAGTCCAGTCCACACTCAGGAATAGGGAAATTGGGTTCTACCCCCTAATTAGGTGTCTATCTGCATTTATGCTTTGAGAAGCTTCTATAAGGAAGATTTACCCCTTCTCCATCCCTTGTACCCTCAACTGTTTATTTATGTAAGTAAGATTCCTACTTATTTTGTTCTTTGGTTATAACCCAAGTTATCATTATTATTACTTTTTTTGTTGTTGTTACTCAAATTGCCCCAATGTTGACTATTGAGAGTTCTTTCAGATTGGCTCTGTCTCCTGAAGGACTGTGAGAAACTAAACTTTTGTTGTTTAAACCACAAGCCTGTGATATTTTTATTATGGTAACCCAAGCAGACAACTACATTTCTCCAAAGAACCTTACTAATTGACTCCTCTCTATGATGGCTGAAGAGCAGTGGTTCTTAAACTTTGAGACTTACAAGCTTCTTTGAGAATCTAGTAAAGATCATAAACATTCTACTGAGAATGAAGAAAAATGCACTCATGCATCCTGAAATTTTACAAAACAAAACAAAACAAAACAAAACAGAACAAAAAGTCACAGATTCCAGACTCTCTGAAGTTTGGAGTCCACTTTCTGTGGATACACTGTAAGTAATGTAGGTACCCCCAGCAAGGCACAGACTTTTTCTTAAAAACAAACAACAAACAAGAACAACAAAACCTACCTTAGCTGGTGTCATTTGGATATTTGGAGTCTTTCTAAATGGGTCCCACAAAGTAGATAATGTGATTCATCTGATGTCTGTATTAAAAGAGAAGGTATACGTATAGCTTTTATTTACATATGTGTGCTGTATATGTATCTGTTTGCTTCAAACACAGACCAAGAAGTGAAAAAGAGAATGGTGAAAATACTCAGTTCAGAAGTCTGTTCGGCAACAAATTGAGCTTCCTAGAACAGCTTGTGCATTAAAAAGCTACTGTGATGTCTGCCTCTCTCAGCTGCTGCTTTAATCAAATCCTCAGATGATGAGGCATTACGGTGAACATGGGGCAGAGTCTGAGCTCTAGCTAAATGTTCCCACTTTGGGAAGTAATACAAATTCATTCCTCTGGCAAGAGCATTATCTTTGCCCCAAGTTGACTATGATGAGCATTTGCTAGGACCAGATCCACTTAACATTTTCATAGGCCACTGTCTATGTCTTCAAGAGCAACTGTGAGGATCAGTGGGATGGCATTTCTGAACCACACCAAGCTCCTGAAATGAAAGGATTTATATAAATGAAAGGTGATGATTTCATTACTATAAAGGTGCCTTTGGAGATCTCCACTTGTACAAGCAGATGAATCATGCAGACCTATGGCTTTTCATTTTCTCAGTGTAGAGGCGTTTCCTTACTGGGTATAATGTGCACATGACAGATTTGAAAACCACGCAGCGCACCAGGATTGCCAGATGAATACGGTAGTCCCCCTCTTATCCATGGGGGATGCTTCCAAGACCCCCAGTGGATGCCTGAAATCACGGATAGTACCAAACCCTAAACCGTGTGTGTGTGTGTGTGTGTATACACACACCTATATATATATATACATACGCACATGTATATATATGTATACATATATATCTCTTCCTACATGTACGTATCCATGATAAATCTTATATATTAGGCACAGTAAGTCATTAACAATAACTAACAATAAAATAGAACAATTTTAACGCTATAATAAAACTTATGTGAATGTGGTCTCTCTCTTTCAAAATATTGCACTCTATTCACCCTTCTTCTTATGATGATGATGTAAGATAATAAAATACCTGCATGATGAGATGAAGGGCGCTGAATGAGTTAGGCATGTGACATAAGCTACTATTAAGCTACTATTGACCTTCTAACCATATATCAGAAGAAGGCTTATTTGGTTCCAGACTGTAGTTGACTGTGGGCATCTGAAATCACAGAAAGCAAAACCTCAGATAAGGGGGGACTATGAGATGGTTCCACCATCAGATAATATGCTGCAGAAGCTTTATATCATAAATCAGTCATGGGTACCTTCTCTACTAGTGAAATGTGTGTTTTCATGGATACACACAGTTCATCAGAAAGCAGCGCATTGATCAGGTATTGACAGGGTCATTTTTTCTGTAGTTAGTCTCACATTCTGTGCTGCCGCTAGCTTCTTCAAAATGTTTTTGCTACGTCAAGTCATCTTCAAGCTTCTTCATTTTTTTCCATAGCATTCTTTTAAAAATTATTTTTTTCTAAAAATATTTTAAATAAACATAACTAAATAAGTAATCATAAGGAGAGTTTTAAGATATCATATTTCCCACAGTCTCTAGGATTTTTGGCTTAGCTATATTCAGATGGCCTTAAAATTTTTCTCTCATCACTAACGAAGCACACTCTTCACCTCAATGAATGGGACCATCCAGCATGAGTGAAAGAGGCCAACTAACTATTGACTGGTAAAAGTTAAAGGTTTGTTTAGTAGTTTAGTGTTTTTGTTTGTTTGTTTTTTGTTTTGTTTTGTTTTTAAAGGTTTTATTTATTTATTTGACAGAGAGAGAGAGTGATCACAAGTAGGCAGAGAGGCAGGCAGAGAGAGAGGGGGAAGCAGGCTCCCTGCTTAACAGAGATCCCGATGTAGGGCTCAATCCCAGGACGCTGAGATCATGACCTGAGCTGAAGGCAGAGGCTTAACCCACTGAGCCACCCAGGTGCCCCAGTAGTTTAGTGTTTTAAAATACATTTGTTTGGGAGCCCATGTGTGGCTCAGTTGGTTAAACATCTGCCTTTGGCTCAGGTCATGATCTCAGGGTTCTGGGATGGAGCCCCAAGTCAGGCTTTCTGCTCACCAGGAAGTCTGCTTTTCCCTCTGTATTTTCCCTCCTTCTCTCTCTCTCTCTCTTTCTCTCAAATGAATAAATAAAAATCTTAAAAAAAATTAAATAAAATACATTTGTTTGTTCCTTTAGGAAATACTCCTTATCTTTGTCCTTTTGTTTGCTTGCATTCCAGTGTCTTCCATTTTCTGGTACTATGATAGATTCTGGACATAGAAAAATAAGTAAGCATCCTACAAAGATAGATACCCTTATTATATCTCTATTATACATTGGCTATGTAATTAATTTAGGAATACAAGAAAGAATATTTTATATATCATGGAATTTCCAGTATCTAGAGTAATTCTTGGCACCTAAAAGATTTTTTCAGGTCAAATATTGAATCCTGCAAAATATCAACATAATTACCTGACCATAGAGCAAAACTGATTTGATATTTTACCACTTTAAAGGGGACCACTATTTTTCCTAATGTTTCAAGTTTTTATTTAGTTAGTTAGCATATAGTATAATATTAGTTTCAGGAGTAGAATTTAGTGACTCATCACTTATGTATAACACCCAGTGCCCATTACAATAAGTGCTAAAGGGGACCACTGTTAAGAAGGTCTTAAAGCATCTCAGAGGGAGAAGAAAAGTTGGGTTTTATGATTGCTTTGGAATATGGTATAGGTAGATCTTTTAGTATGAAAGTGGGATGAGGGGTTTGATAAGCACTGGACAAAGTCCGTAACATAATAATTTAGAAGTGATAGACACAGCAAGGTGAGTTTTTTCTTTCTTTCTTTTCTTTCTTTCTTTCTTTCTTTCTTTCTTTCTTTCTTTCTTTTTTTTAAGATTTTATTTACTTATTTATTTATTTGACAGAGTGAAAGAGATCACAAGTAGGCAGAGAGGCAGGTGGAGAGAGAAGGGGAAGCAGGTTCCCTGCTGAGCAGAGAGCCCTATGCAGGGCTCGATTCCAGGACCCTGCAATCATGACCTGAGCTGAAGACAGAGGCTTAATCCACTGAGCCACCCAGTTTTATATCAGTTTCTGGACTATGCTGCTTCCTGATTATCCAACATGTTCAGTAATTGTCTTATGTCTGGTGGATGTCAGGAGCCATTAAAAGAGAGGGAGCACTTTTGGGATCTACTTGGGGTCTCTAAGGTATATATATAGATTAGAAAATAAAGAAAATAACAAAGAAGAGCAACCAAACATGAGTAGAAGTAAGAAATTTTATCAAGAGTTTCTTCAAAAAAAAAAAAAGTTTCTTCAGAGAGAAAGAAGGTCCTGGAAAATTCTTAAGGGTGCAGGAAAAGATACTGGTTTCCATCTGCATATGGCACAGGATTAGGGATTGAGACACTTTTTAAAATAAATGTAAAAAAAAAAAAAGAAAAGTGGAACTCTTGGAGATATTTTCAAGCCAGTGATATTTCTCTTAAAAGAGATCATATATGTGACAACCTTGTAGCATTCAGTAAATGTTATTTCACCTCCTTTTATTTAACCTTCTTAATATAGTCAGATATGTGATCATTTCTAAAGGATTATCAAAATCATTTCATTACCATCATATCATCTTAATGAAAACATTGTACATAACAGAGACATAGGCCATATGGTCCAGCTTCTGGGGCCTCAAAATATGTCTCTTTCTTCACCCATCTGGAGAACGTGTGTCAAGGATAATTCACTACACAACTCACAAGGAAAAATCCCCCTTTGTTTTAGGAGGTAGTCTCACCCTGATGGTTACAATGCTCTGGTTTAGTTCTCACTCCACACTTTCTAAAAAGGCAGTCAGCGGCTTTGGGACCCAAATTTTCCACTTATTTATTTTTTAGCACTGTTAGTACACATTTCATTGTAAAGGGATTTTGGAATGTAAAGAAGAAATTTATTCGAGATTCTGCATCGATGTTATTAGTTACTGAGTATACATTCACACTGATTACATTAATAGTCACATTAAAAGCATAAAATGTCTTTTTTTAAAGCCCCAGGTGGCATAGTAAACAACTATTAATCAAGGTGACCAGTAGTGCCAGTTGGCATTATTCCAATCAGGGAAGGCCATCTGCAAAATGTTCATTAAAATTGCTTAGTATCAGTTCCCAACTTATTGTTTTAAAAATGAACGATTCACATGTTATCTTGCTGTTACCAGGTTGCTACTTTCCAACAGTTTCCAACAGGCACAGCTATTTCTTATTACCAATCACAAGGAATGTATGTGGAGGATTTGTTTTCAGTAGATACTGAAACCAACAGCTTCACAATCATTTAGCTTCATATCTTCAGACAACACTCTACCTAGTTCTGGATTTTCTAAATTTTGTGAACTGGCCCATTAGTCTTCAAATCCAGATTGGGTTTGCTTTCTGGCAAATAATGAAATTTTAGCTATAAATTACTGATTTGAAGAACTATTAGGGAAAGTAAAACACGACTGTAATCCCCTTCTACAAATGCTGTTAAGAATTGTTTTCTCCTTATCTTTGCTCCATCATCTCCTCTCTTTTATTATACACTATGAGTAGGTACAACCTACTTTACAAAAGTTTAGAAAGAAGAAAATATGTTTAAGGAAGTTTTAAAATAGTCATTGCTCTGAAAATTAAAGCTCAGATTGGTGGTTTGATACTAACTTGACTTTCCTTTTTCCTTGACAGAAAGAGGAAATAACCTGACTTTCTGAATACACAGTGATAAGTTGCACGATTTTTAGTTCAAATAAACCCATCACTGTGGCTGCTATGTCAGAATAATCAGCTACAAGTAGAATTATGGTGGTAGAGGTGTGCCCATTTAAAACTTGTATACAGGGACACCTGGGTGGCTCAGTGGGTTAAAGCCTCTGCCTTTGGCTCAGGTCATGATCCCAGGGTTCTGGGATCGAGCCCCACATCAGACTCTCTGCTCAGCAGGGAGCCTGCTTCCCTTCCTCTCTCTGCCTGCCTCTCTGCCTACCTGTGATCTCTGTCTGTCAAATAAATTAATAGAATCTTAATAAAATAAAATAAATAAATAAAATAAAACTTGTATATACTTCCCAAACATCTTCTCTAAATTTTGTTATGTTACCAGTAAACCAATAGCGTTTACCAGGACTTATTTCCCCTCCTAACCACAGCAAGCTACCCATTCTCTTAAACATGGCATATCTGATTAATAATAAATGTGTGTGTATGTGTGTGTATATATATATATATACATATATATATATATAACTGATTATTCATTTTATATTTATAATAATTAATGAGTGTATTTTTCATGTATATATTGCCATCTGTATTTATTTTTTCACTTGAATCATCTATTTTATATTTATGTGTACATACCTGGTATTCTCACTAAATTTCATTGAAAAGTTTGTTTCTGTTTTGTTGCATTAAGGAGTCAAATTATCTTATTAATATAGTGTATGAAAAATATACATTTACTACTGGATATTTACCCAAAGAGTACAAAAACATGAATTTGAAAGTATATATTAGCCCCTCTGTTTACTGGAGTATTATTTACATTAGCCAAATTATGAAAGCAGCCCAAGTGCCCATCAGTAGATGAATAGATAAGGAAGATGTGGGAGATCGATCTATCTATATATATATCTATAATTCAGCCATAAAAAAGAATTAATTCTTGCTATTTATAACAACATGGATGGATCTAGAGAGTATAATGCTAATGAAATAAGACAGTCAGAGAAAAACACCATATGATTTCAGTCATGTGGAATTTAAGAAACAAAACAAATTAACAAAGGAATAAAAAAGAGAGAGACAAACCGAGAAACAGATTCTTAACTGTAGAGAACAAACTGATGTTTAACAGAGGGGAGGTGGGCAAGGGGATGAAATAGGTGATGGGGATTAAAAAGGAGTACACTTGGGGGTGCCTGGGTGGCTCAGTGGATTAAAAACTCTGCCTTCAGCTCAGGTCATGATCCCAGTGTCCTGGGATCGAGCCCCACATCCAGCTCTCTGCTCAGAAGGGAGCCTGCTTCCCCCTCTCTCTGCCTGCCTCTCTGCCTACTTGTGATATCTCTCTCTGTCAAATAAATAAATAAAATCTTAAAAAAAAAAAAAAAAAGGAGTACACTTAACATGGTGAGCACTGAGTAATGTATAGAATTACTGAAGCACTGTATTGTATACCAGAAACTAATATAACACTGTATGTTAACTATACTGGAATTAAAATAAAAAATTTAATATTTTAAAAAAATTTTTATTAACATATAATGTATTATTTATTTCAGGGGTACAGGCCTGTGCATCATCAGTCTTCCACAATTCACAGCACTTGCCATAGCAGATACCCTCCCCATAAATTTTTAAAAAAGAAAAAAATGCATTTTATAAAAAAGCAAATAAATAGAAGTTCTGTTATTAATTTAATTCAAAATCACCTCTAAATTTTATAGTAAGCATTATTATTTGACTCTCATATGCATATTATTTATGATTTCCATCTCTCTATATTTTTTCAGAGCAATGATTATGTGTTTTATTTAAGGTTAAACATAAGATAATGTCATACTGTGCATTAAATATAGACAATAAGGCTCTGACATTAAGATGTCCATTTTATTGTTGTTGTTGTATAAAGAATGGTACAGTGAATAGAAAAGTAAAATTTCTGCTTGTGTTGTTTTGTTTCATTTTCACGGTCAAGGCCAACACAAAACATCAAGGAGCAATCAAAAGAATATAACTCTTTTTTTAATCTTAAATTTAAGTATAGTTAACACACAGTATTACATTAGTTTTAGGTATAGAACATAGTGATTCAACCTCTCTATATATTGTACGATGCTCACCAAATATGTAGGTACCATCTGTCACCATACAAAACTATTATAATATCATTGACCATGTAGAGAGCTATACCTCCCACTCTCCTTCACCCATCTTTCCATTCCTTCACCCCTTCTCTCTGGCAACCCTCAGTTTGCTTTCTGTAGTTATAGGTCTGATTTTTATTTGTTTATTTACTTAGTTTTTTTTTTTTTTTTTTTAGATTCCACACATGAGTGAAATCATATGGTATTAAGACAATAAAACTCTTTTTTTTAATTATTTTTATTAACATATAATGTACTATTAGCCCCAGGGGTACAGGTGTGTGAATCATCAGGCTTACATATTTCACAGCACTCACCATATCCCATACCCTCCCCAATATCAATAACCCAACCATCCTCTCCACACCCAACTCTCCCCAGCAACCCTCAGTTTGTTTTGTGAGATTAAGAGTCTCTTATGGTTTGTCTCCCTCCCGATCCCATCTTGTTTCATTTTTTCCTTCCCTACCCCCCACACCCCCACCCTGCCTCTCAAATTCCTCGTATAAGACAATAAAACTCTTAAAGCCAACTTATAGTGCTTTGTGCTTCTGCTCTCAGAGCCTAAATGAGATGGGGGTAATTTTGATAGCTTGTACAGTGTAGGATAAAAATTATAGCACCACTACTAAAATTAGAAAAAAAAAACAACTGTTGGATTGGTTATGAGATTCCATAATTCGAAAAGAAACTGTTGAATAAGTAGTTGGAGTTAAGTAGATACAGGCACAATGGGAAATGGCTTCTGAGATAAGTATGTATGACTCTAAATTGTTTTTAAATGATCTGGTTAAAATAACTTTTCTGAAAATTTCAGAAGGTGCACTGTATTATTTTAGCCCTATATAATCATCTTATAATTAGGGTGATAGGAGATTTCCTTCTATAATCAACCTTTGAATTCTCAATTCTTCTTACTAGTAGTACACATGGCATACCCATCATAATCAAAAGAAAGTTCAGTCTGGCTGGTGGACTTTCACTGGACTTTATTGGTCTAGGGTAAACCTCATGCCTTTGATAAAAATTTACACAACATTCTCGGCCCAATACAGAGAGATTTTTCCAATGTTTATAAACTCCAAAATTATATTTTCTATCCTATGTCTCTATCCACTGTTTCCAATTAGTCCTCCTACATAATGAAAAATTGTCCCCTTTTACCTAAGAGGATTTATTTTGTTCTCCAATGTTTCTATAATGACAAAGCACATTTTTTGCCTGTGCTCATCAGCAAGGAGAGGAATTGATATACTTCATCTTTCTGTCTTTTGCTTTTAGGAGCAGATCTAGGTTTATAGACCTGAAGTTTTACAACTTCTTATTGTCTTTTTCAGAAAAGGAATACAATACTGTGAATAAAAAATAATATACAAATAATTATGCAAAATGAAAAGAATAAAAACAAATGACCTAATTTTAAAAATATGAGAACTGACAAAACTATTACAATATCTAAGAAAACATAAATAATACTTTAACAAGAAGTTACCTGCTAAATCTCATACTATTCACATTGATTTGTTGATGCATATACATAGGAACGTTTTCCAGGAACACTTTACTTCACTAGAGGCCGTTTCATTCCATGGTAACTTTGCCAGCTTTTTGTCTGGAATCACTAGACTTCACCAGAATAAGTTGTGTCAAAGACTTTAAGATGTGATTCAACTCACTAGGATATATGAACACAGCTTCACATACACAGGAACGTATTGCACATTGCAGGAAATACAGGATTTCTGATAAATTTGATTTCATGATATTTCCATCAAAACAAAAATATAGTATGTTTATAATTATATATCCTTTCATGATCCTGGGTCCTGGGAGCAAACCCTGCGTCAGTGAGGAGTCTGCCTCTTCCTCTCTCTCTGCTCCTCCCCACCCCCCCAACTCATGCTCTCTCTCTCTCTAATAAACAGATAAAATCTTTTAAAAAAATAAAAGAAAGTGTACACTCTGGATGATTATGGAATTTTTCATGTACCAGCTTTTCTCTCTGTCCATTTCAAACACTATTTCTCTTTCTAATTTCGTATTTCCTGTGTTCAGAGCATATACTCATATCTCAACCAGACCTTTGAACCTATGCCTTTGGGTCATGACACGAAATCAGTTGACATGGTGGGCAGTGGAGTTCTAGTCCCATCTCCATTTCTCACCCCAGACCAGACCTGTAGTTTCCCTGTGTCTTCCATTATTTATGTTTAAGATGAAAAGCCTAGACTAACTCTTCTTTAACATCAATCCTGAAGTACTAAAGTTTCTAAAAAAAACAAAAAATGGGAAGAGAAAGATTATTAGGGGACCAGGAAGCAAATCTTTGGCTAAATTAGATATAGTGATACAGAGCAAAAGAAAACAGGTAAAAAGGGGGGGCATCAGAAAAAGGGAATGTATATACACACCTGAACAAAAGTTGGGACGGAGGCATGGGATCATTTGTGATGACCCAAAGATAAAGGATATCTAAAGATGTAAGATGAAAAAGGTAAAGTTAGCAGTTTCAAGGGGAAACTGATTTTATAGCAGTGGAATAAGGCAGGTGAGAAGGCCTGGATCTCTAACTAGATCTGACAGTAAGAATAGAGAATTGAATGGCAAGATTACTTTTCATACTAGGAAGAGAGCCAAGGTCAACAAAGGTCAACAAACAAAGCATGGTATCCGGAAGATCTGATAGCAGACAGAGACAAAAGCCTAGTAGCATTACTAGCATTGAGAGATTCCATTTGTATCTAGGGAGTTTTGATGAACAGTCAGAACATGAGCACGCAGAAGCCAGGGCCAGGTTTGGTATAATGATTGATGTTGTAGTCAGCATTGGAAAAAATCTGTCAGAAGACAAACTGAAGATTATAAGGTTCCAGTCTTTGGAAGAATGAATGCAAAATGCAAATGAACCCCAGTACCATATAGCTAAGTATGATCCAGAGACTGAGTCTCAAGACTCCTACTTTTTAAACTATAAGAAAGACACAAACCAACCAATGACATTTTAGACATTCTTATTGAACATATTGATTATGAAGTCTGGCAGCCTGACTTTAAATTCACAGTGTGTAGTTCATTAACTGGATGACATGGGGTAAGGTACTAACTCCCCTAAGCCAGCTTTCCTCATCGTGAAACTGCAGATCGTGGGGGTGAATTGGTTATGAGGATTAGGTGAGATTACATGAGTACATAAGATACTTCACAGAAATATGTGGTTCACATGCTCTACAAATGTTATCTATCATTATTGCTAATAGTATTATTGTCATTGCTGCTGTTCTCTTAGTATTTTGGTAAAAATGTATATAGGAGAGGGGGCTATACGTTGTATGTGGACAGCTCCTGAGGATGAAGACACTGATTGGTAAAAAGAAAGGAATAGAGACCATAGGGAGGAACAGTACCTAGGCAAGAATCCATCTCCAGCTGTAAGGTGAGTTCGGTAGAGGACATGAAGTGGAAAGATTGAAACCAAGAGCTCACATAGACCCACTGACAGAAGTTCTGTGCTTTAAAAACTGTCCTAATAGCTTCAAATACATTTACTTTTTCATGCCACCTTGGGGCATTGGCAATTCACATTTCTGGTTCATGTATTTTATAGGAAACCAAACCTCAGAGAGTTTGCAGAGCTTGCTTATAAAGGAGGAATATATGTGGTACATGGATCAGGAGATCCTATGACATCAAGGAGTTCCAGGGTCAGGGAGCAGCTAAGAGAATCAGCTGATAAGCCAGTAGCTAAGGGAAGTGCGGGAGAAAGTGTCGCAGGTTATTATAGAAGTTTAGAGGCACTTGGCATAATCCACATCAGTCCACACCCTGCCTCTAGCGTTTATTGTCCCTGTGACTTTATTACTTATTGTCCCTCTGAGCCTCCATTTCCTCATCTATAAAATAGACCTAAAAATCGTATTTCACAGGGACGTTTTGGAGATTAGAAGAGGGAATATGTACGGAGTGCTCGAGAGTGCCCAAAGTATAATAAATGTGAACTTCCTTACCAAATTTACTGCTCCTTTTTTATAATGACTCCTAATCTTTTGACTTTCACAAGCAAATAAGTATCTCCAAAATATGCTTGGAGGAAGAAAATAAGTTTTAAGATTTTGATTTTTCCAAGTAAGGACATTTTAAAGGAATTAACTTCCATCTACTGTCATTATCATTTCATAGGACAAACGATACTGCAACACAAAGAACTTAGGAAAAGACAGTATCTCAAAATGAAAGAATATCTATTAAATGAATCAAATCAGCTGAATGGAAAACTCCGAGGTACATTGTTTTTCTTTTTCTCGGACATGTGACACCTTCATTGTAGAGCACTTTATGAGGCACAGCCCAGCAGATCTCTTGGCCGTACATGTAGAAATAAAGCTTCTTCTATGAAATTCCACATTTGGAACACCATGTCAAGTTCCTTGGTATCTTGGAGGACAGAAAAAGCAACAGGAGCCGGGTCAGACCTTCCTCATAAAAACTTCAAAGGATCCAGTTGTGAGGTAAGAAATTTGAGGCCCCAGCATATTAGGAAGAGTTAAAAAGTGTCCATCTAAATGTGGTGTAATTTTGGATGTCACTGTGCTCATAAACACTGGACCGTATTACTGCCGAAAAAGACTAGAAGTCAGCATTTGGGAAGCCAAATTCCTAAGAAGAATTGGATTGTTTCCTATAGATACCATATGAGAGACTCTTTAGATGAGCCTCATAGAACATATTCAATAAGAGAAGAATGCAAATGTATTTTAGAGAGATGCACTTAGATCTCTGAGTGGGAGAATGACTTTTTAAAGCATAATTGCTGAGTCGTTTAACTTTACAAAGGGGATAGGGACACAGGACATAATAGCGCTCCTTTTCTAGTATATCCTATAACTAGCTTGGGAACATTCCAGAGTTGCCTTGAATTGTTTATGTTGAGAGACAAATGTCTAGGGAGCAATAGTTCCAAGCACTAAATGATACCACAGTTAAGCAGAGAATGTAACTTAGCAAAGGAAAGTGAAAAGCTGCAACCATACGCTATTCCAGTGACAAAGACATTAACTCAGTGAACTGTCACTTTGTAAACCATGTTTTCTTTCCTTTCCAAATGTTGCTAAAATCCTGCCTGCCAATATTGTATAGGACAACCTCTCATCCTTCCTTATTTCACAGTGAAAACAAAGGCACAAGATGATGTTTGCCGACCTCAGTAACTATTAGTGTTACCAGTTTACCTGCTCTCTCAATACTGTGATGCATAACTTTTAACACTACGTCAGGAATGAATAGTACATGTCTGATAGTGTCAATGAAGCATGAGACAGTAAGTCCTTACAACCGGTTTAAATATGAAGTAATGTAGTATTAGACATACTTTAATCCGCTTTCAAAAATATTTGGAAACAGGTCATGAAAGTGCATTAGGTGGTCCCGTCTTACAGGCAAATCAAAACTCAGGTGATAATTAATTAATTCACTCAAAAACATTTATTGATTGTCTATTCTATGCTGAGTAGGGACTGTGGAGTCACACAATTAAAAACAAAGCATAGTTTCAGCTCTCAGGGACAATCGCATTGTACATTATTTAACAGAAATATGCAGGAGGACATTAATTAGGATCAATGCATGACCAGACAACTACAGATAGAGAGAAGGGGGATCATAAGCCAGGTCAGAATGGATGTAATCAGGAAAATCTTTTAGGAAATGATGTCTTGGCTGGGCACAGTATGGGACAGGGAAATTTGCATATTCTGTTACAGGTAGGAGGCACAAAAGTGCAAAGCCTCCGAGAAAAGAAAGAATGGTACTTTCAGAAAACAAAACAAACAAACAAAAAACACCCCAGCCATTTCAGTATTCACTGGGGGAAGAACATATGAGTGGATTGGTAGGTAGATGCTGGATCATGAAGTACTAAGGAGTTACTTGAATTCCTTCTGAGGATAATGGGTGCCTGCTTCCCATGCCATTGGTCCCATCTGAGCATCAGTCTCAGAAAGCTAAATTTATACTTGGAAGAAAATATGAGGGATATTATTTTTGAAAGGGTTGGTAAGGCTTAGAGAACAGAGTTATAAGACTAATTTAGATAAAGGTCTCAGAAAGGCAGCAGAAGGCCAAGCTACTGGGAACAAAGGTGTCCAATAAGTCATTCCTGGCATCCAGCAAATCCTAATATAATTTGATATGTGTCTTAGTTTATTCAGGCTGCTATCACAAAATACCAGTGGCTGCATAGCTCCTAAACAATGAAAATTTAATTCTGACAGTTCTGGAACTCTAAGATCAAGGTGCTAGAAAGGTCATATTCTGGTGAGAGCTCTATTCCTGGTTCACAGCCAAGGTCTTCTCATTGTGTCCTCACGTAATGGATGGGGACTAGGAAGGCTTGGGTTCTCTCTTAGAAGAACACTAATCACATTCATGAAGCCTCTACCTTCAAGACCTAAGTACCTCCCAATGGCCCTACATCCTAATAATATCACCTAGGAATTAGGATTTTAACACATGGATTTGGGGGGAACACAAATATTCAAACCATAGCAATACATTATGTTGGTCACTGTACCATTATTTCTTTCATCAGTAATCCTTAGCAAACTTCAGTAGCATAATGCTTGATGGAAGGTAAAGGTGGTTAAGAGAAAGTGACTCTGTCTGATTAGGGTGAACCTGGGCTGAGAAAACAGAGAAGCTTAGGTAAAAGTATGTGACAGCAGAGCAAGAGTAACCAAGAAAATAGGAGCTTAAGAACTTTGGAAATATTAATGGGAGATAGTGGTTGGGATTCAGGTATGAGATTGTGGAACATTTTGTTTTGGTTGTTTTGTTTGTTTGCCTGCTTGCTTGCTTGCTTGGTATAGGCAACAGAGAGCTAGTTAAAGGATGTGAACAAAACTAAGCTTCAGAACAATGAGTTTGACTATCACGTGTAGGATGGATTGAAGGGAACATTTAGAGAACGGGCAGAGAGTTAGGAGGCAATTACAAGAATCACAGAGAAAAGTTTTGACAAATTTTTAAGAGAAAAATCAGTTTAAGGAGAAGAAAAGATAGGAGAAATATAGAGAAAGAATTTCCAGCACTTGAAGTTTATCTGTTGGAGTCACAGGTGATGGAAGGTTGAAATCAAGAATTTAGGATACTGATTTTGATGTGGTGAGGACCTGATTTTTTTGAAAAAAGTCCTCTTTTGGATGAATTGACTTTCAAATGCCAGTTGGAAATCCAGAAAATGAACACACACGCCAACGATGATCAAATTTTAGACAGGTTAAGGTGGGGCATATTAGACCTATTGAAAGAGATGAGATGGTTCATCAAACGGAGAATGGTGAACCAATGTGGCACTGCTGGAAGAGTAGGGTCTGTGTCTGGGAAAGTAGATCCCAACGGAGGAGAATGCATAAGATGTAAATAAGAAAAGACCAACCAATCTCTTCCTAATTAGAGCCAACAGAACATGTTATGCAATGCTGAGTGATGAAGCCCGATTCCAAAGAAATATACTTCTCCGTAGAAATTCACATTTCATGACTTGTACAGATTGGCATCATTGAATTTTACTAAGAATTGATAACTATTACATAATGACTGACTTGAAGTAGAGGAAGAAGGGGAAAGAAAAATAAGGGGAGGGGTAAGGAAAGAAGAGAAGACAGAAAAGCTAACATTCTCCTTTCTAGGCACAACATGAGTTAAAGATTCCCTGATGCCCTTATGGCAGAAAAGGAGCAAGGCTCAGTATTTCCGCATTTTTAAAGCTCTTCCCAGCTTCCTTGTGCTGCTTGTGTTGGAGTACTAAACTTGTTTAGAAGGCAAACATGTCAGGTAGTTTTTAAATCTTAAGAAATATCTTTATATAGGGATGCCTGGGTGGCTCAGTTGGTTAAGCGGCTGCCTTCGGCTCGGGTCATGATCCCAGCGTCCTGGGATCGAGTCCCACATCAGGCTCTTTGCTCGGCAAGGAGCCTGCTTCTCCCTCTGCTTCTGCCTGCCACTCTGTCTGCCTGTGCTCACTCTCTATCTCTCTCTCTGACAAATAAATAAATAAAATATTTAAAAAAAAAAAAGAAATATCTTTATATATATCACCCTAGGGCCTCCCTTCACATGGCAAGATTAATAATGTCTTGAATATGCTTCCTTAGTATGATTCAGCTTGAATTCCACCCAAACTTTTCCCGCCCGCCTTTCCCCTTCATTTCACACAAGAAGAAACAAATGGTCAATGAAGCAAAGGTCGTACCTCAAGGCTGCACAGAGAGTGAGCCAGTGGTTGAAACAATCTTTAGCCCCCCCTTCCTACTTTCTGCCTACATGATTCCTAAGGTTAGGATTTTCAGCTGTGCTCTGGAATGATGAACTGAAAATATCTCGCTGTGAGGCCACTGATCACAAACCTCTCTGATCAAGGCAATAAGGACTCTGGGCCATAAAAATAATATATAATATTTACAAAGTGCGGGGCGCCTGGGTGGCTCAGTGGGTTAAAGCCTCTGCCTTCGGCTCAGGTCATGATCCCAGGGTCCTGGGATGGAGCCCCGCATCGGGGTCTCTGCTCTGTAGGGAGCCTGCTTCCCTTCCTCTCTCTCTGCCTGCCTCTCTGCCTGCTTGTGATCTCTGTCTGTCCAATAAATAAATACAATCTTTTAAAAAAATATTTACAAAGTGCATGTGGAATAGGACATATTGTTTTCAATTGAATTAACCTATTCTTGATGTAAACAAATAAACAAAAGAAGATCTTGGAGACTAATTTCAGTTTGAACCTAACTCTGAAGTTTATACTCTTCCCACATCTGAGTGGTGAGGCACTGGCCATTCTTCATGCTGGGACTGAACTTCGTGAACACTACATAAATTGGTGACTGTGTTGCTTTTCAAAAAGACCATGTGTCTAAGGTTTTCTTACCTTACAAGCCTTCTCAAGCATTTACTAATATAGTGGCTTAGAGATCTAGATTTTCTCTGAAAGAAGACTCCGATGTCCAATGAGTATGCAATTTGAAAGGAAGTGTGATGATTAATTATTTCCGAGTTTATTGGAGGTTAAAGGTAGAAAATTTTCACCTTGTTATGACCCCTATGGCTTTTATTTACTATACCCTTACCCATACTACCTATGCACATGCATAGATGATAGTAGGGACATATTACATGTATATACTGATAAAGTATCATGTTGAAGTGTTGCAGTAATGGCACCAATGACTCACTCTTCTCTTGATCCATGCTCTTGTGTAGTTCCCCAGCCACACTGGTCCTGGGCTTGGTCAGATGATTTCCTGCAGCTAATGGGATGTCAGCAAACATGACATAAGCAGAAGCTTGAAGAGCATTTGCACCTTGGGGCATACCCCCCTGAGAATGCTGTCAACATAAGAAAAAGCCAGGCTAGGACAAAATTGTTGGAGACGAATGGCCCAGCCTACAGCTAGCACCAACATGTGAAAGTGACCATTTTTCTTCATCTAGCCAACCAAATTGTTAGATTCTACAACCACATTACTGACACAAGCACACTGCCAAGCAGAACAACAGAATTTTGAGTAAACTAAGCTACTAAGTTTTGGGGTGATTTGTTAGACCCACTAGCTTATTGTTACAATAATATAGTCCTATATGGCTGTACTATGTTATTCTTGTTTCTTTTTTTTTTTTTTAACTCCTTCACTGTAGAGGGGTAAAACATATTCTCTACAATAAGAACTATATATTTCTTAAAACATAAATATATTTTATGTTAATATATTAATATTAATAATAACATTAATTTTCATTTTCCCACCACCAATAATCTCTAACCTATTTCAATTTATTTGCATTATGTACTGTACTATTTACTTTAGTTTGCTATGTCTAGCAAAGTGCAGTTAATGTGATTTGACTTGTATTTTCCCTGGAATAGACTGTATGTTTCAAATGAAAACATCACACCATGCTAATGGGCATTTTTTCTTAAAATGCACATCCTCCAAATGTAAATGGAAACATTTGCAAACATCTTAGTTGAAAGTCTTGATTCTACACCATTAAAATTTCTTTTCTTGGATTTTTCCTTATCTGCTTGACATTTTAAGAATTCTAGAAGACAAAGTCAGTACTAAAATAATGACAATAGAACTTGTTTGCAAAATATTCCACATTCAATAGACTGTACTGGGACTACTATGAGGACTCCATAAATAATACATTGTATGTTAAAAAGAGAGAGAACAAATTAATATTTAATAGTTTATGGCATATTTTAATATAATGTATCCAAAATTATCAGTACATGCTGTGCCTATAAATGACAAAAATACAGAAAAGCCAAAACTATGCTCTATTTCCAACTCAACTCTTTAGTAGATGCTATACATCATGAAAGTTTCCTAAGTACTCTGGTTTCTCTCCTTTTGGTCCTGTCTCTTTTTTATTTATATACATAAAGACTGTAAGTAGGGTAAGCAAGGATGAGAGATGAGGCTCATATTACTTTGTTTCACCATCTTCCTTAGTAGGTGTCCAATAATTCTTAGGAAAACAATTGAAGAGCTATAATGTGTTTAGAGGATTATTTGGGAGTCAAATTCATCACTTCATCTCTGTCACACAACAGCAGGTTGTACTCAGGGTCACCTTTTCTGATAGTAAGGGCTCAGTTAATTGAGACTATTGATTTTCTAAAATCCCTAGATAATATGACAACTGACTCAACACTAATACCTATTACTCTTTAATTTCTTACATTTCCTTACTCAGATTTGGTCCAAGTGAATTTAGAATGTCATCAGTGTTGATCCCTGAATTTGCAGAAGTTCTTCTTTTCCTCTTACATGAGTATTTCAAGATGAAGTGTGAATATTCAGCCCATAATGGAAATAATGGGGCCATTCTTGGGGGGATTGATTAATTTACTCGTTCAGCATCCATTGAGTGCCTGTTATGTGTACTATGGCAGGTACTAATAATGAGCAAATATAAAATATAGCCCCTGCATAAAAGAAGCTTATATTCAGGCACAGCTAGTCATTGCAAGCTAGTGTAATTACACTATAAGGAAGAATTACATAGAACTGTAGGAGCATATTGAAGAGACAGTTATCTACCACATCAGTAGCCCATGATTTGCATAGGACAGGTCCAAAGTCATCCTACTTTGAGCAGTCTAAGATAAATAAAAATGAAAAATATGATTTTTAGTTGAGAAACAAAGCATATCTTTTAACGGAACAGTTAAGGAAACTTGAAAACTGAAGAAATATGAAGTCAGGAGTGTAAGCCGTATGAGGTTGGGAATCACAATTGGTACACTTAGACCTTGGCACATAGTAGGTTAACGTAATATTTTACATTAAAGAAAGAGAATTAATGAATAAAATATATTGAAATGTTCCTATTTATGTCTCATCCCATGAAGTAGAAGTGTGTAGACTACACACTTATCATTGTTGTTACTTACGCCTATTCTTTTTTTTTTTTTTTTTTTTTAGGGAGAGAGAGAACACAAGCGGGGGGGGGGGGGGGAAGCAGGCTCCCCACCGAGCAGAGAGCCTGATGTGGGGCTCGATCCCACGACTCTGGGATCATGACCCGAGCCGAAGGCAGAGGCTTAACCCACTGAGCCACCCAGACGCCCCACTTACGCCTATTCTTTATAGAATGCTAGTATTCTATGGTTCTTTATATACAGTAATTATAGACAACATTCTTAAATGCTTATTATATAAATTTTAAATAATTTGTTATATCCTAACACAAGTGTATGAGGAAGGACCAACATTACATATGGGACACCAAGTCCTTAGGAAGTTAAATAGTTGCCAAACCTCTCATATCCAGGGTACATCAGAACTGGCCTATAAACCAATGACTGATTTGGAGACCCACTGCCTTTCTGCTAAACCAGAATTCTTTCACAGAAAGAAGTAACTTAGTTTTACCTATGTGTTATTTTAGTACCCTGTAAATGTGAAGGTTATTATCATAGCCTAAGAACAATGCTTAAGAGATCAGAAGTTAGAAATGAAAAAAAAAAAAAATCTCATACCTTTCCTAGCTATATGACATAGCACTTAGTCCTAAAACTGGAAAGAGCTCTTTTGCATCAAGGGCTGAACACAAGAAGTAACACTATATCTTACTTTGCAGAAAATAACCTTTCAAGAACGAGTGTATCTTCATAAATATATGAACTCTTTCACAAATAAATTCACCTCTCAGTTGTTTTTCCTAAGTTAACAAATTGAGTAAGTGCTATGCTTTCTAGAGAGACTGAAAGCCGTACATTGAAGCCAACTTTGTTCTGTTTGGATACATTTTAAAGCCAACAAATATATATTTGCAAGAATATATATAAGCAAGAATCAAGTCAACAAAGTAAAAGTGGTATTGAAGAGTCTTGAAAAATGAGAGGAAGCTGGTGTTGCTAGGAGCGGGAAGTTTAGAATTCCATATAAAGAAACTATGTGCTGATTCACAGGAGAAAGTCCCAAAGGTTAATAGTTATTGGGAACTTATAATTGGGAGCTGTTTTGCCATAGGAGCAACCAAAGAAGAGATGGCTAGCTTCCTAGACCAGCCTAAAAAAATCAAATTTGTCATTACATATCAGATAAATAAATTGTATTTTTACATAAAAATGTATTCAGATTTTCATATTAGAATGCCCATTACCCAAAATTTCTGAATTTCCCTGTAACTTCATTTTATCTGTGAAACAGTTACATTAGCAAAACTCCCTGGAGTTTTCCAGGCCAGCAAAACTGGCCTGGAGCTGGTTAGAGGGATGGGAAAGAGGAAAGAGATGAGGAAAGGGGAGCAGAAGAAGGAAAAGAAATGCAGGAGAAGGAGGGTACTATTTTGAGTCAAGCTATGAAGATTTAGTTTTGAGCTTGCCCAAAGGACATAGAACTTAATGATGAAAATAATCAAAATCAGGTTTGGAAAATAACCTTTGGATAGGGATTACTCACGAATAATTTAAAACCAGTGTGCAAAAATACAAATTTGCATCCATTGACACATATACACACCCAAGAACTTTTGTTCACTAAAATAAAACAAAATAAAATAAAATAAAAGCACTAGAGGACATGTAAATGCCATCTTACATATCCTAAATTATTAACAAGTTAACTTTGTCTTCTGCCATCATTTCCTACTTGTCCTCAAGTTGTATCTTTGAACTAGAAGTCCGATGCACTACAGAGCCACGTCAAATTGTCTTTGAATGAAGAATCAGATGCACCAAGATTGTACATGAAGAGAAACAATATCTGTAGGAGAGCAAACTGGATAGACTATATTGCCTGGTGAAATGGGTTAATCCAGAGACAAAGTTTGTTTTTAATTATATGTATTTAAACATTATGATTTGATATACATATACATAGTGAAAGGATTTCTACATCAAGCTAATTAACATATTCATTTTCTCACATAGTGATTTTTGTGTGTATGTGTGGTAAGAGCATCTGAAAGCTATTCTCTTAGAAAATTCCCGGTATTCAATAGAGTATTATTGACCGTAGTTATTATTATTATAGACCATAGCTTAGATCTCTGTACTTTTTTTCATTCTACATAGCTGCATCTCTGTACCCTTTGGGCGTCTACCCATCTCTGCTCCTAGTTTATTTTAGTTAGCATAATGTCCTCCAGTCCCACCCATGCTGTTAAAATGGCAGGATCTCTTTCTTGGAGACAAAAATATTTTTAAGTGACAGCTTGCATGAAAAAATGACAGTTGCCTTCATACAATTTACAGTACAAGCGCATCCAGAAAAAAAGGAAACTTAGTTTCCTGATCTGAGGAAAAAATCAACTACACTGCTTTAAGAATTTAGAAAACTATCTTATCTCACCTGTTTATAGTTACTATTATTGCTGCTGGTTTTGATGTTATGTAGACTATTGTTGTCTCCTTGTTATTTATAGAGAAACCGATAAAACCAAAAAGACCTGGGCACTTCTCTGTGGGAACATCAAAAAGAGAAATAGTTGGTGATTGTACGTCCCTTTGCAGTGCTTTAATCTGGGCAAATGGGAAGATATATTTAAAGGATATATACTATAACTCAATAATTTTAGGAAGAGACAAAGAAAGTCTTTGTATAATGATAAAAGAGTCAATTCATTAAGATGATACAATGATTATAAATATATATGCACCCAACATTGGGGCACAGCATTTATTAAGCAAATCTGGACAGAAGTGAAGAAGAAAGAGATAGCAATGCGATAGTAGTAAGAAACTTCAATACCCTACTCTCAATAAGATATATCATCCAGACAGAAAATCAATAAATACTTGGAAAAAATATTCATAAACCACATATCTGATAAGGATTAATATCTAAAATATAGAAGAAACTCACGACTCAATAGTAAAAAAAGGATAACACAATTTAAACATCAGTAAATGAAATGAATAGACTTTTCTTCCAAGAAGTATATGAAAGGGTTCTCAACGTTAATAATCATCAGGGAATTGCAAATCAAAACTACCTAATACCTCTTAAGATGGCTATTATCAAAAAGAGTAGATAACAAATGTTGGTGAGGATTTTGAGAAAAGAGAACCCTTACTCTTTGTTGCCAGGAGTGTAAACTGGTACAACCATTATAGAAAAGAGTATTCCTTGAGAAATCAAAAATAGAACTACCAAGAAATCCAGCAACCCCACCTCTGGGTCTCTGGGTAATATGTTGGATAGATATTTGCACATTAATGTTCACTGCAGCATTATTCACAATAACCAAGTTACAGAAATAACCTAAATAAACTCATAAAAACAAATAAACTCATAAACACAGAATGGTTATTGTCAGTGGTTTAGAGGTAGGGGAATTGAGGAGATGTTAGTCAAAGGGTATAACTTCTAGTTATAGGATAAATAAGTTCTGAGGTTTTAATACCTCATAGTAGTAAATAATACTATATATTTTTTAAAGACTTTATTTATTTATTTGACAGATGGAGATCACAAGTAGGCAGAGAAGCAGTCAGAGGGAGAGAGGAGGAAGCAGGCTCCCTGCTGAGCAGAAAGCCCGATGTGGGGCTCGATCCCAGAACCCTGGGATCATGACCTGAGCTGAAGGCAGAGGCTTTAACCCACTGAGCCACCCAGGTGCCCAAATACTACTATATTTTTAAAAAGACTTATTTTTAAGTAATCTCTATACCCAAGTGAGGCTCAAACTCACAACCCCAACATCAAGAGTTACATGCTGTACCACCTGAACCAGCCAGAAACCCCAGTAATACTGTGTTTTATACCTGAAATTTGCTAAGAGAGTAGATCTTTAGCATTCTCACCAAAGTGAGGGAGATATAGAACTATATGAGTGGTAGACATGTTAATTAACTTGATTTTGGTAATCATTTCACAATGTGTACATATACCAGATCATCACATTGTATACTTCAGGTATATACAATTTTATTTGTCAATTATACTGCAGTAAAGCTAGAAAAATGAATAAATATATAAGCCATGATTCTATAAATTGCTCATTATTTGATCGTGAACAACTCACTCATTCAGGGAGCTCCACCTAGCTATACCTTTCTATTTGGAAGATTAAAAGAAAATGTCTATGCTATATGCACATGGTAGTTGTAGAATACATGTTAATTCTTTGCCTTTAAGAGATACATTAGTAAATTTATTCCATTTTCCATTTTTTTCATAAAATAATAACCACTCAATTCATAAAAATAGGGTAAGTTATGATTTAAACTTAATGGTCATAATTATTACTGCATTTTGCTTGAGAAGCCTCCTTTGCCCACATACCCTTGCTGGTAAATCTGTAGTAACTCTCCAACTGACTTAAGACTTCACTGGAAGTTTTGTTTCAGTGAAGAATACATTGGGTTCATTGTATAGTTCAGAAAATATAATAATATAATTTCTTCCTAGCATTCCATGAGTGCATGAGTGAGTTCAGTACTTTCCCCAGACCAAATTGCACAACATTTACTACATGACACACCATGAGAGACATCTTTCAATGATAAATGCAAGTGTGCCACACTATATTCTGCTGAAGAACCCATTCCTTTACAACATGTTTTGTCTGTCTGTGAATAAACACTGTACATATTGATCTAAATGTATGTGTGAGTGTGTGTACTTGCGTGTGCGTGTCTGTCCCAGCTTACTAAAGTGGGGACAAGAGCTCCTATCTTCTATTTTTCTGAAAGCCAATTTGAAACATCATTCCTCTTGATCATATCCATTCCTGTGATGACTTCCAATTAGTAATGTTAATGACCTTTAATGCTGTCAAAGATTTGCAAACAGATTTTTAACAAGGTGAATCTAATATTCAGGAAATGAGTTTTTCTGTGATTGATCTGTACAAAACAAGCACCAACAAACGTAAAAACTACCTCTCTAATGTACTGATTGAAATTTTACCTAGGGTGAAGATAGCATTCACAGAGGTCAATTAAGTTTCCTTGTCTGAATTTCCTTTGAGAAAGGGATCTTGGATGGAAGACTAATTTGGTCCAGAAAGACAAAGAGGAATTTAGTGTTTTAGTGGCTTAACAACCTTTTTAAGAGAATACTCATGAATTAAGAAAATATAAGTGAATTCAAAATTTAATATTAAATTCTAATACAGTATTTTAAATTTTAACAAGATTGGAGAAGTAACTTTTATTAAGTTAATTAATAATGAGATTACTGATAGGATTTTCCACATTCTGCTGTTTTTAGATTATTTTTACCTTCATCCACCATATGATGGAGTTATCCATATTCCAAACACAAAATAATTAATTTTAATGGGCAAGATAGTTTATTCAAGATCATCTGGAGGACCCAAAACCAGGACAGTTTTAATTCAGATTCTGTTTTTGTAAGCCTTTCCCATTGCCCAGACAAAATGATTATCTGTGATCAAGCTCTCCTTTCAAGCAATAATCATATTTATTATTTGCTTAGCACTAAATTGCTTATAAATCATTTGACTATTTAATTTTATCAGAGAGGATTATTGGATTCATCTAAAACAGAGAAAATTGTAGAAGTGAAAGAGCAGGACTTATGATTCTAAGACACGGCTCTATCTGATGCGTTTGCCAATCCAGAGTATCCACTCTAAATTCACCGATAAATTTTTCAAATCTTAGCCCCAACACAAGAATCAAGTTTGGTCTTAGTTCAAGGAGACAGTCAAATGAGGAAATAGAGAAGGAGCTTTGGGGCTGATAGAAGCATCTGTCTCTAGCTCATTGAACAGGGCCCACAGAAACCCAAGAAAGGATGCAGATTATTTGAAAAGGGCAGCAGGTGCTGCTTCTAAGTTCCAACAATCACCAGGAAGTTTCATTTAAATTCATATGCCAAGATCTGCAAGATTTTTCTCCTAATAAGCAATCACTTGACAATGAAGCAGAGTAGCTTAAGTTGAAATTTTCCTGGAATTCAATATTCGATATTGCCTACAGATTGGTGAGAATTGCTGAAAGCTTGAGGTAGCAAAGAATATTGAATTTTTTAGTATATCACAGCCTCAAGTTCTTTCTGGTTGTCATTTAAAAGTCTGAAAAGAATGAAGTCTATTTTTACTGTTTCATAGCAAATAATAATGACTTAGTGATTAAAATCTGTGGTGTCTCAGAGATTTGTATTTTCTCAATTGAGGGTCTATGAATTCAATGCTTTGGTTAAAAATAGGTGATTATAAAAAATAAGCTATGAAAATATCAATGACAGTAAAGTCTATAAAATAGTTTTTATGATCAAGAGAGAACTTGCTTCTATAACATAAAAGAGTATAGAAATTATAGGAACATAGTTTAATTTCTGGTAAAATTTCTATTCATGTTCTCCTGGTATGTTAGGTTCTTGGACCTAATTCTACTGTGTAGGAAGAGGGGTGTTCCCCAGGCCAATAACAAGAAGTTGTCAGTAAATAGGCAGGGTGTCTGAAAATTCAGTTAAGTTTTAGTTTCATGAGACTCCTCCCTCACCATCACCACACATGCCAGTCACATGTTTTGTTACCTATGCTTCTGACCATCCAGCTGCCAAGAGGAGGGCCCTACAGTCCCCTTCAACTCAGAATACCAGTGGCAAGTCCTGGTTTTTGTTATCAGTACCTGTACCTCTGCACCTTGGGTGCAATTAATTTGCTGGAGTGGAAACACAGAGAAACATCTTACTTACTAGTTTACCTACTTACTTAATTACTTACATATTTATTGTAAAAGGATATAACGCAAACAGTCAAAATGAAGAGATGCATTAGGCAAGGTATGAGGAAAAGGTACAGAGCTTTCATCCTCTCTTCAAGCCACTCTCACTTAATGTTCACATGTTTGCCAATCTGGAAGCTCTCTGAATCCAGTCGTTTTGGGTTTTTATGGGCTTCATTGCATAAGTATGGTTTATTGAATAATTGGCCACTGGTGATTGATTTAACCTCCAGCCCCTCTCCCCTCCCAGGAGATCAGGGAGCAGGACTAAAAGTCTCACTGTCCTCTGGCAACCAGCCCCCATCCTTAGATGCTTTCCAAAAGTCACCTCATTTACGTTAACCCACCAGTTGCAGTGGACAGGGCCTTATTATAGATAACACGACATCCATTTTACATTTATGGCCTAGAATCAGATGCAAGAACTGAGCTCAGGATCAAATATTGTAACAAAAGATGTCCCCATTGCTTTTATCACTTAGGAAATTTCAAGGGTTTAGGAGCTGTGAGCCAGGAACCACGAGGGAGGTCAAATATACACAAGAAATATATTTTGGTCATCTGAATGAAATACATATTTCTTATAAATCACAATACTGCAACTTCGTGTTAGTATATTTGATTTTGTTTTTAATGATATATATTTACTGAATAATATTCTGAGAAAGGTCTATGGATTTCATCAAACTGACAAAGTGGTCCATAGCAGAATAAAAGTGTAAGTCTCCTCTTCCACATTCAGTAGTATCTTGACCTGTCCTCTTTAACTTCAGAATACATCTCAGTCCAACCATTTTCATTATGTTTGCCACTACTCTCCTAGATCAGGCCAACGTCTTACTGGCACAACTGTAATAGCCTTCTCAAACATCTTCTTGCCTCCATTCTTGATCTTTACAGCAGGGTATCTCAGCTGGGAGTGACTGCACCCTCCTTCTTCCGGAGAAAATTGCACAAAGTTTGTGGACACTTTCGGTTGTCACAGTTTAAAGGGTCTTGCCAGTATCTACTGGGAAAAGGCCAGGGATGCTGCTAAACACCAGACAGTGTATAAAGGACAAAGACAACAAAAATGTACCTGGCTTAAAATGTCAATGGTTCTCAGGTTGAGGAATCCTGGCTCTACAGTCTTTCTCTACATATAATATTCTTTAAAAAAAAAAAAACACAAGACAAATCTGATTCCATGCCTTCGTAAGATTCTCATCACATTGAGAAGAAACCTAGTACTCCTTACTGGATTCTACAAAGCCTTTCATGACTTGGCCCCTGACTATGTCTGTAAAGAGTCCTCCTCATTCACTCTGATACAGCTGCACTAGCCTGCTTTTAAGAGATCCCCACCCCTTTTGTTTTCCACATAAGGGTCTTACGTATCTAAATTCTAGGATTTCAAATGTTCTCCTTACAGATACTTACTTGGCTTACTCACTTCATTCGGGTAATCAGAAGTCACCTTTCATAACTAAAATAACATCTCACCAATTCAGCCGTGGTCCAATAGAACTATTATTTCAAGCAGGCACTGATCAACATGTACAATCCTGTAACTGATAATTCTACTATCAGTAACCCGTAGGGGTCAAATCTTCCTTTTTTGTTTTTTTTTTCATGTTTCAGGCAGTATTAGCTTCTCATCTGCATGAATATGTTTTACTTCATACAAGCTATTATATTTGTAATAAGTGTTTGTAGAACTTTGAGACCTAAGGTGATATAATTGTTCTCTAGGTAGAATTTATGTCTGCTTCTATTAACATTTTCAATGCAAGATCATCTTCATCCAATTTCAGAGATGGAAACAATGTGAAGCTTCCTTCTAGTTCATGTGTGTTCCTAGGGCTTTTGGGGAGGAGGGTGCCCAACTCAAAGTCAGTTTGCTCCATCAAGGCTTTCCCTGCCAGAATAATGTGGTCCAACATATCTATGAACAAGTCTAGCTCAATCTTTGAAGCCTCCCTCAGCTATCCCATCTCTAATCCAAGAAAGTACTCTCTGGCTTAACTCTTTAAGATTGATAATAAAGGAAAAAGCCTGAAGTGGGAAAAGCTATCATTAAAAGTTATGGTGTAACCTAAACATTCTCTGATGAAATGAGGCAGGTCTGGAGACCAGGGTAACAAGCAACAACAACAGAATTTTAACAGAACACTGTTGTTTAAGGAGAATGAAGGAGATGAATGAATTAAAGGTCACTGTAAGTGATTAGACTTGAAAGACATATAGTATAAAACACAGTGGAAACATTAATAGAGAGGGTATCTTTTTTTCTTTTAGGAAAATGGGTTTGACCTGCTCACTTAGGAATAATTCATTAAATCAACATACGTGTGTGTGTGTGTGTGATATCTGGCCATAATCAGTGTAGATTACAATTGTGATTAAGGGAATCTCCTGCCCTTCAGCCATGCAAATTCTATTGTGAAAGGCAGAGAAGTGGACAGAAAATTCAAATACAATGTAGTATGGTATAGTATAGTTATGGTACAATAAGGGTGTGTAAGGAATGTTACCATAGGAAGGGGGTGACTATCTCAGAAAGAAACAAAAAGATAAGTAGAAGGCAGCCACACTAAGAGTGGGTAGAATATGTCTGGCGGTCAGAGAGGTGAGTGTTTTAGCCCTAGGAAGAGAAAATATCTGTGAGATCATGGCCGGTTTACAGCATGAATGGAACTACAGTAGGAGGTAGGTAGTGACAGAAGAAAGCAGGTTAAAAATCATGCTTAGACTTAATTTTGATGACAGCTGAAGAATTTGTTTGGGTATATGCTCCTACCTCATCACAAGTACCTATGACATGTGGTTGTCCTTCAAGAGTAGGATATTTTTTAGTAATATGTTTCTGGTATTGATAGGTTTATCATTCTTATTTTGACATGAGCCTTTTAAAGTGTGAAATAGAAACTTAAAAAAAAATAGAACAGACCCTTTGGGTATTTGCCTCTATGACTTAACAAAATGAGGGTGGGTTTTGAAATTCAGTAAACCTTTGCTCAGATCTCAGCTCTACTCCTCTGATATTGTGAGCATTTAGTGCTCCAGACTGGGTGTAATTTCTACCTGATGGTTACATCAGACAAAAAGCTAAACTAGAGAGTGCCTGACGACTAGGAAATAGGCAAAAAATTTGGTTCAGAAATTTTCCTCGGAGAGTTCTGAGGAAGAGATAAAACGTTTTTAAAGTTACAAAGCAAAAAAAGAAATCATTTAGAAGAGGCAACACTAAATTTTAAACACTGAATCTTTCTTTTTGACACTGCAGGCTATGCATGTTTCCTCTTAGGATTCCCCACACGACAGACAAACCTGGCAAGAGATCACCAATCTTTGAAAGTCTAATATTTTACCTCTTACTCTACGGTTTTTGTGCTATTACTATTTATAATACCCTCTTAAGTACCTCCAGTCTCAGGAGACTGTGATCTCCAGACCCTGAACGTTCAATGTTACCTTGCAATCCATCACCCAATTCATTTCCAGATCATCATCCAGAATAGTCTCTAATTATGAAAACTATAAAAGAAAAAAGCTATAATATTAATATTATTATTTCCAAACCTGCACAAACTGCCACTTCCCAAGTCCCTCTTCCAGGTGCTTCAGGTAACTGTAACCAAGCATAAGTAGATTTCTACCTGCAAAGAATTAACCAAAACATCATTTTTTATTTTATGATTGGTGCCCCCTGTTGATAATAACTGAATTCAAGGGCTTAATTATAGCAATGTGCAAACTGAAACAAAGATAGCAAAAATTTAAAATACAAAACAAAACAAAAAATATGTCTTCTGTGGTTTATTGCTATTGCTCTTACTATGAAGCAAGTCCAAATGAATTGCATACCATAGATTGATTGATTATTTATTTATTTATTTATTTACTGTGGTAAATTAGCTTTTAACATTTATATACAATTAGAGCATATGGGATTCTTTACTTGATTGTTTTATTGCAGTACACATAAAAAAGGAATATATTAAAGCTGATGTCAGAGTCTGCTGAAATTTAGTTGCATCTCTTTTTTTCCCTCTGAAAAAGAATAACAACATTCATCAAGTTCCCACTGCTCATAATATTAAAAACATAATAATGACATAAAATTAGGTGAAAACAAAATACAATGCAGCTTTTTAATTCTAAGCATTGTGTTGAAGAGTTCATGAAGGGGCAACTGGGTGGGTGGCTCAGTCGGTCAGCATCCAACTCTTGGTTTCAGCTTAGGTCATGATCTCAGGATCTCAGGATTTCAGGATCCTGGGATCAAGCTCCCACCCCATCCTCCCAGCAGGCTCTGTGCTCAGCAGGGAGTCTCCTGGAGATTCTCTCTCCTGGCCCCTCTGCTCTTCCCCCAACTTGTGCTAGAGCTCTCTCTCTCAAATAAATAAATCTTAAAAAAAAAAAAAAAAGAAAGTTCATGGAAATTGGAACCTTGTTATCTGGTTGGTGAGAATGAAGCTTGGTTTAATATTTCTGGAGAAACATTTGGGAACACAAATTAAAAATTGCAAAATTGAGTGTATTCTTTCACTCTATGATTTCCAGAAATTTATCTCAATAAATAAATTGTTTATCTTGAGGATATACTTACCATGACACTGAATGTAACAATGTTTATAATAATGAAATGGAAAATTAATTAAATAAAACACTAGGTAATCATAAAATAGAAGATGATTATTAACCACTGAAATTAAAATGGAAAAGGGATGGAAAAAGACATAGTTCTTCAGAAAGCCTTAGTAACTCTCAAAAAGTATAAGATAGTCATCAGAAACAAACTATAAAAGAAAAGATATAATAGGTGAAGTTTAAGTATCTTTATAATGTCTTGAATTCCTAAAAGATGGGTTATCTTATTCCTGAAAAGAGAGAAGCATACAATGGTCCAAGTGGCTGACTTCTTGCAACTCAGGAAATATCACAAGAAACTAGGGATATACATTGAAAAAAGCTGTGAGGGAGGTCTTTTCTCATGATGAAAGTGAACTTCTATGCAATATGCCCCTGTCTTGGGAGAATGTACCCATAAATACTGGTGAAGTCCACTGCCAAAATAGTGTGGAAATTTAAGTTTCATAGCCAAAATATGAAAATGACTTTTGGAAAGCCTAAGGAGCCAAGTCTTCAAGGATTTTGTGCTTTTAGAAAAATTCATCCTTCAGTGACAGGAACTTTAGGGATAAGAAGATATGGCTACCCAGGTGATGGGTATTAAGGAGGGCATGTGTTGTGAAGAGCACTGGGTGTTATATGCAACTAATGAATGATGGAACACAACATCAAAATCTGATGATATAGTATATGTTGGCTAACTGAATATAATGATAAAAAATAAAATAAAAAGGGTGGAAAAAGCTTTAAAAAAAGAAAAGGAAAGAAAAAAAAAGAAAAGAAAATATGGTTGGAGATTGGGGAACCAGGCCAGAGGCCATTCAGAATTAGAAATTTAATCCTCACATGGATGCGTTTAGGCCAAAGTCATTCCCTGCTACCTGTCTGGTTGTGGGAGATCTAACCAGACCTGTGAAAATAGTGCAAATGAGCTGTGATTGCGCTAGGGTTTATATAAAGGATAACCTTCAGGTTGAAATTGTATCTCCAAGGGAATACTCAGATTGCCTGAATGAAGAAGAGAGCTTGGAAAAAATGCCTGCACAGCAAACAGCCATTTCTGTGGAAATGACTATTCTGAAGAATCTGACTCTATCCATCAACTCATGTCAAACTTTCGTAGAGGAGTTAAGTCACCAAGCTAGGAAATGCATTTTCTTTGCTGGATTTAAAGATTTACTAGGAAAAGATATGGCAAACTATTAAATTAAATTAAATTTGTACTTTCTACATATTCCCTTTGTCCCCTAATTTGAAAAAAAGACAGGTTTTGACTTCCATTGACTTAGGGAAAAATTTTTTGCAAAGTAAAGAGCAGATCTGTTAGAGTCATCAGTTGTTACTTAGAGGATGCTCTTAGTCTCAGAATTTTGCAGTTATAAAGAAGGGTGTGGACCTTAAAATATAGATTATTTGAGAGGATCCAATCCAATTAGATGGAGCATTAGAGCCAGAGAACCTTTCCTGGCTGCAAGCAACAGAGATGTGATGGAAGAGGAAGCAGGAGAGATGAAGCAAAGGGAAGATTAAAGAGATTCCAAGCAGGAAAAGAACTTGTCCCACAATGCTACCTTTGTAGATGAAGGGGACCACCAGCCAGGGAATACAGAAAGCCTCTAGAAGCTGAGAATGACTCCTCTATTTTTATTTATTTATTTATTTATTTGAGAGAGAGAAAGCCTGTGTGGCTGTGTGGAAGGGAGAGGCAGAGGGAGAGGGAGAGAGAGAACCTTAAGAAGGTTCCAGGCTCCTAGAGCCTGACATTGTATTTAATCACAGGACCCTGAGATCATGGCCTTAGTGGAAATCAAAAGTCAGATGCTTAACATACTGAGCCACCCAAGTGCCCCTCTGAGAATGACTCCTGACTGATAATCAGCAAGAAGATGGGGACTTCAGTCCTACAACCACGAAGAATATGGTTCAGAAAAAATTTGAATGGGCTTAGAAACAGAATTTTCTGAGTTTCCCAATAAGAGCCCGGATGGCCCACACTTTGCTTTTTGCCTTGTGAAACTTGGAGCAGACCAGTCAGATCTGTGAAATAATAAATGTGTTGTTTCATGATGCTAAATCTGGAGTAATCTATTATGGTAGCAATAGAAAACTAATGCAATGTCTAAAGCTATATGTTGACATAATTCATATTGAACAATGATCATGTAAATATATGAAAATTGTCGCTAGTGGTGAGAAGGGGGGAAAGTGCTACAAAGAATCAAGTAAACTTCCGAGCTAGTATAGCCCTGTGCAACAGCTCTCTCATATATTATACCGATGGGAGAAAAAGAAGTGGGAGACCAAGTGATTATTTTTACCATTTCAATTGTATAGATAAGAAGCAGTGAGAATGGTATCATTGACAGAGTTAGACAGGATAAGATACACAAAGAAATAATTTGGTTTCAGAGTGTATAAAAATGTTGCAAGTGTAAAAACTACAGGGTTTTTCCATCCTGGGTAAGGAGGGAATGGTAATGCCATTGAAACAAATATGGAAGTAAGAGGCTTGTGGGCTTACGAAGGCATGTTGTCTTCAGCTTTGGGCATGCTATTCAGAGTTGATAAGTTTAAACAGAGGTCCCTGAGTCAGGGTGAATGTAGATTGAGAGCGCAGGAAGAGTTTGGGACTGGGGTGGACATTCAGAGGTGATCATTGCAGAGGTAACGAGTGAACCTATGAGATTTGTGCGGAGGCAATTGCATAGTCAAGGATGGATTCTTGGAGGAGGAAAAAGGTTGGCATAAAATGTAAGAAACAGAGGATTAAAAATATAAGACCTTAATGAACATCAAGGGAAATGAAGATATTGAGTTTGGTATGCACCCTGAAAGCAATTTGCATTATTAAAGTGATGGAAGTGAAGGGGATTCACAGCATTTGAAGAACTAAGGAAGGGATATGTGATATAAAAATATAGGTTTTTTTCTTTTCTTCTTTTTTTTAGTTTCTTTTTCTTTGAGAATGTGGCTGAGAAAAAGCTCAAACAGTGGCTATAAACAGTAATGAGCTTTTAATACAGCCAATATCTCAGAAATAATGAGATAATAATGATAGGAGCTGTTATCCTAGAAATAAAATACATAAAATGAAGAAACAAATCAATAACTATTCTGAATTCATTAAGAAAATTTTCAAAAAGTTAAATAATAACATAAGCCACATATTTAAAGTGCTGTTAATTTTGTTTCTTACCAATAAAATTCTAAGTAATATTCAGTAAATAAAATGTTGCCATAGTATTACATTATAAGCATATTAAGTTTGAAAACAATCAAAGAAATAAATCAAAGAAAACAATCAAAGAAATAAAATATTAATATATTTTAATATTTGTATTTAATATTAATTTTATATTATGTTTAGGGTTTATACATATTTAATATTTATATTTTGTATTTATGTTGGATCTTTTTGGCTCATATATATTTATATTTATGATATATCCATGAAAATTCTTTAAAAAGTACAGCGCTACCAGTTATCAAATATATAAAGTAAGTCAAATGTCAGGTCATTGTTGTCCAATAGAAATATATGGGAGGAATACATGTAGTTTTTGATTTTCTAGTAATCATATTTAACAGTAGAAAAAATAAAAGATGAAATAATTTTTATATGTATTGTACATCACCCAGTATATCCAAAATACTATCATGTCAATACTATATCAATATAAAAAATGTTTAATAAGATTTTTTTTTTCATATAAGTCTTTGAAATCTAGTATGGATTCTACCCATAGAGAACATCTCATTTCACACCAGCCACAGTTCAACTTCTCAGTGGCCACATGTGGTACTGAAATGGACATTACAGGTTGAGATAACTGTTTATTTCCAATAGAGTATGCTATTTCAAGATGATCATTCTACAATTTAAGATTCTGAAGAAAGTTAAAAGAAGTCACCATTTACTACGTGATTTAACACTAGAGTGTTTTAACACTTTGCTGTAAAAATTGAGTATTATTCTTGTCCTTTCTCCTAGCCTCCAGTTGAGTTATTCTATTCCCACAAACTGTGGAGATTGAGACCATTTATATTTGGACCATTTATATTTAGACCATTTATAGTTCCCTCTCTAAACATAATTCCTCGCAATAGCTTTTCTCAGTCATATATGTAAATGGAGTAAACACTCACACTATTTTTACAAACAAGTTTATCCAAACTAAACGCTTCCCATGACTGTATTATTTTTTTTAAAGAAGTTATTTTTATTTATTTGACAGAAAGAGAGATCACAAGTAGGCAGAGAGCCCGAAACAGGGCTCGATCCCAGGACCCTGAGATCACAACCCAAACCGAAGGCAGAGGCCCAACCCACTGAGTCACCCAGATGCCCCAACTGTATTATTCTTTTGATTCAACAGTAGCCTATCCTTAGTGTCCATTAAGAAGGCTCATAGGAGCTGCTGTCTTTAAATTATCACATTCCTTCTACTTAATTGACTATAGCAGGTACAAAATGTGGGGCCACACTTTCTCTCAAATATTAAGATACATTGGTCTTTAGTTTTTTCCACCCGGTTTCTTTTTTTTTTTTTTTTCTTTTTGTTTGACATTCAATAATGTAACATGTATGGCTTAATCTTTTCATTATGGATGATTTTTTTCTGTCTAAAACATGGCTGGTCCTTTAAATATGAAGATCTTATTTTTGTCTTAGGAAACGGCTTTTAATAATAATATCTTTTTATATTGTTAATATTCATTGTTATTAATCATATGTCTGTGAGAATATTTTGGACTCTTCATCTTTCATTCCCTTTACATTGCTCTAAGTGAAATTTTTTCTTCATTTGATAAAACAAATTTTTTCTTCTACAGAAGAAACTTGATTTTCAGGGTGCCTAGGTGGCTCAGTGGGTTAAGCCTCTGCCTTCTACTCAGGTCATGATCTCAGGGTCCTTGGACTGAGCCCCGCATCAGGCTCTCTGCTCAGCAGGAAGCCTGCTTCCCCCCTCTCTCTGCCTGCTTGTGATCTCTGTCAGATAAATAAATAAAAAATATTAAAAAAAAATAAAGAAGAAACTTGATTTTCAATCATGAGTTGCCTGATTCACTTATGTTCTAAGTTATATGTTAGTGTCTGATGGATTTATTTTGGTCATTAATTTATTTTTTAGTTCTGCAATCTATCTTCATTTTTATCTCTGTTATTTTCAAGTAGCAGATATATTTGTTATTTTCAAACATATCTTCATATATTTGAGATCTTGCTATATTGGATTAATTTTGTCAACAAATTTCCTTATAGCAATTTTTTATGTGTCTGTGAAATTTTATACTTTTCTTAGGGGATTTAATTTTTTGTCTTGATATTTTTCTCCTGCATGTAAACACTACTCCTTTTATTTTTCTTAATTTTCTTCACCTAGATAATGTCTACTTTCATATTGAGATTTAATGTCTGTTTTCTTTGCAATATCATGTGGGAATCCTCCATCACTAGTTTTACTTTAGGCTGAAGTCTGTTTGCCTTTCTCACTGAACTATAATCTAAGTGCCCTTTATTTTTATACCCGGATATAACCTGATAAAAGGAGAAGTCAACAGGAATTCTGTGAAAGCCTTACTGAAGGGAGTAGTTCTAGGTTTTTTGTTTGTTTGTTTGTTGCTTCTATGAGATTTTGGTAAATGGCTTATTAAATGTTCTCCATCAAATAGGAGTTATATATCCCACTTCTATGGGAGGATATTGTTGAAATTTGCATTATTCGCCAAATCAACTTGGGGAATTAAAACATCTGCTTAACAATAATTAATAAGAAGCAGCCAGAACTGGATATTCATTTTAAAAATATCATCCTGGTAGTAGCTGTGATTACAAAGCATCACAAAAAATATATGAAAGGGTTAAGAAAATTATTTTTATATACATTTAATTATTATTCCTATACATTGCCCAAGTCTACAAGGTGAACTTTTACACTGATTTTGCAAAGAAATCATATGATCCTTGCCAAATTACATTATATTGAAACAAAACATAATAAGCATAGAATAATTCTGGTTGCTTCCAGCCTAAATTCAATTACTCTGTGCTATAAGAATAATGACACAAAGAAAATGTAATCTTATAATATAAATGCACATATGTAATGAAGAGACATAGATCTTCAGGAAGAAACATTGACTAGAATCTATGATATTGACATTGCTTACAAAGTGTTATAGATAAGGGAGTCGCTATTAAAATCCAATTAGTATTATTTTGTGAAAAGAAGGAACCAGGCATATAGATTCCTTAATTCTTTCAAAAATACATTTATTGAGCACCTATTATAAGTAAAGTGCTTTCCTAGATTAAGAATATGCACCAGAAAACGAAACACACTAAGTCTTAACACACTACAGTGGGAAATAGATAATATATAAGTAGACATAAATATGCAGTATAATTACATTTTTCATGAAGAAAACTGAGGCAGGTCAAAAATTTGAGAGATGTAGTTGGTTAGCTGGGTGTGTTGCTTTTTAAAGAGACCTAAATGAAATGATTTGTGTATCTAATATATTTGATGAAATAGTTTGGGGAATTTAGTTTGTGCAAAATACTTCTAGTTTATTTTCATGAAAATTTAGATGTTTTGTATCTCTTCATAGGCTATAGTATTTATGCCACAGAAAAAATATTTTTGTGTATTTAGATATATTTTAATACACCATCAACTAAGGAATAAAAAATTATAAGACAGTTGTATTGATGGTGTAAAAACAATGGCAGAAAATTAAAGGGGTTCCAGCTCACAATAAATCTGCTTTGAAATGTGTTCAGAGGATGGCTCAGTCGGTTGAGCTTCTGCCTTCAGCTCAGGTCATGATCCTGGAGTCTGAGGATCAAGTCCAGCATAGGGCTCCCCGGTCAGCGGGGAGTCTGCTTCTCCTTCTGCCCTTTATCACACTTGTGCATGCGCGCACACTCTGTCTGTCTCAAATAAATAAATAAAAATCTTTTTTAAAAAATGTGTTCAGACAGTCATGAGATGTTAGATAAGCACTGGTGATGCTTATCAACATTAACAAAAAAATACTAATAATGACATATAAATGTGAATTCGTTAAGCTTAAATTACTGACATACCAAATATATTTTAAATGAAACAGGAAGTGGTTTGCAGAATGTTCATTTTTATACTGAAGTTCGTTGGCTATACTGAGGGAAGATGCTGATACAAATTTTTCTAATGAGACAAGAAATCACCCTTCTTTCATGACAAAGAAAATCCATTATTGAAATACTTATCTGATACAATATTATGCCAACACACATGCTTTGTTATTTTTAACATGCTAAATAAATTTGGTTTGATGATTTAGTATTGCAAAGATAGTATCTTGATGAAAGATTCAGAATTCAATGAGAAAATTCAAATGAAGTTTGGACTCTTGAACAATTTGACTTTTACAATTCTGAGTGAATTAAAGGATAAATAATACAGTATTTGAAAATGTTTAAACGATGTTCTTGGGAATGTAATATTGTTATATATTTGGATACACCCGACACAAAAAATAAACTAATCCTGCTGTTAATTTATTCAACTCCCTCTAAACAAAAGATGTATTAATTCAAGAAAATTAGTATTTTATGCATCAATTTTGAAAATAAAATGACATTTATTTTTACTTTCAAACTTCTAGCCCAAGCAAACTGAGCATTATGGGTTTAGAAGTTACGTAGGTATTCTATTCATAATGATTCATGATTGGAACATATTTCAGTATCTCATAGATTCACAATGGTTGGCAATCAAGGTTTTCTAGATGGCATATATTCAAATTAAAGTAAGTAAGTAAATAAGTAAATAAATGTAACTCTTAGGTAGACTAGCCACTTTTAAAATATTATTAAAATCAGAATGATTTAATAATAAATTAGTAACTAGTTTAATAATAAGCAAATTTTAACACTCCATGGCACAGAAACATTTAATAACATAGAACTATTCCACAATTTAGTTAAATAGTGGAGTCTCACACAATATTATATGTGAAATAAATGATTCCTCAGCTAAAAAGTTTCGAAGTTATTTTCATGGGAAATATGGAGCCATTGAAGGTTTTTTTGAAGGATTGTATTTGAATTTAGAAAGCTCCTTAAGGCTGCCCAGTGAAAAGTCTAACAAGGTGATAAATAGAAAGTGGTGGGGACGGTCACAACTTTAGTATAAAATTGCAGAGTGTTTAAGTCGTGGAAATCTAAATTATGAGGGTTCGTAATAGAGATGGAGAAGAAGGAAATGATCCAGATGGATTCAGAATTCTTTCGGGAATGAAATCAAGATTTTTTTTTTGTTGATTCAAAGTGAGGAACAAAAATAGATATGCCCTGCAGTAATAATAACAAATGATAATAATAAATACCAAGACTGGTAACCAAACAACACAGCAGCTATGTGTCTTACATGAACGGTACAAGAGTGGCGCCAATATTCTTGCTGACCTCAGGGCAGATTTTGTTCTCACCTTACATCCTCTAGCTCATGGCGACACATGAGCCTATGCAACATGCCATTCAACCAGGAATATGTATGGACTGGTCAATAACAATGTCCTGCACATGATCCCGAACCCTGAGGATTTATGGCAAGGCAAGTGGAAACAGGTGGAGTGGGTGCGTTGTCCTAAGTTCATCATTAATTGGCTAAGTAAGGACTCTCATTTTACGTGTCTGAAACTAAAAATCCCCTGTATCATCTTTGTTGGTACCTCTTGAATATCTCCAGTGAAGGAGAACTCTCTCTTTCTTGTGGCTACAGACTTTAATTTGGAATGATGTTAAATATTAGAATGCCCTCTCTTGATTCAGACTGGAATTGCCTTCCCTTTCAACTAGCAATACTGGATTTACCTACAATCTGAGGCCACACAGACCAAATTCTGGTTTTTCTTTGATTTAATACTGCTTCCAAATACTCAGGCAGTCTTTCCATTTATGATCCAGAACTAAGAATTAGTTCTGTAGATGAGATTAAATATTATTTCCAAGTCCCTGCTCTGATTTCTCAGATGATATAAATCTAACCCTGGTTTTTGTCTCTGGAATGTACTACAGTGTGTCTGCAGCTCCCCTAGCTACAAAAAAAAATTCAGACCTCCATCCAACAGTCCCACTGTGCTGCTAGAGTAGAAGATGTTCCTTGGCTCTGCCTTGTGTTTCTGTCCTGTCACTTGCTGGTCGCTGGCCATGCTTTCACACCAGTATGTTGAAAATTGCAGATGAGGACTGTAAGAACAGCATGATGGGAGATACTCACAGTTTGCTTTCCCTGGGAGCGTCTTCAGTAGATCTCACTCACATGCTGTATACAATTGCACAATGGAAGTTAAGTGCCTCATCAGCCACCTTCCTCCGGTTTGCACTGCATCAGAAGAGCATACCACCCTCCCTCACTTGCAACTTCCCTGTGCACAACTAGCCCAAACCATATGGGAAGAGCTAGCATAAATATCTAAAATACTAACACATTTATTTGTAAATCTGGCACTGAAGCAGGGCTGGATATGCAACATTATCACACATGCTAGGTTTCCAGGTAGCCAAACCAACAAGCACCAGAACTTACAAAACCAACTCAGAAAGGGAAACAGTTGCAATTCTTGGCCAGGTTATGTGAACACATACATGTCTTCTTAATTCTTTTTTATTCGAGTAGCACTAGGACGATGCTAATCATGAAAGCAAACTTGGACTTTCCTATATCATTTGCGCCTTAAAAGCTATCAATCCTTGAATATTTTCCATAATATCTCAAGTCATTACTGAGAAGATTGCTCAATACCCAAGAAACGTATTTTGATTTGGTCTCTTGGAAAGTCCCACTTAAATGGGGAAAAACAAATTATTGAATAGTTGACATTTATTGAATATGCACAAGTATCAAACACTATATTAGTACATTGACTATATAAAAGAATGTTAGCACTTTATCTTGAATATTTATTTTTTGTGTTCTAATTTATTTCCCAATAGTATTTTACAGGAACCATTACCATTGTTTTATGGATAAGGAAATAGAGGCTAAGAAACCCGGTGATCTGATTACAGTTAGAAAATCAACCTAGGTAGAACTGGGAGTTGAGTTTTATGTAACTTAAAGCCTAAGCCTGTGTTTTTGTCCACTTGCACACTTTATTGTGACTTTAAGTTTATAATACCAACCATCAAACCACTTTTCGGCAGGTAAAAGCCCACATCAATTTAATGGCACATATATTTCTCCACATATTTCTAAGTATAAATACAGACAATAAGTATTCAAAATAAAGTGTCAAATTTTCTACTGTTAAAAAACAATTAGGAGTTACTCTCTTGAATAAAAGAATCCCCTACCATGGTATAATGGCTTCCTTCTTAGTTGATTAACTCCTATACAACTATAAGGTCAATTTTAATTTCCTATGGGTCTTTAATACCTACTCTATCTTTGGTTAGCATCAAACAAGTTAATGCTAATAGTAATTGATTTTCAGTTTTGTTTTGTTTATTTAATTTTAATCTATGCTGTTGTTCCTTTGTTAAAAGTAATAGAAAACAGGTCTTCCTCTTGAATATCTGATCAAACAAACAACATTTATCTGATCAAGGAGCAAATAATCCAATTTCTAGTAGGTTATCTTGTTTCTTAATGTTCATAAAAATGCCCCTTGCAATATTCATATATTGTAGGACATTCTGTGTTGTCCTTGTTGAAAGAGAAGCAATGCTGAGGTCAGTCGGACCTAAGTTGAATTCTGGTGTTAACATTTTCTGGTTGAATAATATTTAGAAAACATTTAAGTGTATACTTTTGTTCTAAAAATATATTCATATTCATAGACTCTTATTCTAAAAATATATTCATATACAATCATGTGTAAGTAGAGTGTCTCTATATCATGCAGTTGAAGACAAATGTAATAACGCGTGAGGACCCATTTGGTTCATTCTTATTAGAACTAAGGAGTATGATTCCCTCCAGGAATAAAAACTATAGCTGTTGTCAAAGAGTTTCTAATCAAGAACAGTTCTCAAAAAGCAAAATTCAGCATATATCTATTTTTAGTGGGCTGGAGATTTAGGGGTGATAAATATTTAAGAAAAATCCATTTTCATGCCCTGAATTCTAATTATTTTTCTCTTTCTTTCCCTTCCCTGAGTGTTCTATTGGTGTAACACTGCTTACAAAAGTGTTTTCATGTTTCATTCTACTCTGAGTATAATACAAGCCATTCTGAAGCCTGCTCATTGGGTACAATAATGATGTGGATACCCGGCTCACTATTTGCCTGCCTATGGCCAATTTCATAAGGAAAGAAGAAAACATGTTTTCAAAGGAAGAGGAGTGTGTGGGGGTGAGAGGGGTGATGAGAAGCACAGACAAGTATTGGGAGGTTTTCAAGAATTTCCTCTTTTCATTAAAGATGAAAAATATGAATTCATTCACTTGAATGTACTGAAAGCCAATTAACTCATTTTTATAAAGGCCTCTTATTATCAAATTGTCATTTGCATAATTGTAAGAGTGGAACTGGCAGGACTGCAGCCATTCATGTTTCTTTGAAATGCAGATGGGCCTTGGATTCTGTAGTCCCCAAAACCCTGAAATTAGGCCACAGCCCTCCGGGTGGGGAAGGTATGGGTACTGAGAGCTCTAATCCAAGAACATTTGACTGCTGCAGTAGCTCTGTTCAAATGTTTCCACAAATATAAGTTTTCAAAACAAACAGAAACACCCTATGTTCCATAAAACTAATTAGCAAAGTGCCCAGTAATTGGCCTCCTAACCACTTGCTAGTATTTTCCCTGAGGTAGTCTTCCAAAAAATTTAAAACATGCATTACTTGGCCATATTCACTTCCATTAAGGACACCTTTTGGCCCTTTGGTTGTAACTATTTATTGAGAGAGGATAAAGAAATAATTCTAAAGAATATTATAGAAGTATGCATCAACAATAAACTTGACTATATACAATAAACCTAGATGTCCTTTTAGAAAGGTTCTTTCCTACTTTCTTCTTTTCTCCATCAATCCTGAGCAAATCGGGGCTTGCACATTAAGTTACATTTGGGTCCCTTTCACCTTATATGATAAAATGGATCATTAATGAAGCAATATTGCACAGTGACTAATAAAAATAAGAGGAAGACAAACCTGAGTTCAAATCTACATTTTGCATTCATTACGGGCATAACCCTGGACTAACTATCTCATCATTTCGAACCTCAGATTCTATCTATAAACCGTGAACAACAATAACACTGTATTCATAAAGTTCCTACGATAAGGAATAAGAGCTGGCTTTCAGTTCTTCGGCCCACAGTAGGAGCTCAGTGACTGCAAACACCTTCCTGTTCACCTCCATTAAGCTCAGACTAACTGGATTCAGCGCAAGTGTTGTGTAGTGAGAGCACAGGGTCGCCAAAGGCCAAAGAAGAGAAAATGAAACCGAATGGTTTACATTTGGCTTTCAAATAAGTATCAAATACAAAAAGTGCTTATTTATAAATGACAAAAAGCCCAACCACTATTGTCTTTACCTATAAGGGTTTCATTTTCTCAGGCAAGGGGAGGCAGTGAAGTATGTTACTACCAGCATTGGTGGCTCATTTGCTCAGGGATAATACCAGAGACTCAAGATTTTCTATTGTAAAGTTTTGCTATTTTTGGCTTTAACTTTGTTCTCCTGTCGTTAGTCTCATATTTGTACCATGACTGTTTCTGCTGGACCCACCAGATCCATATTCAATATAGGAAAAAGTGAGGATGTGTGCCATATGTGAGAAACAACTAATTCTGCTCCTTTTCTTCAGAAAAGATGATTTCCCACATCTCCAGAAGAGTTTTGCTTATGTCTTATTGTCTGTATCTGAGTCCAACTATTAGCTCTAGCTGCAAAGGACAGCAAGTGTTTAGCTGGGCAAATGGTTACTGTAAGGACCTATTTTATATTTTTATTTTAGCCAGAGGCTTCCATTGAAGTTAAACAATAACTTTGTTGTTTAACCCATAAACAGTCCCTGCTCCCCTTCCCCCAGGGGATTTAAAAACAAGTCCCAGAAACCAGCCTCAGGTAACAAAGCTCAAATACAAGGGTGGGTCAGGCCAGGTGGGGACACCCTATCAGTGGGGGCACATACTGTCTCCTAGCTACCAAGGTGATGGGCTAGTTTCCATGGCTACCGTGGGATGAATTGTAATTCAATTAGCCACCTGTGTGTGGCCAGGCCCAACCACGTGGCCTTTGCTCTATAAAAGTTAGTCTGAAAAGCAGGGAGGGGTCATCCTTTGTAAGGGGAGGCCCCAACCGTCACCGGTCAGTCTGATTCTTGATGCTTGGAGTGAAATAAAGCTTTGCTTGACCTTTGCTTTCTATCAGTCTCGCTCCTTTAATCACGGACCCATTATTGGGGTACTCATTTTTGGGGAGACCTAACAGTTACCACCAACAAAATAAAGCTTTTGTTCATAGGAAAGATGAGAGCAAACAGAGATTGGGTAAACTATTTTAGTGTCTGCATAGTAGGCTACGATAGAAATGTCAGAAAGGTATCAGATTTATTTACACTCATTTTATAGTTTGGTAATTGTTCTAATATTCTGGTAATGTCACCGAAGGTGGAGGAGTAAGAAATTCTTCTTCTCCATAAAAACAACAAAGAACTTGTATTAACTATCAGAATCAACTTTTTTGGAATTATGGAAATTAAACAATTTTATAGCAGCCCAAGAGCACTTACCAAAAAAAAAAAAAAAAAAAAAAAAAAAAAAGTCTGATTTTTCTCTAAGAACAGCGAATTTTGTATTATTATAAGTCACCCCAGAACCCACTTCCACTCACCAACTTCACTAGCCATGAAGATAATGGCCCTCATTCCCAATACTAGAGGATTCTGAACCAACCTCTGTTGTCAAAAATTGCAGTTATTTTGCCATGTATCTGGCCTTTCTGGTGGCTGCCTTGAACTGGCTCAAGAGTCTTGTCTTTATTTTAACCAAGTCAGAGATGGTCCTATGCTAAAGCTGGTTGGGGGATGGGGAAGGAGGTGTCAAAACATTTATAAGCTAATGTTTCTGTCATTGTTTGGGGCAATAGGTAGCACTTGAAGAAATCAGTAGACCCACTAGGCTAGGGATTTCTCACATACAAAAGTTCTAAGGCTCCTTGCATTCAGCTAGATAAATAGTATCAAGCCTACTTAATGTAGCAGATTCTGGTCAGACTGCCTGAACCTCCCACCATCTCCACTGTTAGAAAGCTTCCCAAGTGCCGTGGTTTCATCCCACTTCCACTTCTAGCCATAATAGAATAGGTAAACTGAGGACACAGAGCTCAGTCATAGCCAAACCTTAGGTTAGCCAACGACCTATTGATTACAAACCTGGCATAAAAACATGATTTATCTAATCAGATGCTATTTCTCAAATATTTTTACTAAGAAATGCCAAAGAAATCATGAAATTTAGCAGCAAGTAAGAATGGAAACAGAAGGAGCATAAGAAAGAAAGACAAGGGGGAAAAATAAAAAACGAAGATAAGTGGCAGAAACATTGAATCAAGATACACAGAGAGAACATATGTGTAGACTAGTAGATGAAGAGGATTGATCAGGAAAGAGAGTAAGAAGCAGATTTAGAGTTACTTATTACCACATGTGGCAAATCCTGAACAGAAACTCCACATAGCTACCACTGTTGAGATGCCTCTGATTGCCTTGGACCCAGAAAAAAACATCAACCTCTATAGTGTAGATCGCTATTTTTATTTTAGATCAGACTTCAATAAACCCAGTGTGATTTTAGTTAGCTTTAGGATGCCTGGACAAAATAGCTCAATAATATCTGATTGTGGATAGAATTCAAATAGTATTTCAATCAAACAGAACGCAAACAGTATAATGTGTATTTCTAAAGGATTAGCCCATAAATCCATGATGTTCACATCTAGCAATTTCACTGTAGTGTTAGATATTTTTAGTTTATTTTCTTGATTTTGGTTTAAACAAATCACCAAACCCAGATAAAATCAATTAGTCACCTCCCAAGACTTTACATAACTCCAAGACTTTTTTTTAAAACTCCATTTTATAAGGTATAGTCATTCAGTCATGTAAAAAGAAAAACCGATAATTGTTTTTGTTTCTATCTCATTTCATTTAAAACCATAAATTGCATTGCTGAACTTCATTACCTGACATATTTAGCAACTAACACAATTAGCTGTTTTTCAAAAATAAACATCTATCCGTAAAGAATGAAAAATTTCATTTACTGAGTTTGTTTAAAGTAATCTGTTCTAGGTTCCTGTGGCATATCATGCTGAGGAGCTCTGGGAAAGCCTCCCATATTATTGAATTAAGTCCCCAGCTATAGATGTTGACTAAATTGAAGAACGTCATTTGGATAATGTAAGAAGTAAGATCTGGCTTTAATCAATGAATTCAGAAGATTGAGTGAAGATACTGTGTTTTCTCAAGATTTAAATCTGTAGTATTTTTAGTGTGTCAACAGTAACTTTAGTTTTGAAACCCTTCTATCATGTCAACCAAACAATTTGTGTTTATCATGTTACCTAAGATTCATCCAAGTAACAGTAATATTAAAAACCAACAAATATAGGACACTCTCCAAAGAGCAGTTAACATTTTTAACTCTTCAATAATTCAAGTAATCCTTATAGCATACAAAAAAGATAACTGACATGTTAAGTATTTAGTAATTTGTTTCTAATCACACATCAAGTAAAAGATGAAGCTGGGAAATTCATTGCTATAAATACCTATATTAAAAAACAAGAAATATTTACTGTCAAAAATTTAAGGGAAATTGTCAGAAAGGAAAAAAAAAAAGCAAATAAAACCTGAAGTAAGTAGGGAAATAATAAGTATCAGGGCAGAAATCAAAATTATAGGAAATAGAGGAGTAATATAGAAAATCAATGAAACTAAAGCCCAGTTCTTTGAAAACATAAACTACAGTGATAAACTTTTAGCTAGAATGAGTAAGATAAGAAGGAAGAATATGCAAGTCAACAAAATGAGTAATGAAGAGAGGGCCTTACTAAAATTCTTACCAAAATTAAGAAGGTTATAAGGGAATATTATGAAAAGCTTTAACCCAACATATGACACTACTTAGATATAATGAAGAAATTCCAACGAAAACACAAAAGCTATCTCAAGAAGAAATAGAAAACCTGAATAATACATGTAAAGAAAGTGAATTTGTAATTAACTATCTTCCCACAAAGAAAAGTTCCAGCCCAAATTGTGTCTTTGGTAAATTCTAACAAATATTTATGGATGCAATGATACCAACACTACATAAAATGTATCAGAAAATGCAGAAAGAACCATTTCTTCGTTTATATTAAATGACAAAATTTCACAAAACATGACCTATATACTTCATGAAATAGGCACAAAAATCCTTAATAGAACATTAACGGATTAAATCCAGCAACACATAAAAAGAATTATATACTATGACTAAGTATAGTATATCCTAGGAATGCAAAGTATGTTTGAATGTCAAGGATATTATCTACTGTATTCATGGAACATATGATATAAACTACATGAAAATCTCAATTGACTCAGAAAGAAATTTGAAAAATCTCAACATCTATTTATGATAAATACTATACACATAACAGGAATAAAAAGGAACTTTTTAAACTCAAAAGAAACATCTATAGAAAAGCTACAGCCAAAATAATATTTTATAGTGAAAAACTTTTCTAAGTTCAGAGCTAAGATAAAAATTTCTTCTTTCACAACTCCTGTTCAATATTTGTACTGCATGTTCTATCCAACGAAATAAGGCCATCAAATAAATAAAAGGCATAAAGATTAGAAAGGAAGAGGTTAAATAGTCTTTATTCAAGGGAAATATGATCTTATAAGCAAATAATCGCAAGGAATTTACAAAAATACTAATCCATGGGGCGCCTGGGTGGCTCAGTGGGTTAAAGCCTCTGCCTTCGGCTCAGGTCATGATCCCAGAGTCCTGGGATCGAGCCCCGCATCAGGCTCTCTGCTCAGTGGGGAACCTGCTTCTTCCTCTCTGCCTGCCTCTCTGCTTACTTGTGATCTCTGTCTGCCAAATAAATAAATAAAATCTTTAAAAAAAATATTAATACATGAGTTTATTGATTGTGCAGCATAAGAGATCAATATGAAAAAAAATCTTCATATTGCTATTTTACTAGAAAAATGCATTCTAAAAATTAAATTAAGATGCAATAGCAACAAAACTAATGCAATTCTTACGAATAAATTTAGCAAAGGAAGGGCAAGGCTCTTCCATGAAAAAAATACAATGTATAAACACATAAAAATCAATATATACATGTATACTATATATTAAACTATAAATATATATAAAATACACATAAATGATAATTTAGTAAATGAAGTATAAGAATCTTATCTGAGAAATTACAAAACATTGCTGAGAAAAATTAAACAAGATTTAACTAAATGGCGAGATACTCCATGTTCATAGATTGTTAAGACTCATTATTGAATGGCAATTCTTCCAATTTGATGTATAAACTCATTGCAAACCCTATGAAAATTCATAATGGCTACTTTATAGAAATTGACAAGCTGATCTTAAAAATAGTAGATTATCACAGCAGTTATAACAAGTTTGTAATTCAGTGGTTTCAAATAAGGGTCATTTTGCCCCTTCTCCCCCTCCCCCGGACATGTAGCAATGTCTGGAGACTTTTGGATAGTCATAAGTGGGTAGAGGCCAAGAATGCATCTTCTGATGCACAGGGCTCTCATAACAAAAAAGTATTGGACCCAAAATGCCAATAGTACTGACTTTGAGAAACCCTGATTTAATTGCATCAGAAAAAAATAGAGTAATATCTCCAGCTGTCAGTCCAGGCATTCTATCCCGCCAGAGTAGAAAGGTCTAGTAACAGGGAAGAAAAAGAACCCTTTGAGCCCTTTCACCATTGGTGAGTGCCTTAATGGACACTACCAGTTCTGGCTATACAAAAGCTCCCTGTTGTACTATTACCTGTGTTAAAACTTCCTTTTTTTCTACAGAGGCTTCTCTAATATCTTATCAACTGATCATGGTCACATCTTGCCAGCATAACAGCCATTTGCCTTTGCTAATGTCTGCTCTAAGGCATTAAATATAATTTTGAAAAATCATATTCCCCGATAATAAAACTTCACATTTTTCTTCTATTTTGAAACACTTGTCTGTAGTTTCTGTATACCAAAAATTTGCACTAAGGGTGTTTTAAAACGGCTGTCTTACTTTGGCATTCTTGTGTACAAAGGTGATTTATCTTCTTTTTCCCTTTATGTTTATTAAACAACACAAATATTCCAAAGTCTCTAACTGCTATTTAATTCGAGTCTATGAGTTTCTGTGCTTCTCTGCTTCTCAGAGACCAGATTGCTTTGGGAAATTTTAGTGTCAACATGTTATAATAAAATTGATCAACTGCATATAAACTAATAAGTACAAATTTGATTTTTTCTAAAAAGTGATTATTTGGCTCTGAGGTAAAACAAAACTCATATTTATAAGATGTAGTGTGTATAATGTGTCATTTTAATAATCATATGATAGAAATTGATGCATCCTAAGTTTGAATATTATGATTCTTACCCCAGCTCCAATGTATTTTTTCCCTCCATGCCACCAGGCACTTGTCTAACACCAGCTTAGAGTCTTAACGATTGATCTCTATTCTGACATTACCTACCTGGAGATATCATCAGATCTCACATATTAAGGGCTTAGTCTTACAAGACTACACACACACACACACACACACACACACACACACACACACACGCCCTACACCAATCACAAATCTAGGTGATTCTGACCTCCGGGTTATGGATTGGAGGTTCTGATGACTTCCTTCTTAGGTATGATTAAGCTGCTAGAGCAACTCACAAAAATCAGGAAAGCAGTTTACTTACTAGATTACTGCTTTATTACAAAAAAGTTCCAAATCTCGAATCACATAATTGGTTCCCTTGGCAACAAACCCTCACACTTAGGTGCCTTTCAAAAGACACCTCATTAACATAAACTCAGGTGTAGTTGAAAGGGGTTTGTTGTAAGTATCAGGACATCTTTAACACTGTTACCATTTAGGAAGTTTAGAGGAATGGGAACAAAAAATAAATATGTATTTCTTACCATAAGCCACAATACCACAGATATAAAAGTAAATGACTATCTTCACAGACCAGTAAAAATTAAGGTCTTATAACAACATTTCATATAACTCATGAAATAACGTGATCAGTACTTCCCATGGTGTTTTGCCATACACCAACATGGATATTGAATCAAGGCTTGAGTGTGTTAGGATGACAAATTGAAGAACCTACCCAACATTGTAACAACTTCTATTTCATTGAATGATTATAAGACCTAATAAAAACCATATTTTCTATCTCTATTACAATATTTCCTACTGTCATTATTTTAATAACAATAGTTTCTTTTACTCGGTAGTCTTTTCTTTTCAAATAATTGGGAGAAGAGCAGCAGGTTAGAAATTAGGAAATTGGCTGTGTCATTTACAGAACCCATAAGTTTCATTGATTGCCGCTTCCCTGACTCATTCTATAGCTGGCTAAAACTTGCCTTCTCACTGACGAGAAGTCTACCAGGAGGCATGATGATATAAACTATCGATGAAATGTCTAAAGGGAGAAAATGCAATTGTGATTTAGTCTGAAATTCCACTTGGGAATCTGTTTTAAGACTTCACACTTGAGAAGTAATTTCATTTGTTTTCTCCTGCTTATAAACCAGTGTCTTAAACCATAGGTAATCACTGCAAGGCAGCACCAATGACAGTTCCCAAATTTCTTTCTCACAGGCACAATTGAAGGAATATAGACTCTTTTCTTCTACTCTTAACTGGAACCAGCCTTTCCTTTGGACCACATGCATGTCCATCTTTATTTCCCCCCCAGTGGAAGGTAGGAATGGAGGTAGCGGCCATTTGTTGAGGGATTACTAGTGTCCAGACCTCTGTTAAGCATTTCATAGACATTGCCTCTTCTATCAAACAACAGTTCCCAATTTTTGACATTTTACCCCAATTTTGTAGAATCTGAGACTCAAAACACTTGATTAGTTGTCTGATGTTGTAACATAGCACATCAGATCATTTGAGTTGTAATACTTGCTCTTAGCCCTGAGTTTCTCTCTCCCCGTATAGCATAATGCCTTCAAGTGGAGGGAACTTCAGGATTCTCCAGATCATTATTACCACTTCCTATTTATTATACCTCCACCTTCCTGCATAAGAATGTTGTTGTTGTTTTTTTAATCTCATGTCATCCTGCTATGCTTCCATTATATTATTGAATCATCTCTGAAACTCCTGGTTAATCCCATTATTTATACTAAGCCTTTTCCCTGACTTTGGATGATTTCAATGTTCCTGTTGACAATCTACTTTATACCTTAATACTAGCATCTATTGTTAGCTTCTCCAAGTCTCTGCAGATCCAGTCCAGCAAACTATACCCAGGGATGTGCCTAGACATTGTCATTAACTCCAAACACTTGATGTGTGAAATACTAAAACTTCAACATTTCACTGATAACACAAGTGGTTCCATCATTATTACTTTAACTGCTTTTTTTCTTTACCTCATCATTACTCTTTCATGTCTTAACTTTTTTATTTTTATCTCAATCTGTTAACTCCCTTATTTTTTTCAATTACTATCTCAATAGAGCAAAATGATAACAGCATCAAAAATAACTCATGCCATCTGATTTTAAACAACTATGTGTTAGACACTTTATATGTTATCACAACTGAGGATTATAGAGCTGAAGCAAAGCATCCCAATTCACACAGGACATAAATGATGTAATTAGGATAAGGAAACATTCCTTTCTGTGTGATTCCACGGTCATGTTTTTTGTTTTTTTTCCACTACACCATGCTGCTAGAAAAACGAGGATACAATCCTTTAATTATCTCTCACTATATATTTTTTGGTCACATCTGTTCTCATCTGTCCTGCACAGAGCAACCTCTAAATCATTATTCACTCCAATAAAAATTGGTTCTTGAGTTGGAGAGGGGATTGAAAAAAAAATTATTATAATGGTTTTCTGTCTTTCAAAAGGCATATGTACATGAAAAGTATATCATAATATTAAATTTTATAGGGAGGGCAGCCAGGAAAAAGAATTCTCTATAAAGGGTACTTAGGGGGAGAAAAGATGTGGAAAAGCGATGCCACCAAGTTACATTTTCAAACTACAGCTGTGTCCTCAACATTGTCTGATCTCTCTGTATTATTCCAGTCAAATCTTCGTCTCCTTTATTTAAACTCTCGCTTCAAATTTTATTATTCCTTAGCCTCCTCAAAACTCTTGGCAAAGAACTATGTGTAAACACGCACACATGAATGCACACGCAGCAAATGATCTTACCTCGTACCTCATGGAGAAAATTGAAGTTTCAGGTGAGAGATTTCTCAATAGTCTGCCCCCCTTACTTGTCATCCTCTTACATGAACCTGTACTTATATTCACAGCATTCTTCCTTTTCTGGTAGAAAATGTATCTCTTTCTACTTATATCCTGGAGTTCAACATCTCAGTATCTTGCTCCATCAACATATTTTTCTATTATTTGTATATTTTTCCCCTTTCCGTCTGCACTAATTCAATGTGCCTGTAGTTACTTATTATTTATGCTTTGTCTGCAAGAAACAGAAAACACAACTATCAGTGACTGGAACATATAGAGGGCTTTGGCTTTTTTTGTTTTCCACATAACAGAAAATCTGAAAGTAAGCAGTTGCTGTCATTGGTTTGTCAACTTAACAAGATCAAGGGCTGCATCTCATTATTTTGCTTTTGCCTCATGGTGTCAATATACTTTGTGCATCACATCTTTTTAGGAATTTCCTATAGACTTCCACTTTGGTCATATTGGGTTGAATGTATTGACCTGGTTTATTTCATGTGACTACTCATTCAGCTTTAGAGGCTGAAAGGGTGAATATTTAGTTTTTCAATCCTCAGAATGGAGGCAGAACAGAAGAAGTAAGTCGAGAATTATAACGATATTAGTTTTTCCAACCCATGAGCATGGAGTGTCTTCCCACTTGTGTCATCTACAATTTCTTTTTTTTTTTTTAAGATTTTTATTTATTTATTTATTTCATAGACAGAGATCACAAGTAGGCAGAGAGGCAGGCAGAGAGAGAAGAGGAAGCAGGCTCCCCGCTGAGCTGAGAGCCCTACGCGGGGCTCGATCCCAGGATCCTGAGACCATGCCCTGAGCTGAAGGCAGAGGCTTTAACCCACTGAGCCACCCAAGCGCCCCATCATCTACAATTTTTTACAGTGTCTTAGAGTTTTCAGAGTGCAAGTCTTTCACCTCTGGTTAAATTTATCCCTGGGCATTTTATTATTTTTGGTCCATCTGTAAATGGGATCGTTTTCTTAATTTGTCTTTTGCCTACTTCATTATTAGCGTATGGAAATGCAACAGATTTCTGAATATTGATTTTATATCCTGTGACTTCACTGAAATCATTTATCAGCTCTAGTAGGTTTTTGGTGGAGGCATTAGGGTTTTCTATATATAGTATCATGTCATCAGCAAATAGTGAATGTTTTACTTTTTCTTTACCTATTTGGATGCCTTCTTTTTTTCTTGTTCATGTTTGATTGCTGTGGCTAGGACTTCCAATATTTTGTTGAATAGAAGTGTGAGACTGGACATATCCTTGTCTTATTCCTGATTTTAGAGGGAAGCTCTCATTTTTTTCCCCACTGGTATGATATTCACTGTGGGTTTTTCATATATGAGCTTTATTTTGTCAAGGTGTGTTCCCTCTAAAACTACTTTGTTGAGAGTTTTTATCATGAATTGATGTTGTACTTTGTCAGGTGTTTTTTCTGCATCTGTTTATTTGATCATATAGTTTTTATCCTTTTTCTTGTTAATGTGATGTCTCACATTGGTTGATTTGAGACTATTGAACCAGCCCTGCATCACTGGATTAAATCACACTTGATCATGGTGAACGATTTTTTTTTTTTTTATATTGTTGGATTGAGTGTGCTGATACTTTGCTGAGGATTTTTGCATCAATCTTCATCAGAGATATTGGCTTGTGGTCTTCTTTTTTCATAGTGTCTTTGTCTGGTTTTGGCATCAGAATAATGTTGGCTTCATAGAATGAATTTGTAAGTTTTCTTTCCCTTCTATTTTTTTGGAATAGTTTTGGAAGAATAGATATTATATTTTATACTTTTATTTTTTTAAGATTTTTTAAAGAATTATTTGACAGACAGAGATCACAGTAGGCAGAGAGGCAGGCAGAGAGAGGAGTAAGCAGGAACCCTGCTGAGCAGAGAACCCGATGGAGGGCTCATCCCAGGACTCTGGAATCATGACCTGAGCCGAAGGCAGAGGCTTTAACCCACTGAGCCACCCAGGTGTCCCAATTTTATATTTTTATATAAAATTTCTATGTATTTTATATTTATATATTTGCTATATTTATATTTATATATGCATTATTCTTATATTTCTTAATAAGGAGGAAAATGAATTAACAATATTAAAATAACTTGCCTAAATTTGACATGTAATTGGTAGCTCTTGGAATGAACCCAGTTGTTCCCCCAGCTGGCACACCTACCTGCCTAATGTGTGAGGCTTTATTATGTTCACAAAATAGAAAAAGCAGGATAAATAATAAATAATTAACAAGATCACAAGTCACCTTATGCGTTAATTGACTATTTCTTCCCCCAGATTTTAGGTTGGTTAAAACAAGTTAAAGAGACAAATTATAAAGACAGTATTCTATTAAAGTGGAGAGTACAGAGACAGCATTCCACTCTATTATGTAACTCTTCCATGTGAGCAATGGAAATTGTAAAATTCTTTTAAAAAGTTAAATGTTTAAAGAAGACTATTCCATCAATCCAGAAAAAATAGAATATAGAAGCACAAAGATTTTAAAATTAAGAGTCTCAGAATTTTAACTTTTGACAAAGGGAATTTTAAGCTAGTCATTGTTTTGATTGCTAAATCCAGTATGCCATGTGTGTTTCAAGAATTCAGTGTTACCAAACCCCAAGTTACACTGCTCATTGCTCAAAAGGCCAATACTAAGGAGATAAATTTTTACTGGAAAAGAATTTGAGTTTTATTCAGAAGGCCAGCCACTTTGAGAGAAGGCAGGCTCTTGTCCAAAACCCAGCCATGGCTTCTTCCTGTACCCAGGGGTTTTTAAAGGTGTTTAGGATAGTTAATCAGTAAAGGGAGTGCAGGGATCGGTAATATTTCCTTCTTTCTTTTACTTTTCTTTTCTTTTCTTTTTTTTTTTTTTTTTTTTGAGAGAGAGAGAGAGAGAGAAAGAGAGAGAGAGCATGAAGGGTGGGGAAGGGCAGAAGGACAAGCAGCCTATCTGCTGAGCATAAAGCCCAACATGGGGCTTGATCCTAGGCCTCTGAGATCATGACCTGAGCCAAAGTCAGATGCTTAACTGACTGAGCTACCCAGACACCCCTAACATTTCTTGATTATGGGCAGGCTCCATCATGCCAGCGACAGACATTATTTTGGTTCTTGGGGTGACAAGGGGGTCCCGTCCCTGTTCATAATGTGGAGAAGTCTTCTGTTCTATCTACAAAGAGGGACAAGGTCTACAGATACACAAAGGGAGGTTAGTAAAATCATCTGTGTGACCTAAAAAAGAAAAAGATTTTGCCAAAAATTTGCTAGACTAATCTAAAAACTGAGATAGCTCAAACAGGCTTGCTGGCCTCTGTGGCACAGGAAATTTTTGTCCTTCTCTAGAGGCCAATGGTCTGCCTGCTGTGGGTCAAGGGACTTAGGTCAGCAAGTCTGTGAACTTGAATTGAGTTAACTTTTGAGACTGGTTGAAGTTCTGTGACAAATCTAGGATAAACTCCTTTAGAAATGGTTTAAAAAGGTGGGTTTTTGTTTTGTTTTGTTTTCAGATTTCAATGGAGAAGAGCAAATCCGGTATTGAGACATACAGAAATACTCAGTAACTTTATGAGATAAATAGGAAAGGACATATTTGCAGTGTGATGTGCCTGAAAAGGAAAGGACATTGGAGTCCGAAAGCTTCCAGTTCTAGTCTAGGTATTGTACACTCAAGAAGGTTAGTTAGTTTATCCCCCTGAATTTTTATCTGGTTTTCAAAAGAATGAGTTTAAAAGATAAAATGTGTAGGGAATCTATCAGAAGAGGGTCTGATGATATATTCTTTGCTTCCACATATTAGCTGTATTTGTTTGTGATGCTATATACTAAGTACTGGACCACAAACATCCTGGCCCAAGGATCGTGAATTTAGAAGTACAGATATGCAAGGTATTAGGCATTGCAGGGTAGCGTGATAGAAAAAGTACATGGTGCTAGAATAACACCCAGGAATGTCACCCAGACAGACTGGAGAATGAGTTAAAAACTCCCAGAAGAGGCAGCATCTCAGTTGGATGAAGGATGCCTTTAGTCAGGTGAAAGAGGAGGCAGGAAAGTTTCCTCAAACTAGGTGAACTGAAGGTGGTCCGGAGTCAGGGCATACTGGAGTATGCCACTTCCAGCCTCTAACAATAGATCCTGGTAGATGACAGATTCTGAGGCCAGAGAGAAAGCAAAGGTCAAGTTAATCAAGATGAGAACCAACCCAGAATCTTCAGCCGTTCATAGTTTGCTTCACATAAGGTTGGGAAAGAGTGGAGATTAAGGTTCCAATGATTGAGAACACTAGCTGCTCCAGCACTGGTGCAGAGCCCAGAAAGACCCTGTTGGATAAAGGATTAACCCTTCGGAGTTGGATCATGGAAAGTTCTAGGGAGGGTCAGGGCAGTGTGAGGCTCAGCATCATAGCTATTTCAAAATACTGTGGAAAAATTTCAGCATTTATCCTTTTCTGTAACAGCTAAACATCAGCCTAGATTTAGGTTAAAAGACAAATTAAATCACAGCTTAAATTCATCTTTACTTTGAACTTACTTTATTATTATTTAATATTCTGCTCCTATTCTGTGTGCGTGTGTGTTTGTGTGTGTGTGTGTGTGTGTGTAAGCTCCACAGGACATACAGTCTAGTAATCAATAAATAGTCCAGGTTTCAAACAACAACAACAATACCACATTACTTACAACTTTAAATTAAATTTGTAGTATTAAGTTGATGATTCAGGCCCCACACATAGTATCATCCGGCTAAATTGACCTACAAATCACAGACAATCTCATTTGTATAGAACCTTGCCATTTTCAAAGTACTTTCATATCATCAAATGTAATTCTTACAACAATATGGCTAAGGATATGCAGCAGCTATTCAATAATTTGCAAACATTCTTCAAGTTAACTTTTTTTTGTTTGTTTGTTTAAAGATTTTATTTATTTATTTGACAGAGAGAGATCACAAGCAGACAGAGAGGCAGGCAGAGAAAGAGAGAGAGAGAGAGGGAAGCAGGCTCCCCGCCGAGCAGAGAGCCCGATGTGGGACTCGATCCCAGGACCCTGAGATCACGACCCGAGCTGAAGGCAGCGGCTCAACCCACTGAGCCACCCAGGCGCATTGCTGCAATACCATTGGGAGCGAAAGTGAGCAAGTATTCCCATCATCTCTACTTTGTAAATGAGGAATTTGAGACAAGAGAGATAAAATGTATCTTGACAGCGAAAATGAGTTTCGAATCTGTGGACTGAAATATCCAAAGAAATATGTAGGGGCGTAAAAATGTAAAATTAAAGAACTATCACAAGTGTTCTCATTTCAGTCTTTATGGTTTAAAAAAAAAAAGCCTAGAAATTACTTTACTCCAAAGTCTCTAAAACATATAAATTTTAGAAGCAGATTCTCATCTCAAAAGCTTCTTTTCAGAATGCCATTTTTAAAGGAGTTAGTTAACAAAATTATAATTTGGTTTTAGAACCAGTAAATGAAATATGTCTTATTTAGTGAAACCTTGAAACTGGAATTCACAAAATGTTATTGGTAGGATAAGAGGTAACAACAAGGATTAAAAATGAAAACAACCATACAGGATGGGTAAAACTATCCTCACTTTTAGTAAAAGTGTTTCAGAACACTCTTAAAGTCTCTGTAAAAGCTACTACTAATATTGATTGTACGAAACAATTACTAAAGTGATCTGAGGATACAGATGATATGGCCTGTGTACAAACAGTAGTATCAGTCTATTATGATATATATAAAGAAGTATTATATAAAGAATACAAGGTTTTATGGAAAAGATTGGATTTCAATTAGATAAAAACATCTTTAATGTTAAAAAATGATAAGAAATTTCAGATATAGTAAGTACACCTGCCAGTAGAGTACCTTTGGCAAGTTTCCTTGGAGGAGTTCATGCCTACAATTTGCTGTATGTAAAATATATGATATGTTGAGATAAAATAGAAGTCATAAAAGGAAAAATAAAAGGAGGGGGAGAGAAGAAGGGGAAAGGAGAATAAACTCAGTGATTAGTTAATAAGTGAAAATTAAATGACTACATGAAAAATTGGCCAAGCAGCTTGTATAACATTCAATAAGATAGCAAGGAACTAAGGACATTATTTTTTAAAAAAGGTATAAATACAAAGGTTGGCACTAGAATACAAATATTAAACTCCCTAAAGATCTCCCCAAATATCTGTGAACTAAAGAGTAAGGAATATGCATTTGCTAGAGAAACAGAGAAAATATAACACAATGCACAAAATTGCAAAATATTATGGTAGAGTTGAGATGAAACATATCAGTCACACAAATAAATGTGAAAGGGCATAATATACCATTGAAAAACGGATTTTTCCATTTGACTTACAAAGCAAGGTCAAACTATGTACTTAAGAGATAAATCTAAAGCAAAGTGAGTTAGAAATGTTAATATTTAAGAAATGGACAAGATGAGTGGAAAAAATATGAAAGCATTCTTCACTAACAATTTTGATATAAGATAAAGTAGTAAGTAGCCTGAAAAATATAAGTTGAACAGATATTATGGACATGTCAAACTTTATGCCCCAGTGAGAGAGAACATAACCTCTTCTTGTCTACTCATGCAGCACTTACAGAAAATGGCCGTATAATTGGTCACAAAGGAAATATTGATTGGTTCCATGAAGTAGATGAATTACAAGCAAAACCTAAATGTGAAAAATCTGAAGGTATTCCTGATGGAACCAAAAGTAGACCTTAACAAGTGGTAAAACATCCCTCCATTTTAGTTTGAATGAATCTTATTAAGACAATATCACTTTTCCCTATGTTGATTTATAATTTTAATCCAATATTTTTTTAAAATAAAGATTTTATGTGGTTCAAAAGTTCATATAGGTAAACACATGGGCAAAAATAGCCAACAAAATACTGAAGATCAAAAAATAAAAATGAGGATGTTAAAACACATGAACCAGGTATTAAGACATATCACAAAGAATCTATATAATTAAAATAGTGTAGTACTGATCCATGAACTAGTTTCAATTGTATGTGGCATGTATCTAATTTTATCTTTTTATAAAAAGTTACCCAATTGTCTAGGCATTGTTTATTTCAATACTTGTTCCTGTAATCTGAAATGTTGCCTTTAGTATATCATATATAAGAATAAAACTAAAATATGTCAGAGATTCAATATTAGAAATTGAAATAATAAAAATCCTAGAAAAATATGTGAGGAGAAAAAGTCTTTCTAAACTTGATTTAAAATCTAGAGGCAATAAAATTTTGATACATATAAATATATAATTTTTTAATTCCATGGCTGGATAAATAGCTATAAACTAAGTCAAAAGACAGTTGGCAAAATGAGAAAATTCTTGCAAAATATTCCACAAAAACAAAATGGGGAATAAAGGACAAAAGCATGATTAAAACATGAGAAAACTCATGAATAGACAATTCACATAAAAAAGGAAATAAAATGGTCCTGAAGCTGATGAAAAATCATTCGAACTCACAGTTAAAGAATGCAAACCAGATAGTTATTGAAACACCATATCAGATGGGCAAAAATTAAAAGTGACCACATATTCGGGTGAATGCTATGGAGAAACAGGCATTCTTACACATTGCTGGTAGAATACATCCTCTTGTAATCCTCAGGTGGAAAATTTGGAAACTGTATGCAGATGCTTGCCATTTGGCCCAGCAATCCCACTTCTAGAAGCATATCCTGAAGATTCAATGATACAAACTCATATATACGCATGTTGATTTGCAAACCAGCTCCTGTACATAGAGGGCTAGAAAAGACCAAGAGAGAGGCAGGCCACTCCAGACTGATAGATGGCAGATTTAATATGCAAGGGAACTTAAATATTAGGCTTGCCTCTGGTGGTCTCAAAATGAGTAAATCTCTGCATCTACCTGCCAGAATCTTAATAGTTTACATAAAGACCTTAATGGGGTTTAGCCATATACACAACCCAGGTAGTCTCAACAACATGTTACATTCTCAAGGCTTGAAACAGCTCCTACTTTGCAAATGTTGGGTAGAAAGCACATTACAAGGACAAGGGAGGGGATGAGGAGCATCTAATTCTCAGATCCAGTTCCAGGATCAACCAGTAGTCACCCCCTCTCATTAACTTCCTCTAACAGTGTACTAAAGTCTGTAATTGCAAAACATTTGAAATAGCCTGAATGTCATACATAGGAAAGTGATTGAGTAAACTATGTTATATTTACATGATGGAATATTGTGTAGTTATAAAAAAATGAAGGAGATGCCTGGGTGGCTCAGTTGGTTGTTAAGTTGGTTGACTCTTGATTTTGGCACAGGTCATGATCTCAGGGTTATGGGATTGAATCCCGTGTCAGCCTCCATGCTCAGTGCAGAGTCTGCTTGAGATTTCTCTCTTTCCCTCTCCCTCTGCCCCTCCCCCTGTTTGTGTGTGCTCTCTCTCTAAATAAATAAGTAAAATCTTTTTAAAAAATGAAGAAGAAAGATTATGATCTCCCATGAGTCATTTTTAGCATATATTGTTAAATGAAAAAAATCAAAGTGCATCTATAAGGTTTACTTTCAAGTCAGAAAGAAGTACCTGTATGATAATATACATGTGTGGAAAAAAGAAAGAAAGAAAAATAAATATATGAGGAAAAAGTAGGAAAATTAAGAGACTAAAGAGGTATGTTAATTACAGGGCATAGGATAGAATGGGATAGAAGGAACAGGGGAAGGGAAACAGGTTTCAAGCTATGAAAGGAGTGCTGCTTCTGTGATGAGAAATCTCTGTATATTTTTACTTTTCAAACCATAGAAAAACTTTGCATACCCCTAAAATAAATAATTTAAATTCAACCAGGGAGGGGGTGGAAGATAAATTAGAATACTAATGGCAATAAATAATCTTAAATGTATTACAGATGCATATATTTGCATGTCTAGCAAAAACCTCACTAGGTGGTGTGGAATAAAGTTAATTCTAGAAACAAGATTTTGACAGAAATGCAAAATATACACAAACACTGTACTCTAGTTGGTAAATTTGTTTTTCACAGGACTAGGCGTTAACATTTCTGAAACTACGTGTATTTTAGGTTTGGACAAAAACATAAATTGTGTAAAACTTACTATTTCCAAGAAAGAATTTAAAAATAGGGAAAGGGAAAAGACTAGAAGGAAACTTTTGGTGTTGGAATAGAATCAGAATTGTGAGAATAACATCGATCTAGATACAGGCATTGAAATAGTAAATATATGTGTACTAATAGGATAAATATGTGTATTTGTACATGGATAATACATGTATTTTCTAGCTATGTCCTTTGGAAGGGTGTAGAAACAATGGCATCCCAGTGGTAAAAAGCACACTCAGTTTTGGTTTGTAAATATCACTGTTACATAAAAGATGGGAGAACTCCTTGGGAAGATGGACAGATTCCAGAGTTGGGCAGACAAAAAGTACAATATGAGTCTAAATATCCTGTGCCAGAAAGTAAAGAGGTACTTAAAAAATGATGGAGCTATGTTGAGATTACACAAAAGCCAGTGGTCAGTCAGGTCTGGAGCAATATAATCAAAATAAAAAAGAACAGTAATAGATTAAAACCTACTGGATAAAATAAATAAGTCTGTAGTGATTAAATGACTTAATAAATGAGGTAAAAAGGACAGCATAATTTACATTACAATTGGAGTTAACACATGTCCAAGGAACACAGGAAGTTGTGTGGCAAACACGCAAGTTCATCAATGAATACCAAAATTAGTAAGCAAACGTGATGAGAAAAAAATGTACGTGTAGAGCTTTAAAGTTTTTTCTCCAATAAACTTGTTGACTATAAAAGGAGAAATTGTCACTTTATAGTGGAGAAACCTGACTTTTACTACTCAGCTTCAATAAGTGATCAAAGTTAACATCATAAAAAAGCAGTTTCAACATCATGTACCCCCTGATGTTATGCATTAAAAAGGGTATCGCATCACCCCTATGGCAATTTAGCCCAAAATGAATTACCTGAATTTAAGCACAAGGAAACATCAGACTAACCCAGATAGTTAGACATTGAGCAAAGTAACTAATCAGTATACTTCAAAGGAATCAAGGTTATCAATGTAAATAAAATCATACTGTGGCAGAAGAGACAAAGGGATATGACAAACTAAGAAAGGAAAATACACAATAATCTTATATGGTAAATATAAGTCCCTTTCAGATTTACGAAGATAACAGAAACAAAAATAAACTGATGATGTGATTGATATTAACATACCAAAGATGGGGAAAAGAGACAACTTTATAGTGAATCATTTAGTATAGTATTTCTGGGGCACCTGGGAGGCTCAGTCAGTTAAGTGTCTGCCTTCGGCTCAGGTCATGATCTCAGGGTCCTGGGATCAAGACCTACACTGGACTCCCTGCTAAGTGGGGAGCCTGCTTCTCCCTCTCCCTCTGCGTGCAGCTCCCCCTGCTTATGTGCTTTCTCTCTCTCTCTGTCAAATAAATAAATACAAATCATATATATATATATATATATATATATATATATATATACACACACACACATAGTACCTCTACAGATTAAACACAAGAGGATTAAACCCAATGAAGGAAATTAGAGCAACACTACATGCAGTTTTCATCCTTAAAAGAATGTTTCAACTATATTATAAGCTTTAAATTTAAAAATGAGTTTATCATAATAAGCTGTTTACACACAAGAAATTGAACATTGTAATACACTTCTGAAGAAAAATGGATTAGTTGATGAAAGTTATACTCATCTCATTAGAATATTTGTTTCAGCACAATGTTTGTTTCCGTAACTCCTTGACACGAACTGATGATCACATTTGCTGTACTCTATCTTTAATTTATTGTTTTGAATTACTTCTTCTTTTTCTATTCTCATTCCCATTCCCTTGGTTTAAACTCTCATCCTGTTTGGCTTAGACTCTCATACTTTCCTGAAAGTTGGTTTCTCTTCCTCAAAATATCTTCATTACCTGAGTGAACTCTACAAAAGTTGATTATTTGAAAACCAGTCCTTTCACGCAATTATCAGTAACTCAATACTTCCAAAAATCTATATATATTGGCATTACATAGATAGTATTATCTAAGACTTTTATATCCTTTATCTCCTATAATTACCTAAACATTACAACCATATTAATGATTTGCTATTTCATATATAGAGGCATTGTGGTTTAGATAAGAACTACTTCTAAATCATAGACCAGGACTTAATACAAAACAGTACCCCAAAAAGTATTCATTAGTCCACAATCCAATGTCACTATGATAAATTCATCTTCTGGTGTAGTTCTTTAAAATACTATACAATTCTAGATATGTGCAGGCTCTAAATACAATGGGCTAAATTAGCAACAATATCACATTCCTTATGAAAATGGGTATATTTAATGGTTGAGAGTGTGGGCTTACCTCTAGGGAGAGGATATCTTGATTAAATTTTGCTTTGCCATCTATCGCTATGTGATGTTGGATACTCTTTTAGCATCTTCAATTCTTTATCTGTAAAATAGAGATAAACACGGTATTTACATCGTAAACGGCTTTTAAAAGGGTTAATTAAAAATTTAGGGACTCACCTGGAATAGAGTAATAGCTCCATAAATATTGGTTCTGGTACAATGATGATAATGGTCCTGACACTGATGCAGACGCAAACATCAGTATATTTGTAATGTGTGTTTTCTTTTACAGAAACACCATCTTTTCCACTCTAGTTCTGGGCTTGGCAAACTCTGATCCTCTTTCCTGACAGAGGCAACATCTCACATTATAAAACAAGTCTTGCCTGAGTTCACAAGTATCTGTGATAGAGCATATCCTAGAATACTGTGTGTATTTACTGCTATGTTATTGCATATAATATTTGGTATAAGTACATTTATGTCTCTGTAAAGTAATCAGAATAATACTTCCTACATCATAAGATTTTATGACTACTAAGTGATATATTTATGTAAAGTTCTTCCTGAAGTGCCTGACACATCATGAGCAACATCCAAGTGTTAATTTGTGGTTGCTATATATATTTTTAATTTTATAACCTTTGGGTTCCTTGGAGAGGAGACTGTTTTATTTATTATCACATCTCCTATATCCACCACATATGACACTTACTAAACACGATTTCACTCACCTATAGAATGTAAAAAAAAGCCAAACTCAGAAACAGAGTAGAGTGTAGTTACCAGGCCCTGAGGGTAGATGAGATGGGGAGATGTTGGCCAAAGTGTGCAGGCTCTCCATTGTGAGATGAGTAAGTCCTGGAGACCTAACTGCATTGTGCCCATAACCACTAATATACCTTATATGTGAAATTGGCTAGTTTCTAAGAGAGTAGGTGCCAAGTGTTCTCTCCACACACACACATGCATACACACAAAATGCAACTGTGTGTGGTGATGGGTATGTTAATTAGCTTGATTGTGGTAATCATCTCCCAATGAATACATAATTCAAAACATCATCTGGTACATCTTAGAAATATACAATTTTTGTATGGCAGCCATATTTCAAGCTGGAGAAAAAACATTCATTAACTTATGAATTAATGCTCCAAATTACCAAAATTTAAATTAAAACAAAGTAAGACTTTTTACTGCATTTGTAGCTCCCTAAAACAGGATTTAGAAACATTAGAGATGTTGTAGTTTAGGTAAGTAATACTTCTAAATCATAGACCATGACTCAATACAAAATAGTACCCAAAAAAGTGTTCATTAGTCCACAGTCCAATGTCACAATGATAAGTTCATCTTCTGGTGTAGTTCTTCAAAATACTATAAATTCTAGATATGTAAAGGCTCTGAATTTCAGTATGCTAAATTAACAGTAACCGCCTCTGTGACCTTCTGAATAATCTTTATTGACAACACCAAAAAATGTCTCCATCCAAAAAAAAGGAGGCCTAGCAGCATTCTTTCACTACACAAATATTTATTGTGAGTCAACTCCATGCAGAGCACTGTGCTAGACATTGGTACCCTGGCTAATGAAAATTGAACGTGATCTTTCCTCACAAGGAGATCTGAGTCTATAGCAAGAGAAACATTAAGTAAGAGTAGCTCTTACTTCTACAACTGTTTCTTTGTTTGGGGTTTTGTTTGTTTGTTGTGTTGTTTTGTTTTGTTTTTTAACTTCTATTTCTTAAACCAAAACATTAAAAAGCTAGATATTCATAGAAAGTACGTTACCATCTGTCCTTTATTATCTTTTGGTTGCTTCCCCATTTTATATTTCCTTCCAATTCCATTTAGCCAAGTACAGAATTTTCATCAGAAAGCTACACAAACAGCATTCTAAGATGTCCTGTAGTTCCTGAAAATGGACTGTTAGATGCTTTAGTGATGCCGTTGGTATGTTAAGTTTTTGACAACCTCTTAGTGAATTGAGAGCAACAGGACAGATTTTAAAATGACCTTCAAACACTATAGGTTAACCAATGGCCTTTACCTAACTTGTCACTGTAAAAATACAGCATTCAATAAACTCAAGTCACTGTCTGCAGTCTTACAGTGACTCAGCCTGCATTTCCCAGTTTTCCGTTTCCAGATAATGCATAAGAGCACTGCTGCAGAGAGGGCTTTCCTTTACTCGTGGTACTTAACTTGTCCATGGGAAGTCTCTCACAGCTGAGAAAGAATGTGGGTTCTCAAGAATTCAATGTTCCTAAAATGGATACATGAGAGCCAGTCACAGCATCTTAAATGATCTCAGTTTACCTGCCTGTCAAGCTTTAACATGGTACACAGAAAGTACTGGAGAAACCATCTTCACAGGTAAGATAGAAGAGTCCCCTAACATACACTTACTGCTCACCAGAGCTGATCACAGCACCAGATTCAACCCTGAATTTAGAAAAGGAAGTGGTTACCATCTTCTGTGTGAATGCATCTGTCCCGTAGCTCATTAAAATTCCCTCTGCTTTGGATTTATTGAAGACCACTGTTAAAATGTTACAGCACACATCACCCACCAGATGGAGAGGAAAAGTCCCTGTAGAGTTTTAAAACAACACTAAGACAGAAAAGCAAAAAACAAAGCCATATATTGGGTGAGCAGCCCTCACAGATGACGCAATTTGAGCACAATGTTTACCACTTTTCTGTATTTTACCCCCTGGGAGATTTCTTATAGTCACTCTGGCTTATCCCAGTCTCAGAAGTTTTAACCTGATCCAGCTTGAATTTCCTAGTCTTCTGTGTTCACATGGCTCCTCTGGATTTCATTCTAGGAAAAGGGAGATAAGAAATAGGTTTCTGGCATCCATCCATGTCAAACATTAAATAAGATTAGCTAGCTGTTACCTTAAATAGCCAAGTACTTTTACCTGAGAAAGGTGTTGCAAATGTGACTCCATCAAATCCCCCTGAAAACATCAAGTACTCATTTGGGCCCATTTTAAGAGGAAGAAAACCCTTGAGGAGGTTAAGTGAATACAGAAACAGTATTTAAATTTGGGCTTTATTCCATATCTCATGTTCTTTGTACCATATCATACACTTAGCCATAATTGAAGTTTGGAAGAGTTCACATTTTTTTCTAAGCAATAAGGTCTAATACTGATGTTGATATGTGTTATTTCTTTTTTATTAGTATGTTTAGTTAGCCAACATATAGTATGTCATTAGCTTTTGATGTACTGTTTGATGATTCATCAGTTGCATGTAACACCCAGTACTCGCCACAACACATGCCCTCCTTAATACCCATCACCTGGCTACCCCATCCCCACCCCCTCCCTTCTGTAACTCTGTTTTCTGGAGTCCAGGGTCTCTCATGGTTTGTCTCCCTCTCTGATTTCTTCCCATTCAGTTTTCCCTTCCTTTCCCTATGGTCCTCCGCGCTATTCTTATGGTCCATATATGAATGAAGCCATATGATAATTGTCTTTCTCGGCTTGATTTATTTCACTTAGCATAATCCCCTCCAGTTCCATCCATGTTGATGCAAAAGGTGGGTATTCATCCTTTCTGATGGCTGAGGAATATTCCATTGTAATGGAATATATGAACCACTTCTTTATCCATTCATCTGCTGAAGGACGTGTTGGCTCCTTCCACAGCTTGGCTTTTGTGGACATTGCTGCTGTGAACATTGGGGTGCATATGGCCCTTCTTTCCACTGCATCTGTTATCTGCATATTTCTAAAGTACAACATATGTTGACCTATAAATTTTATGAAAAACCCAAGTATATCTCTCATTATTAGACAGAGCCTATGGAAATAAATCTGTGTGTGCTGAGGAGAGGGTTATATACTTTGCATTAGGCATAAGATCTACTTAGAGATTTAGTTCAACTACTTATTTGGCAGAAGAAAAAAATGAAGCTCAAGTTAAGTAATTTGTATTTATTCACCTAATAGGCATAATTGGCACCTTAAAGTTCTCTATAGCTCCATTTTCTTTCTACTATAGTTGAGCATTTTTATAATCTAATGTAGTGTTCAGGGAGGGTATTATCAATGTTTTACACAGAAGGAGATACACCTAGAGTGAGAGATAGAGCTCCATCTTTGCAACTTAACAATTTAGTGTCATATGGCAAGTCAGTGGCAAGGAGAGAACTGAAATCTGTGCCCCTCCCTCCTTCTCAAGGGTTTTCCCCAAGTATACTGGACTGGTGCTTAAGCATCTCCTTTTATCAGTCTACACATGGTTTCAGTTCTAGCATCAGGAAGAAAGAAAAAAGATTATGTCTTATGAGAACTAATGTCAATGTGTCAGGTAAAAAAGGACCTTTCAATGCAACATTTAGGGAAACAATACTTTCTGTGAGATTCAGTTGCTTGTTTTGTTTTTGTTTGTATGTGTATGGCTGAATGACAGGGTGTTCTGGTTAATTCACTTTTTTCTTTCTTTTTTTTGCCACCACAGTACTACTACTAGAAATAAAATACGTAGGAATAACTAGTTAACCTATATAAAGTGTTTACATAATAATTATCTAATAAATTTTTTATTACTCATGTTGTTATTATATTAGACCACCATCTAAAATTTTTATTTGAAGAAAAGAAAAAAAATAAGTGATGGATTTATCTCTTAGACCAATCCTAAGAAGGACACTTCTTCTTTAGTCATGACAGGAGAAAGTCTGTTATTTGGCTCTGGGAAACCAAATGGCATCTGGGGAAAAGAGAACCTGTGATCAGGTTATTTCGTAAACGAGAAATGAGGTTAAGTGTCTATTTCCTGCTCCATATTTTTTTTTTTATTTCAAGTTTGGAACTTGGGGAAAATTTAATTTATTACCCTCAAACTTTGACCACAAAATCATTAATAAAGGCCATTTAAAAATGTGTATATATTATATTTTAAAAATATAATCATCACAATTCTGGAATGTTCCAATAAATAATGGCCCATAGTATCTTAATTTTTTTTCTACTACTGTAGAGATGCATACTTACCTGAGTTTATTTATGTTTATCCATATCTTACATTTCAGCATTACTGTCATGATCAAGGACTGACAAATCCAGCTAAGACACAGGGAAACAAATTACAACCCTGAAGTGATATCTTTATATCTGATATTTGCTATATTAATACAGTTGTAGTTTAGTGTTATGCCCATGTTAATCTTTAAAACACCATTTTCACTTTCAGTATAATGGTGCCTTAGATCTTTATTGCACAGAGGTACTTTGAAGTTAGTCTGATAGAATATCTGTTCTTTTAGTCAATATCTACTTTCTTAGATTTACATTTATATATAACAACAGAAGCAAGGTCATAATCTGCAATAGTTCTGATATCATGGAAAGAAAACACCATGAAGGATTAGGGTCTTTAGTCTTATTTTAAGTAGATTATAAACTTGGGCAAAACATTTTGGTTTTGAAGGTCTCATTCTTTGTCATGTCTAGAAAATATGGCTTTATTATTAAATTAGAGGTGAATTAGATGTCCTTCCCCCAACATTGCTAACATTCATAGAGCATTTCCCATTGACAAGGCACTCTCTACTCTTAATACTTTCCAAATAAACTATCATTAAATCTTAACATAACTTCTTCTTTAAATTTTTATTTTTTATTTTTTAAAAGATTTTATTTATTTATTTGACAGAGAGAGAGAGATCACAAGTAGGCAGAGAGGCAGGCGGGGGGGTGGGGAAGCAGGCTCCCTGCTGAGCAGAGAGCCCGATGTGGGGCTCCATCCCAGGACCCTGGGATCATGACCTGAGCTGAAGCCAGAGGCTTTAACCCACTGAGCCACCCAGGTGCCCCAACATAACTTCTTGAAAGTGGTCTTCAAGTAAAGGATGTAAACATTGAGAATCAGAGACAGTAATAGCTAAATGTGACAGAACAGGGATTTACACATAGATCTTTCTGAGGACTGCATTTTCTGTTACATTATACCAATTCTCAAACATCAGGGAAACATTTCCTAATGTGGGAACCCTAAAACTCTGAAGAAAAAGGAGGCGAGAGTATTATAATTTGAATATCCCTTCCCCTGTATATAAATAGAAAACCACACTTGAGTGTGTAAGATTTGGCCTATTGCAGATTACAACTGCAGGAAAACAATATAAGTGAAATAAAAGAAAAGAAGTCTTCATCTTTTCATTACTTCCCAAATTCATTGAGGTCTCTAAAACTCTAAGGGAATTGTGACACAGATCTCATACTAGTGAGATTCACAAATGATCTTGCCTTTTGAGAAGGATGTAAAAGGAATGTAGCATATTCCAAAAGAGAAGGATGAGGAGAACACATTTGATAGCACATGAGAAACATTTGAGCAATGGGGTGTTGGTTAGCCTGGGTAGTAAAACGTGAAATATGTTTGCTATATGTGGGCATTGGAAGGGTCAGCAAGCAGAACAATTAGACAACAGGCAATATACTAAAGGTAGGTTCAATAGATAATTGCAAACAAACTTCAGAAGGATTTCCTAACAATTCAAGTGTCCTGGAGATGAAACAGGCTGTCTTCTATGAGGGAAATAACTAGAGAGGTCAGCTGACTTGCTGCCCGTGAAGACCTGGTAGAGATTCGCTGATAAATTCAGAGTTGGGGTGACAATAGTAATATGAGATGTGAATCTATAACTGTGGTATTTTTTTCCTGGTTCGACTTTAGTAAAGCTAACTCCTTTGGTGTCTACATGTTAGTGCCTTTCTTTCCACCTGACTGTCTCAAAGACAAAGGGATGACTGTCTTAATATTCTCATTGCTTTGTTGATGGATTAAAAAAAAAATTTTTTCTGTCTTGGATGGAGGCTGATAAATCTTAGTTATTAACCCAGATAGTATAAAACTAAAAAAGAAAAAAAATCTTTGTTCATAAAATTTCTAAACGGCCTACTTAAGAGAAAAATTCCAAAAACCACTGTCTGGCTTAGATAACAGAAAAACAATCATTTGACCATTTGTACAGAATCAGTGTTTTCACTATGATTCCTACACCAAATTCTTATTTCTTCCTGACCCTTTTGTTTTGGCAACAAATCTATCTTTGGGATTGTTTCTCTGGAGGCAAAAATATCCCACTGTGTTATCAACAGCTGCAGCCTTCCCATATCCCATCAAGTATCATTTTAGATGGACACAACTAGGTTGTTTTTGTTTTTGTTTTACTTTTGCAAAGCTCTTTTTCTAAAGATGAATAGCAACCAGCCTGAGAGTTATCTTCAAAAATATATACTCATTGGCTTTAACTAATGTAGCTCATTTTCAGGAACAATGTGGCAGAACTTATTTTTCATTCACCAACAAATGAGAGATGTGTACTTCCAACTCCTAGTCTCTACCCATCCTCACCTCTCCCCAACCCTACCCACATACATACCTTCTTCATCTGAATGATTTCAAAGCCTACTTAAATATGGCACTCAAGCATCATCTCTAGAAGTCAATGACAGCATAACTGTGTTTCTCCTTTACTTCTTGCTAGCCCTCCTCTACGTTCTTAAAAACTCTGGGAATAATAATCCCTTACTATAATTACTGAAATCATCAGTTTACTCATCTCCTACAAGACTGCTGCTAGCTTTTCTCATTTTGTTCTCAGGATCTTACCCAATACTCCTGTCCCTGCAAGACAGAATAGGCACTTGGTGAATGTTTTTAGCCAGGCAACAAATGAGTCAATACTATTTCTTCCTGTCTAAACAGCTCTCTGATGTACAGGCAGTGGTGATCCAAGATGATATTGCAAGACAAGTACTGTTATTTTGCTTTATACAATATAGGATGTTTTTGCCATGAGGACCAGCCTGTAGGGCTCATGTAGAATCTACTGCTTTAACTAGATGTGCACAGAAGAAATCACTTCCTTTAAAGGCATATCAAGTCTTATCCTCTTTTTGAGTTAGTTACCATTTATCTCCTTAAATCTTTCTGTACTTAAAGATATCCCAGCCACACCCACCAGCATACTATGCATACAATCAGAAAGTTTGGCACCTGTTATAATATGCCAGCCCAGAAATCTGATTAAATGGCATTGTATCATATCTGGAGGTATTTTGAATAAAGCCATTCTGTGGCAATCATGTGGAAAACTATGCAATATAGTCCCTTTATACAGCAAACACTGCTCCGGTCTGATGCATCACAATGATGTATAATAAAATATTTGAAGTACATGTTCCTTAATTACAGATTATAAAAAATAATAACAATTATCTCTCACATTTCACCTAATGTCTCCACATGATGAATCTTTAGCAGCAGATGTGTGCCCGTTTTTGACAACTTCTATTTTTCCTTGCTAATAGCTCTCTCATTTATTTTCCTGAACCTATGTCATCACTACTGGAAGAAGTCTTTCAGACACAGACCATAAACAGTAGTTCATCTTCCCCAATACAAGCCTTGCATGACCAATTAGACCGATTACATGCTCCTTTCTTAGAATTTGACAATTCGATAGAAAAGAGTTTGGTTTCTATTTCTTCTGACAGGAGTATCTTAACTGGACTTTTCCTGCTGTGAAAGTGCCATTCGGGTCCCTGTCCCTTAATAATAAAAATCCTGGTGGTTTTAAAGCTTGCTTTTCTGGACTTCGGGACTTTCTTTAAGGCATTTTATTTTATCTTCTCTTTCTGTGAACTGAAGCAACTTTGTCATTCTCAACAAAACAAATGAAAAAAAATGTGAACAAAATATAAAATTGTACCAGATGAAATAAGGAATGATGAAATTAGGATAAAAAATTCCCTTTTGTATCTATTCAATGAGTTATATACGTTTCACTGAATACAGTGCACGCTCAGAGGTTGATGCACACCCTGATATAATCACAAATTAAATCCTGACCCCAGAGAGATTATATCATAATGGATCAAAATGTTAGACCTAGTGGAGGACATGAGGCATCTACATACATGGTTTAATGCATAGTAGAGGATCTGATGAAACCCTCCATGAAAGATCCAGATACAGTGCTGTGGAAGTTCTAAAGGGAGTCAAATTAGTTACGGCTTAAGAGGTAGATATAGAGTAGTAGTTGAAGAAATAACACACATTACATGTGAATACAGAAAATTCAAAACTGTGTCCAGGGCATGGATCGAAGTCAGAAAGCATGGACATGATTCAATCTGTAGGTCATTTAGGCACAAAGTCAAGGAAATATCAGGGAGCAGTGAGAAGAGGTCGTAAACTCAAGTAGGAATAAAATCTTGGAAGGCTCTGAATGCATTTATTTGTAAAACAATCAGGAGTCAGCAGGCTTCAGGAAGATCAGCCTAGCGATTCTGTGGAGGATAGATGGGGAGCATGGAAGAAACTGACAGTCCTACTGAGAGACCATCTCACCGACTCCTTGAGGGTTACTGAGTATGAGGGAGCCTTTACAATTCTGAACGTGCTCAGCCTTATAAACAGGATTCCTTTTATTCTCTCATCCTTTTCATTTTCTTCAGCAAGAAAAACAGACTCTGGTAAATCAGTCTATTTTATTTTTTTTTTTTAAAGATTTTATTTATTTATTTGACAGACAGGGATCACAAGTAGGCAGAGAGGCAGGCAGAGAGAGAGGAAGGGAAGCAGGCTCCCTGCCAAGCAGAGAGTCCGACGCGGGGCTCGATCCCAGGACCCTGGGATCATGACCCGAGCTGAAGGCAGAGGGTTTAACCCACTGAGCCACCCAGGCGCCCCAAATCAGTCTATTTTAAAGTAACATTCAAATCTTACAGAGAAAAGGCTAAAAGTCCGTTTAAGTCAGCAGAAAACTGAAGAACAACCATAGCTTGAATTTTGTGCATCAGTGATGTATATCTTCGATGGATTCTGTTCTGAAAACCACAAAGAATTCTGAAAGACTGTTTCTTTCTCCACTATTCTCTTTCTCTACTTGTAGTATTATCTGGCGCTGACTTTAAAAAAAAATGTTTTCCTTCTTCACATGCTAGGTAATGACTTGACCGCCAACATATCTAGAAGGTTATTTATGTTATGATTTCTCTTTCAGTCCAGAGAATGACACTCAGATAAAGGTTTTCTCCAGCATGCTAGCCCTGAATATGCGGACTGTGCTTTAAATACACTCCATTGAATCATTTAGCTTTCAGTAGAATATGTTTGGGCATCAACTCTGTCTAGAAGAAAGACTTTCATATATAATTCTATAAGCCATATGTTGAAAACCATATCTAGACAATGATAGCTGAAGAATTTTGAAAACTAAAGACATATCATAAAACATGCCGGCTTCCTTAATAAGCACACGCCACGCTTTTGAACATATTATTTTGTTCATCTCTTAAATGCACAGTTGCATTAAAAAAAAAACAACAGTCTAATGTTGACAGTGCTTTTTCTAGAGATATGGTGAAAAATCAAATCTAGAAAGATCCCACAGCTATTACTAAGAGCCAAAACAAGACTAGATCTGTTTAAATGTAATACAAAGATTTATGGCATCATATATATTTGTCACACACCACTATTAGGCAACATAGAATAAAAAATCCTGGTAAAATCTCTCAGTTAAAAAAGCTTAATATTTGCTCAGGGGAAGGCACGTAAAATCTTAGTGAAAAATGCTGCTGGCTGACTGGTAACTGTGCACAGAACGTGCCCTGGCGGGGTTTTCCATTGGCTTCCGGCACTCCCAACCGTTCTTTGTTAATCTGCAAGACACTCGATAGGTATATTATAGGACAGTAACAATTTGCTAAAATGGACTTTAATGAAAACTGGCAAGTATTTGTTTTTAATTAGAGGCCAATATATCTTGGACAACAGATGCCCAAATCTCTTCAGAGAGTGTCTGGGAAATAAATATTTCTTAATGTTATGAATGTTGTTATTTTTACTGCAAGTGGCATTTGGCTTCCTCTAAAGTACAGCCTGCTTTGTGGATGTTACTACATTTATCTTCACAGCATGGTAAACAGGTGTCAACTCTGATTATCCTGGTTTTGCAGATGGTCGAAAGAAACTCAGGAGTTCCGCGACTTGATCAAGGTCATAAAATCATTTGAAGCTGCAACTGCCACGGACCTACTCCGTTTCTTAGTAACTCTAGTTAAATAGGGCACAACAGAAGAAAGAGAGTATTTTTTTAAAGGACTGCTTACCGTGATCCTGGTTTACATATTATCATTTGATCTTGATAATGGTGCAGATGAGAAAATGAAGCTTTTAGAGGTACCCAATGTTTTTCAGGTTCATGGAGCAAGTTCAAGGGTAGAGCCAGAGTGTGAATGCGGATGATTACCTATGACTCTTCTCCCTGCATTTTGCAGGTTGTTCTTCACTACTATGACAGTTTGTCTGTGTTTCCCAAGATTACAGCATAGAAACAGCAATTTTGATTGAGCTACTTGGGTATAAGAAGGTGAGGGAAGTAGGAGGTAACTGAATGCATGAATATCCAAATCTATCGAATCTATCGCTTACTTTCATCATTCTGAGTATCTTCCTTTAGCCTCTTACTATTATATATCACAGCTAGTACTTTGAAGGTGACAGAGGATCTTGTCCCCCCAACCCAGATTTAGCAGATGGGGAATCCGTAGAAATGTTCCTCTGAGGACCGAATATCTAGAAAGAAACTCCTCTATCTAGATTCCTTCTGCTCTTGCTGGAGGAGACTAGAAAGAAATGTCTGGCAAGGAGATATTGTGGACAAACTTACTACCCACTTCTCATGTCAGAGTTCCAGATTAACACCATCCATGGCTCTCTTTCATATTTTGTTTTTAATTCCACATGTTGGACTCATAAGGCAATATGTATGTGAGCATAAGCAGATACCCTAGAAAAGTCCAAGATTACACAAATTGAGTTATAATATAAAACTTACAGGAATTAATCCTTATGCATTTGCTGCTCATTTTATTCCAAACTTTTCCAAAGAAAGTATTTTTTTTAAGATTTTTATTTATGTATTTGACAGAGAGATCACAAGTAGGCAGAGAGGCAGGCAGAAAGAGAGGGGGAAGCAGACTCCCTGCTGAGCAGAGAACCCAATGTGGGGCTCCATCCCAGGACCCTGAGATCATAACCCGAGCCTAAGGCAAAAGCTTTAACCCACTGAGCCACCCAGGTGCTCCGATTATTATTGTTAATAATAATGATGTACAAAATCAAGTTTTGTGGTTGGAATGTGTGTGTGTGTATGTGTAATGACAAGGAAAATCCCTTCAGTTTCAAAAAGGTTTATTTGAGATATAAAGAAATAATAATGTCATCTAACATAAGCTCATACTGTCTGCCAAAAGGGGAAAACCGATAAAACAATAACCCAAAACTGCTAAGTCTTGTTTCATACTAACACAGTGAACTGAAATTGATTCGTATCATTCTCTGATGTCAAAGAATATTAGGAAAAGAACACAAATCATTGTTGCCCAACACATTTCATTATATTATATTCATTGCAAGGTCACTTTCTCATAATAAACACTAATCATTCTCTGGAAATTTCACCCATTTTAATCCCAACAGTAGGTGGATCACATCCAACCATTCCATTGTTATTATACCACGTTTAATATAGGAATGTTGATTAATGAAAATAACCCAACCAGGAAAATTGCTATTGCTCCTTTGAAATTGACTTACAAAAACTGAGAAGTTTTATTTGCTGACTTAGGGGACAGGGTTGGTCTAAATGTAATAGACACAGAAACAGAGTAAGAGAAAGAGACAGTGAGAGAGGGACAGAGAAAGAGACCGAAGATTCTTACTCATCTGGAACAGGATATATGTTTTAAAACATTTATTTATGAAAAAGAAAACTACTTGGGCAGATGCTTTATTTTATTTTTTTTTAAAGATTTAATTTATTTATTTGACAGAGATCATAAGTAGGCAGAGAGGCAGGCAGAGAGAGAGAGAGGGAAGCAGGCTCCCCGCTGAGCAGAGAGCCCCATGTGGGGCTCCATCCCAGGACCCTGGGATCATGACCTGAGCTGAAGGCAGAGGCTTAACCCACTGAGCCACCCAGGCGCCCCATGGGCAGATGCTTTAAAAGAAAGCAAATATCCTGTCTAAAGTTTGGAAATAAAAACAATTCTAAATAAGGATTACAGAAGCAAATGACAGATTTGAGAGGAATAGCATAATTTTTAGAGTCCAGAATATGAAAAACAAATTTTAAATGTAGTGCCTCTTCATAATATGGTTGACTAGATCAGGGTTTATTGACTGGTTTTCCTGGTTCTAAAGAATGAGTCGATGAATAACTTTCAAAGCAATGGCTCCCTTCTAATGTTATTTCTGGGTTTATTTAAATCACTCATTTAAATCTTCATGAAAGTTATTTCAGAAAGAAATGGAAGGAAAATGGCAGTTAATTTTACTGCATTGGCAGGCATGGAAAAAGTTCAGATATTGTATATTTCAATATTAGTATTCATATTTTTTTAACTTTTGCTTTTCCTTTTGAAATTACCTGCCAGTTTTCTTCTAAACTCTTTAAAGTGGTTATAATAATTGATTTAAAGCCATGGTTGTGCTTTCTGGTAACTAGGTGACCTGTTGGTCTGCTTCTACCATTTTCCTTTGAGTAAGGTTACATTTTTTATTTCATTCCATATCTGGTCCTTTTTAATTATATTCAGAACACTGTGTATTTTTTTAAAAATGCTGAAGACTAATGTATGGATGCTTCTCAAAAAATGCAAGGCCTTTCCTTTATCTGGCAGTTAGGATATGGGCTAATCTTTGTGATTTCTTCAGGAGTTGAGTTATTCTAGGCTGTGTTATAAGTGCAATACTAACAGTGATTATTCCAACCACCAACCAACCCACCATCCCAGGAGCTTGCTTCCTTCCTTCTTTTTTTTTTTTTTTTCTTTTTTGCTTATGTTTTTACTTTGATAAAATATCAGAAAAAAAGAAAGTTGCAAGAAGACTATAAGGCACTGCTGTATACCTTTTAACCGGATTTACCAGGGGTTTATATTGGTTCCACTTGTGTCCTCTTTCTCCCTCTCATCTGTCTGTCTGTCTGTCTTTCTTTCCTCCTCCCACTCCTGGAGAATGTGTTTATATTTTTATATTTATTTTGTTTTCTATGAACATTTTCAGATCACTTCTTTTTTTCTAACAATTTGTGAGTAAGTAGAAGTCATTGTATCTTTTTAATCCTAAACATTGACTTGTGTATTTTCAAAGCAAAGATGACTTTCATGACCACAGTATGCTGCATTTATCATTGATTTAACATTGATTAAGCAATATTGTCTAGTCCGTAGTCTTTCATGACTATACTTTTTAAGTATAGTATATATACTTTATAGTGTATATATATATATATATACACACACACACACACATCTATATAGTATTTATATCAAGTATAAGTATAGTATATATACTTTTTAAGTATATAAAGTCCACAAGCCAATCCTATACCAAGCATTGTATGGCCATGTCTCCATAGTCTCCTGTAACCTGCAACACTTTGTCAGCCTTTTTGCGTTTTTCCTGACTTTGATGTTATTAAAAATTAAAGAACAGCTGTTTTATAAAATTCTACTTAATTTAAGTTTATTTAATCATTTCTTGTGAGATGAGACTTAAGTAACAGCTTTTTTTTTGGCAGAAACATATTTTGAAAATACATGTTATCTTTTTCAATGAACCCTGTTAGGGGGCTTATGATGGCAATCTCTCTCAATGTTAGTGCTTAACTTTGTTAAGGTGGTGTAGGTGGGCTTAGTTGTTTCACTATGACGTTACCATTCTTTCCTTGTGATTGTGTGAGTTGGAGTCTTCTGAAAAAGAGGATGGGATTAGATGTGCAAGGAGTTATTAGGGAAAACCATATTTGAGAAAACAAATGGAAAGAGTTAAAGAAGGCAGGGAGTGGCATCAGATCTGGATTGAAGGAGTGAAGAGGATGGAGGTCTAGGCAGGAGACTCAGTTGCAAGAGAGTAAGAAATTTTCCTCTGAGCCAATGGTGGGGATTTGGGAACCAAACCTAGCCTTGAAGAGATCCAAGTCTTACAGGATGGGAGACTTTTATTGTGGGAGGCAGCCCTGTGCACCATAGGATGTCTAGAAGCATCCTTGGCCTCTATCTGCTATACACCAGTAACGGCCTCCCAGTTGTGACAAAAGAAAATGTCTCTAGATTTTACCAACTGTCACATAGGCAGGGGAAAAAATTGCTACTAATCGAAAACCATTGTTTCACACAAGTAGGTTTTCTATCCTCTGATGAAAGTTAGCATCTCTGAAGTCCCACCCTTGACAACATGAGATTTCCCCTAAAGTTATCTCTTCTTGCATGATGAGGTACGATTCGTGACCTATTACTAAAGCCTTGCTTACACATCTTGTGCATGAAGCTTGTTTACAAGAGATGTGTCCTCTGGTGTCTAGCAAGGAGCGATTTCAGCCTAAAGCCTTCCCCACACTTACTGCAAATATAGGGTTTTTCCCTTGAGTGTGTTCTCTGATGTGTGCTGAGAGTTGCCTTATCACTAAAGCCCCGCTCACACTCCTGGCACACAAAAGGCTTCTCCCCAGAATGTGTCCTGTGATGTCTTATGAGAGCTGACTTCTGGGTAAAGCCTCTCCCACACTCCCTACACACAAAGGGCTTCTCCCTTGAGTGGGCCATCTTATGCCTGACTAGATTTGCTTTCTGGCTAAAGGCTTGCCCACACTCAGGGCAGACATATGCCTTCTCCCCAGAGTGTGTCCTCTGATGACTGATGAGATGTGACTTCTGTCTAAAGCCTCGCCCACATTCCCCACACACAAAAGGCTTCTCTCCTGAGTGCGTCCTCTGATGTGCAACAAGAGTTGACTTATGTCTAAAGCCACGCCCACATTCTTGGCACATGTAAGGCTTTTCTCCAGAGTGAGTCCTTTGGTGTGTCATAAGAGCTGACTTAACACTAAACCCTCGACCACACTCTGCACACATATAGGGGTTCTCTCCTGAGTGTGTCCTCTGGTGTGTGGTAAGGTTTGACTTATCACTAAAGCCTCGTCCACACTCCTGACACACAAAAGGTTTCTCTCCTGAGTGTGTCCTCTTGTGTTTCATGAGGTACGATTTCTGACTAAAGCTCCGGCCACATTCAGGGCACAAATGTGGATTCTCCCCTGAATGAATTCTCTGATGTTTGCTGAGAGTTGATTTGTCTCTAAAAAGCCTCCCACAATCCCTACACACATAAGGCTTTTCCCATGAGTGGGTCCTTTGGTGGGTGATAAGGTTTGACTTATCCCGAAAGCCCCGCCCACACTCCTGGCACACAAAGGGTTTCTCCCCCGAGTGTGTCCTCAGGTGTCTGATGAGAGTTGACTTCTGGCTAAAGCTTCGTCCACACTCCTCACACGCGAAAGGCCTCTCCCCAGAGTGGGCCATCTTGTGGGTGACTAGGTTAGATTTCTGGCTAAAGGCTTGCCCACATTCTGTGCAGATGTAAGGCTTCTCCCCTGTATGTGATCTCTCGTGTGTGATGAGAGCTGATTTATAGCTGAAACTTCGACCACACTCACTGCAAAAATAAGGCTTTCCTCCTGAGTCGCTCCTCTGATGAACAAAGAGGGCTGATTTCTGGCTAAAGCCTAGCCCACAATTTCCACAATTCGCTACTTCAAATCCTGAGAAACCTACCCATTTTAATACTTTCTCTGTTTCTAAATGGTTTGCCTTCTCAGCTGAGCTGAGCTTTATTTCCACCACTGTCTTGCCTTCCCTCAAGCTTATCAGCTGTCCATCAGGTGGGCTGAAGAAAGCTCTGGAGGTGAACCTCCTCCTTGTCCTCTCCAGAAATGATTTGGAGCCTTCTTCTCTGTCATTGTCTTTCACTCTGTCATTGCAGAAACCTTCATAAGAGAGTGATTGCTGCTGCTGCTGTTTATGGTAGGCTGGGCAGAGAGTGCCTGCTAGCAAGCCTGGGCAGATTGGAAAGCAATGATCGTGTAGCCTGTGTTGGCGTTGCCAACGGCAGAAGTCCAGAGCAGAGGAGGAACCAAGTTGAATTTCTGGCTTTGCATCTGCTGAGCAGGAGCTGGGCTGAGCTTCACCCTCTTCTGTCCAGGGTTCCTCCCCCTGCTCTAGCAGAATGACAAGTGTTGGCTTGGGAAATGGGATTCCCAGGGAGACCAAGTTGCTATAGTTTTCCAGCATCACACACCTGTACAGCATCCTCTGAGTGTGGCTCAACAGCCACCACTCTTCCCGGGTGAAGTCCACAGCTACATCCTGGAATGACACAATGGCTGCTTCTCTCCTGGCTGTTAGCCCCGAGGCCATTTTTCTGGTCACCTGAATGGTCTCCCAGAAGAAGGATGAGGTCTTCTCTCTGCTCAGATTTGGCTCCTGTGCAGTAGCTACCCTCGGGACAGAGTCTACATGTCTGACCCTGGATGCGGGGACTTGTCACTGAGAGGCTAAAGCCAGTGGGGACACAATTGCAATGTCTGTCCCACGGCAGGTATGACACTGTAAGGGATAACAGATTAGAGGCAGACTCCTTATATCACACCTATCTTTCTTTAAGAAGTTTTATAATTTTAGCTTTTATGTTAAGGGTATGATCTATCTCAAATTCATTTCTGTTTGGTGTATAATAGAGATCAGGGTTTTTTTTTTTCTTCCCTTATGGAAAGGAAGTTTTCCCAACACTTCTTAAAGAGAGTTCTCTTTTCCCTTTAAAGTGCATTGACGTTTTTGTTGAAACCATTGGGTTATATAAGTATGGGTCTCATTTTTGACTCTAGTCTGATCTCTGCTATGTTCTGCTAGCTTTTGATGGTGTCCATACGTGAGCTGGAAGATTTGGCTACACTTTCTGATAGGTTTGCTTAGTTTCTCAAGTTCACAAAGTTCTGGAATCCAGTCATTTAGAGAATGGCCAAGACTGGATGACTTCTCTTTACCTACCAGGTCTTTATCCACTGTTTTTTGTTTGTTTGTTTGTTTGTTTGTTTGTTTTTCTCAAGGGTGGGGTGGGGAGAGAGAGAGGCATAATTGCCTGTCTGAGCTGAGGTTCCTCCAATCTACAGTCTCTTCCAACTAGCTCTTGGCATCCTCAGTCCTCCCATGGTATAACCTGGCAATGACCCCCAGAAAGAAGTAGCTACTGCTCTCTCTTCTTCTCTGAAGTGTTTGTTTCTCTATAAAATTCAGTTCAGTTAGCTTCTTCCAATCCTCCACTCTTCTCTACTTCATAGAAAAATGTGATTTTTATTTTTTTAATGTTTTTCTTGTTGTTACCATTGGAACAAATGTCTTTTTTTTTTTTTTCTTTTATAGTCTAACTGACAGCAGAATTATTCCTGGTGGGGAAAAATAAAGGGAGAGAGATTAGAATTATTTATGAGGAAAATAAAAAAAGAACTCACATTTTGAATCTTTTGTGCTACCAATTTTTTTTCCTCTTATCATAGTTATCATAAATTGGCTATGTTTTTGCCCTCAGCCATTGAAATTTACTCATAAGCTTTACAGTTAATATTTAACTTTAGTAACATTATTCTAGGATCAAATATCAAAGTTTTACCTTGCTTTTGTGATGGGAGATAAAATGGAATGATAGAGGTCCATATAACAATCAAAAGAACAGGAGTCACCTTCGTAATTTTTTCTCCTGTTATTTATATTTGGCTGCTGAATATGCTATCCAAAAAGGCCTTCTCAATGACCCTTGAGAAAGTTCTTTTCAGCAGAGACTGAAGAGTAAAACAAGTCAGAAGTTTGTTCATTATTTCACAATGAAAAAGCGGCAAGCTATATATCATTTAAATAAGAAAGAGAATGATGACTATGACATTATGAAGTGCAGAAATAAGATGATTTTTTTAAAGTAAGTTAGAGAAATCATCCCTGTTGGTTACAGTGACACAGTGAGGCTTAAAATGAGGACGCAAGAAGCTGATAACAGGAACATTTATTTGGGTCTGGCATTGGCTATTGATTCACAAGTAAGCCTGGGTCTTGGATTCTAGCTGGGAGCATTTGGACAAGTCCAGTCAAACACAGCTTCACTAGATGTACAGACTGTTTGAAACTGTTTTTGTTTTATTAAAGACAGCATTCACTGTGGTGCTCCTACAGTCTTTCAAGGCATATAAGAGAAGTGAATAGACAATATGAAGGAAGAAAAGAGTCTCCTTGTGTGCTTTCCCTGTTTTTCGCTTACTTTCTCATGTTTACCCTCCCCTAGCAATGTTTCAGCATTCAGACTACACAGGAAGGGTTATCTGAGTGCCAGCACTCTTCGCACTGTTCACACAGAAGGGCATGATGATAATCATGGTGATAATAATAATGGTTAATAATAAGAAGGATAAAAATAAATGAGATTTCTTTATGTTTCATGTAGAGGCCAGCTTGTAGGCACAAATACAAGCAAATATCATTCAAGAATCTAAATGCTCACTGTAGAATTCTCTATGGGTAATATGAAAAGATAAAATGCTTATTCTCAGCATTTGAGCCTCAGAATTGAGGCCCAAAGCAAGATGATTCTCAAAATATCAGTGTAACTCAAGCTGACAATAGGAAGAGGGAAATAAAGGGAATTCTTTGATCCAATAAACTTGAAAATCATTTGGTTAATCCATTTATACATGTTTCTTAATTGAAAATCTTCTCCAATACTTCAGTATGTCTAAATTCACTCTCAGGCACCAAGATAAAGACATGGGATATAGTGTTTCTGAAACATATTTGATGAAGAAATTTCTTTCCCAAAAGTATCTTTTGAGACAACTATTCTAAAAAACATGCTTAAAAAAAAAAAAAAGTCCAAAAGGAATGCTTTATTTCATTCATAGCTCTTTGAAAATTTTTTATGGAAATTGAATCATTTAGTTTATAGGAAGAAACCAGAGGAACTCAAGATATATGGAGAAAAGTATATAGTATAACATTCATAAAAGATTGGTCTTTGTCCTTGGTTAATGCTCAAGGAAATTAAATCATTAAACAGCGGCCCTTTCCTCCCATATTTTCTAAGTGCAACATGTTTCATATCCTCATCAGGAGGTTTTGAGGTAGTGTTGTGTTGTGTCATTGATGTAGATGTGTGTACATGTGTGTGTGTTGTGCATTTTAGAACATCTGATGAAACTAAACAGTGAGTTCCATAAGAGAAAAGACCAGCTGTTATAATTTTTGTTTTCCAAAACTAAACTGTGTCTATAAAACAAATAGAAGCTTTGAAGTAAACCACTTCATGTAATTAAACCACTTCATCTAGGTCCTTTTCAAGTTGGTATCTTTTGCAATCTACAGTTTGCAAGATCATTTTCCTATGATATATAACAATAAATATTTATTAAGTGTATAATATGGTCAGGTGATATAGGCTACATGCTAAGGATTCTTCTATTTCCACTGCCCATTTATCAAGGAGCTAAAAATATTAGAGCGCAGTTTATTTCATAATATGGAGGTAGTTTGAGCTTAATAACTTTAATTAAGAGACCTAAACAGCTGTGAAGAAGCTACTACTTCAATAGCATTTAGGTTACTAGAGGGCTCTCTGCTTGATCAAGAGAAGTTAAGGTATTCATACGCCCTTAACCACCTGGAAAGTAACAATCAGAGGTATAATTAGAGAATGGATAGAGACTAGTGCTTTTCTTTCCAGGTGAACAATAAAATGAATGTCAATTTCAGCATAAGGCTTAGGGATTAACTATAAAGAGCAACTTATAAATATCTCAGGTACTAGAGGACCTCTGAATGTCATACCAAAATTTCAGCCAGGGGACTGCAGTGGTCAGTGGTAGGGGCATGAATAAAGGCAAAACCATGAGGGAAGTGAGGGTGGGAATGGAAGTAGATTAAATTAGATCAAATGGCAACAGAGTAAAAGTGAGAGAAGCTAAAAGAGTGAAATAAGGGTTCATATTCTCATAATAGTGCATTGGCAAAAGAATGAAATTTAATAATATTTAAGAATTAGTCATAGCTATCTTGGACAATGATCTTGGCAATGGCATTACACAGTGCCTTCTGTGAAAAATCCATCATTCTAAGTTTTCTATAAAAATAATAATGTGTCTATGTGCGTGTATGTGTGTGTGTGTATTTAAAATATGAGGTAAATGTTCTCATGTTCCTCAACTGAGGAATGAGGCACTGGTTAAGTGATTTTTCAAAGTATTAGAGTAAAGGACAGAACCAGCATGAGACAGAAGTTAAACTCATTGTTAAGGCACGGGTAAGGACAAAGAGAAATGGAAATGGAATGGACAAAGTTCCCTCCAATTTCCACCAAGTCACAATAAGCTATTCTCAACATGGAAGTGTCTAACATAGTAAATTCTGCAAATATAGGAGATATTGGGGACAATTGTTAACCACTTCAAATATGTATACTTAAAACTGCTATACGGAAATAAAAAGAGCTAAGGATTCAAACAGCAATCTAGTTTTGGCATCTGAGCCCTTATCAGTATGATCTACTATCTCTCTGGACATAAACACTCTAATATGGGTCCAGACGACTTTATAAGAAGAAACCGAGCCCATAAGCAGAGCAGAGAACAAGGGAACAGAGTAAGCCATTTCCTATAAAACAAACAAACAAACAAAAAACACTAAGAAATAACAACTTGTTTATGTGCTTCTTTTAATTTTGAACTGATATAGTATTAGTCCTATATCTGTAGGAATAAGTAGTCAGTCACAGTCAGTGTCTTTTGAGGACATGTGCTTAACTATTATTTTGCCAAGTATACAGAAAGGCCAGTGATCAAGGATAGAAGACAGCCAAGAGTTGGCCACAGAAGATTCCATGAAAGCACACCCAGCGCTATCTTTCATGCCATCACTGCCTTTTGCTTCCTTGGTCAAATCCAAGAAATAGTTGCATATGGTTAGGCTTCCCAGATGTTCTCATCCGTTCACCACATGTCAGCTGTAAATCCAAGGGAAGGATTTGGACTGGTTTCATATATTCTTTTTTAACTTCCTTATAATTAAAGAACTAGATGGTCTTTATATTACCATCTTTCCAATTCACTAGTAAATAAATAAAAAGGACATTTAAATATATATCTGTACTATAACAGCAGAGTCAGAACTAGAACAGTGAACTCATAGATTATCTGTTACCTGAGGAAGAAAACACATTTTTGCTAGAACTATGTTATGTATATTATTCTTACATGTATGGAACACAGTATCAAGAAAGAGAGAGAGACAGTACCAACCATATACACTAAATTTCTGTACCCTTAACAAAGTTTTAGAGGAAGGCCTGAGGAAACCAATGTGTATTGGGCTCTCATGATTTATAAGAGTGTAATACATTTTTAAGATTAGGTCAGTTTTTAAATCTATGTAAATTTTAAAAATCAGATTGATGAAAAAGGAAAAAGACTTTCAGTTCTTTATCTCAAATTCTTGAAAATGCTAAAGCCAGAAGTTTATAGTAAAATATCAGATACATCTCCTTATAGATAATAACGTCAGTTTATTGGTGCTGTTATCTCTCTAATCTATCTTCTTATAGAAAACAAACTCAGGATTAAAGTGAGCAAAAATCACACTAATAATTGTGTTTACTGCCAACCTCAGACTCATTTGGAAAAATTTTCAAGAAAAAATATTTTCAGAACTTTCAAATAGGCTATAGTTACAGTCTGTGAGAAAACCAACATTTTATAAGTTAGTAAGAATCCTGATGAATATTACGTGATGATTTTTATATGTGTTAGAGAACACACGATTTACATCCCTTAAATTAAAGCAATCAGGAATTAAATAATGGCTTGAACTCAGTGGGATGCACCCCCAGTATGGTTTACAGATGGTAGCAGTTAGATATGACTCCTGGTCCTGCTCGTTAAAGTGGTGGGTTCAGTAATGGGCAAGTTACTTTCCCTTCTCTACATACCAACTTTTCATCAGCGAAATGGAGATAGTATTGTATGACATAGTTTCTATAGGTAACCATATGGCATTTGTACACTTACATTTATTTTAAGAGATAGATTTCATTTCAAACAACTACAACAAAAACAAAACAAACAAACAAAAAATCCCAAGAAAACCACAAAAGAACACAGGGAAAATTTTGGAGGTGATGGATATTGTGATTGTGGTGATGGTATACCAGGGGTAAACATCTGTCCACACATCAAGTTATATGTAGTAAATATGTGCAATATTTTTATCAACTATACTTCAATAATGGCTTTTTAAAAAGGAAAATAAAATGAGAAAGTGCCCAACAGTGGTTACTAATATTATTTTATTTGTGTATATATATAATTTTTCTTTTGTTTTTGTTTTTTGGGTTTTTTTAGCATTTTGTTTTTCTTAATTTATTTCATTATGTTAAATTAGCCAGCATATAGTACATCATTAGTTTATGATGTAGTGTTCAAAAATTCATTAGTTGTGTATAAGACCCAGTACTCATCACAACATATCCCCTCCTTAATACCCATAACTCAGGTACTCCATCCTCTCACCCCTCTCCCTTCTGTAACCCTGTTTGGTTTCTGGAACCCAGAGTCTCTCAAAGTTTTTCTCTCTCTCTGATTTCTTTCCGTCGTTATCCCTCCCTTCCCCTATGGTCCTTGGTGCTACTCCTTGTGTTCCACATATGAGTGAACCCATATGATAATTGTCCTTCTCTGCTTGACTTATTTCACTCATCATAACCCCTTCAGTTCCATCCATGTCGATGCAAATGGTGGCTATTCATCATTTTTGATGGCTGAGTAATATCCCATTATTTATATGTACCACATCTTCTTTATCCATTCATCTGCTGAAGGGTATTTTGGCTCCGTCCACAGTTTGGCAAACCCTTGTGTTGAGGACTGACTTTCAATAAATCACAGTGAGGGCGTTCTTAAGTATTATTAGTGAATCTCTTACCACTTCTATGTATCTGTGGTTTAATAGTTACAAAACACAAGTCCACTTGGATTAAAAAAAAAAAAATCTGGGGAAATAAAACCACCTTCCCAAGGTCATGTTCCTGAACCCATGTGCTTAACTCCCTCACAATAATTCTTCTGGCTGTGCAAAGTGAGTTTGTGTTCCTGATAAGAATCCCAAGCTACTGCAAGAAGCCAAATCCCAAAATTAAAATAAAATAAATTGGAGTATAATAGCATGAATTAACATTAAGTACAATTGAATTTTTTTGGAAATGGTCAGGAAATTCTTTTGAATTTAGCCAAACTAAGTGTACAAAGTTTGGCATTTGCTTACTTGCCATATTAGACCATCCTTTCCCTCCTAGATCTATCTTCTTTCTTGAAGACTTCTCTGAGTTCCTACTTCTAATTTTCAGTACCCCATTCCCTACAGATCCATGTTCGATACCAGGATAGACTAAGACATTAAGTGGTATCAGTTAGCCTTTTAATAGGTTAGGAATAGCAACCAACACAGATATGTAACCACCAATGGGGGTTTGAGGTTGAAATACGTGGAGATTTTGAAATCTGAAATAACAATTTTTAGATATTCACCTACTCTTCCTTGACCCTTTAGCTTAGAATTCTCTATGCTTCTTAAAAAATTTCATTGTAAGATTCCAAAAGACAAAACATGTTTATTGTAGGGAGAAATATATATATATATATATATATATATATATATATATATAAAAGAAGAAGAAAGCAAGGAAACCCTCCAGACTCTTCCTTCTGGAGACATCCATTGTTAACCCCTTGGTACACTGATTTCTAGATCCTTAGATGTGAAATTAGGTCCTCTATTCTCTGAATCGTGACAGCTCTTTGCACACTCAAACAAAATTATGCTGAGCCTGTCTTTAGTTTTTCTCCACTCAAAATCAAACAAAAGCCAAAACAAAAACCCAAGGCACTTCTTCTTAGCATTAAGTGTTTAGAACCATGCCAGTACACTTTGTCAGTCAAAGGAATAAGAGATGTTTTCTGTTCCTCTGAAAAAATTATAATGAAGCAAAGTTTAGTATATCTAGCAGTCTCTCTTTCTGAGCTTTGTCTGAGCCAGGAGTTCAAAAGTGAGGCACAACAAAATGGTTTAGAATGTTGACACATATTTAAAATTAGACTTCATGTAATCGTTTGACATATAGCTTTCGGGTAAAAACAATCAAAACAAGATTTCTGCTTATATTTTGCTTACCTTATATCAGGTAGTAAGATCAGTTAGTTGATAAGAATTTGTGATGAATAAATATTTTATCTTTCCTCATTTTCAAGATACGGTAAATTGATGAATATTTCTTCAAATGAACACTATCCAATAAAAACAACTTGCAATAAAAGAATGTAAAATGGTATGAAATTAGAATTAGGGAGGCTCATTAAAATCTCTACATCTTCCAAGCATGTACAGTGTTGAAAATTCGTTAGCTGTTTAACACATTTACACACCCTTTAAAACCATACAAACTGATTTTATTACTGGGCTTTTATTTTTTCATTTTCAAAAAGGATTATATATTTTTTCATCTCTGAGGCTCCTAAGGTTTAAATGCAAAATAATTAACATTGAGTTCTTGCTAATTAAGTCAAGCAGAGGAGATTTAACTGACACTATGCTAAGTTCTCAATTAAAAGACTGTCTCATTGCATTAAACAGAGTGCATTTATCACAAATAAACTTGCATCCTATTTATCTGATATGACAGTTAATGGGTAAAGAAAATTAATCTTCCCAGTGTTGTGGGCAACAAATGCATTGTTGTCTTCCTTCTAATTGTCTGACCTAGAATGTCTGAAGCAAAAAAAGAAAAGCAGAAAAAGAAAAAAAAAAGGATATACACTATTGTCTTTAAACTGAACTGGAATATAATAAAACCTAAAGTAAGTTTCATTTCAATAAGTTGAGTAGTGCTATTGAACTAAATAAAAAAAAAAGGAAAGAAAAATCTTCAAGGTCTATGCATAAACATATATAAGCTCTACTCAAACATGATTAAACACCAAGGGATGTATGGTAACTTAAGTTATAAGACAGACACAAAATTGAAACAGCTAGGGTATCCTGTGCTTCTCCTAAATATCAAAAAATATCTATCCTAGAAATTATTTCACCAACTTCTTTTAATATATTCACTTATTAATTTACTTATATTTATTGAATTCCATTTAATGCCAGCCACAATGTTAAATGCTACACACATAAACACAAGGAACAGCACATATCTGTCAGCTCAAATTTTTTATTGTACTTTATGGAAAATTGAGAATTTTGAATATAAGTAGGACAGATACAAACTTATGGATATAACTTAGAATCTGACTCTGTTAGGATATAAGTCTCTTTTGACTGGCAGAGAAAATATACTTCATATCAGTGGCTTAAATAAATACCAATAATAGATTTCTAAGTTTACTTTTTAGCATATGCTTAAGAGGTTTTCTCTCAAAATTAATTAATTTTAGAATTGTCCACATTCATTAAAGTATTTTCTTCATATTTTTAAAATATCATAAGTTGTTTTTCTGAATGGCCATATTCTTAACATACAACTGGATTTTTTTTAAAGTGATTTTATTTTTAATGTATTTTTCTGCAGTTAGAATATACTTAGCTAACTCAGTTTCACATGACTTTGATTTGCTACTGAGTATATTTTATCAATATATCATATAAAATGCCTTGATTTTTCAAGCAAGGGCCAAGAAAAAAAAATCTTCAGTGATCCTGTAATAATTTCAGTACCAACATGATTTAAGGTTTGATCAGAGTCAGGAATATGGATTTGTAAGGCAAACAAATCAAATGTTAAAATGGAGCAGTTTGAGTATTTATAATAACTTTGCTCCTATAATTCTGCAGAAATATGCTCCTATGCCCTAGAAAAATGGGGAATGGAAAGAGTAATAAATCAGCATGGCTATATTGGTCTTAGATTTTATGCAAGCACCTAAAATAAATTGTATTTTACACTAACAGAACGTATTTCTCTGATTCTTAAAATTTCACAATGTTCTCTGACAGTTAAACTAGTTCAATCAAATAAGGTCAGCCCGGCAAATAGTAAATATTTTACAGGGTTTCAATTATCAGGAGAATAAACTAGAAAAGAAAGAAGCCTTTCACGTATCTTTTGTGATCCATACCATATTTATATGGCATTCCCCAACTGTTCCATTTCCCTATTGATATACTGACTGATTTGTGACATTCAACAGATTCACAAAAGAGTGCTTTACCACATTCCATCCCATTCCATTCCATTCCAAGTTTTAGCACATGACTGAGGCCAGATCAACTAAGGGATGTTCTGTAATGTAGTAATGATTTGACGAGGGTTTGAGATTAGAAAATCTGGCTTCGAATTTTAGCTCTATCCCTTTATAAATACAGATTTCTGGTTAGTGCAAAATATATACTCCCATTTCTTTTTTTATTTATCTCTTACTAGAATTCTGATTTTGATGTAAGAGCAAAGTGCTCAGATAAAAACCTTTATTCCCCAGACTTCTTTACAATGAAAACTGACTAAGGCATATATTCCTGGTTGTTGATAATTCAGGGGAAGTTTTTGGAAGGGGTTTGAGAAAGCATCTTAAATGGTGAGACAGACTCACTTGGCAAGAAACTGTCACCTTTTGGCTATTCCTTTTTCTTTCTAAAAGGAAAATCAGGGATGCCTGGGTGGCTCAGTTGGTTGAGTGGCTGCCTTCGGCTCAGGTCATGATCCCAGCATCCTGGGATCGAGTCCCACATCGGGCTCCTCACTCAGCAGGGAGCCTGCTTCTCCCTCTCCCTCTGCCTGTGCTCACTCTCTCTGACAAATAAATAAAATAAATAAAAATTTTAAAAAAAGGAAAATCAGATTGTAGGGTTTAAGCAACATTATTATTATTATTATTATTATTATTATTATTTTCACTAGGGAAACAATGGACACAGGAGTAAAGGATTAGGTGTATAGAGATATCAAAATCCAAAATCCCGATTTCATCAGGGAGCCACCATACTAGTCCTAAAATGCCTGCTTTTAGATTTCTCTTATTTTGCATAAGCTACTGTTTAACTTTGTTGTTGTTGTTGTTGGTTTTTGTTGTTGTTGTTGTTTACTTAATGCAATTGCTATTAATATATTAGCTTTACCCTCATGGGTACGATATAAAATTCAATCAGAATTTTGCTTTAAAAATTTTAAAAAGCTTTATTCATAAATGAGTAGTAATAATTATTTTAATAAGTGAGAGGATCACATAAGAACACAGTGGTAGGGGACAATGCCAGTCACAAAATTTGTAGTCTGCAAATCACCCTAGTTATTGTTATGTGCTATCTGAGAAGTGGTGTTTTATTCTTCTTCTTTAATTTTTTTTGAAATTTTTTTCATTTTATATTACACCTGAGAAACAAATCAGGCAATAAAATAGTTAATGACTTGATTTTAAGATAAATGTAATTGTGTTTCTTTTCATGCCTTTTATTCCTCTCCTGCCCCGCCCCTTCCAGAGAGGGAGAGAGAGATGGTGGCGGGGAGGGATGGAGGGAGAGAGAGAATCTTAAGCAGGCTCCGTGACCAGCGTGGAGTTGACACAGGGCTCAGTCTCATGGCACTGAGATTATGACCTGAGCTGAAACCAAGAACAGGACATTTTAACCAACTGAGACACCCAGGTGCCCTCATGTCTTTTTGTTCTTAAAGTTAACATACAAATAACCATAAATTATAGGAATTATAAAAGAAATCATTTTGCTGGATGCACTGACCAGGCATATATGATATACTTCTTTTAAAGTTTATTTTTCTAAAACTTGCACTGAATTTAGGCCTTTAAATGCATTTACCTGTTTATCTCAAGATACTTTGGGGGGGAATCATTAAAATTGGATGAGCTAAAGCTATCATGAAAACAAAAGCGAAAGAAAAAGAAAGGAAGAAAAAAGGGAGAAAGAGAGGAAGGGAAGAAGGAAGGAAGAAGAAAAAGAGGGAGGGAGAGAGAGAAAGAAGGAAAGGAAGGAAGGAAAATAGAGGAGGGAGGAACACTATTATTAGTTTAATTTCAGTTTCCATGTATTTTAAATAAGTGTTTGGCTTTTTTAAGGCTCTAGAAAGGCACAACACTATACATTTATTTAAGAGTGCAGACTTTTTCCATCTGTAGTCTAAGAGATTTCTCATGTTCAAGCTCCCCAAGGGTCATTGTGTCTGTGGTTTGAACCACTAAGATCTGTATAAGGAATCTCATTTTGGGGAGAGGATCAAGCCGAGTTTGTCAAACTGCTTAGGTCAGGTGCAAACCATAAGTAAAGAAATTACCCAGAGAGTCTTCAGGGAGTTTCTGATCTTAAACATTATATTTTTAACTTAACAGCCCTTATCTTGCCCAAGAGTCAAAAAACCAGACATATAGGCATCCCCAGAAATAGAGCTTTTCTAGTGTAGCTTTAAATCAACTATCTTTATAACTTCACATGTATGTTTCATTTACTCATGTTTAAAAACAAAAACAAAAATGAAAACACAAGCATAAAATAGAACTTGGTCTTAAAATTTTTCCATCCATAGTTAACATGTTTATTTAAAATTTCACTAATCAATAACAGCCATTATTTTATGCCACTCGACCTGACATAACCATTATTTTAAAATATGTTCCATTAAAAAATGTTCCATTATTGGCTTTTTTCTTAGCTGTATAATTGATACTCTTTTTGTCAGTGTCTTGTACTTTTAATATACCTATATTTGACACACAATATGGGAAGATCTTTTGTCTCTTGATATTAATCTCTTTTTCTCACATTTTAATTATTTGAGTGAATTCCAAAGAGATATTATCTCACTGACTAGTCATCGGTGTCTAATCAAGATGATGATTCAGCTGCCCCAGACTACTCAGGGTCTCTAGCCCTGCGATTCCTATGCCACTAGTTTGGATAGTCTATATTCACACTCTAAGAATTCTCAAAACATTAGATGCTAATGAGTCTAGCACTCATTTGCTTACTCATTCACTGAACCAAGAATAACCGCTGTGCTCATACACACTTCTTGGCAACCACGGTGCTAGTAATGGAGAAACGAGTAACACGGCTCCTGCTCTCATGCATTTCTAGGCTGATAGAGAATACAGACAGGAACATAGGAAATTACAAACAAGTGTGGTAGTGCCGCAGCAGAATTCTTGGTCGATTGAAGCACACAGGAGGTACGCAAGGCGGGGTGTCAGGAAAGATTTCCTGGAGGAAATAGTAGCTACAGGATGAAGAATAAAGAGCAATTAACCAGGGAAAGATAGGGTGGTGGGGCAGGTAGGGATACAGAACATTCTAGGCAGAAGGATCAGAAAGAGCTTAGCAGATCTGAGAAAGTGAAATGAATACCATAGGTCCTGGGAGAGAGAGAGACTGGTTGTATGTGTAAGAGTGAGCACAGGAGGGAAATTCAAACAGAGGCTGGGGTAATGAGGTGAAAGAAAACCTCAGAGGGCATTGCATTGGTAAACAATGTAAATAATAGAGATGGATGTGACTCAAGTCAGAAGAGGGGTCTGGTAAAGACCTCTGATTTTCTAGGCTTCCACACATCAGCCACAGGAAAATGGTCAATAGAACATAAACACAATTCTTCACATGAGTGTGTTCTTCAGACTCTTAACTCTTTCTAAGGTGCCTTCTTTCATCTCTCTCCAAATTTCACACCCTCTCTTACGTAGCCATCAGATATATCCTCCCTCATGAAGCCTCCATTGAATTAACCAAATAAATGTATTTCTCCTTTCTCTGATTCTGTATAATTCTGTTTAGTTTTTTTTCCCTCTTATATAATATCTTCAACACATATTCATGAGCTGTATATATCTGTAAACTTATCTTCCTCTCCCACTAGATGAGGACAGGTCTTAAACATCTTAGAATCCCCTATAATATGGTTATTCATATTTTTATTATTAAATCACAAACTATTAAATTAAATAACACTAATTAGGCATGGTTAAAACATTAAAAAAGAGATGTTATGGCTTTTCATAAGGCTTACACATTCAAGCGAAACATTATTTCACCAAATGTGTAAGCCTGTTTGAGGTGGGGAGGTTGGAAATTCACAGAAGTTTATTTTATTTGTTTATTTTTTAAACAATCATCTGATTCTTACTGTCAGTTTAACTGATACTACTGAAACTATAATGTATAATGGAATGTATTTTTTCAGTTGGAAGAGCACCACCATTCACCATTGATTAAAAAAAAAACTGAAGAGAACACTAACTTACAAATGGGTTAAATGGAAGAACAGACTCAAAGAAAAGTAATTGTATCTACTTTTGAACAGCATTTCTTTCTCAGGAAGATGAGATTAGCCACATATTTGAATTCATTTCTTTAATCTGAACATACTGGTTTAAAATAATTTGAAAACAACCATTCAACGTATCTTGGGAACATAAAAATAATTTTATTTTCTATTTAGATGAGATTATAGCTTTAGATAATTATCATTCCTTGTTTATTAGCAGAGGGTCAAATTCCCCTTTCATATAAAAAAACACAAACAAAACATAGAATTCTAGACACTATGTCGTAATTATTGATTTTGTCACACACGCACACACGCACTCCCCAATGTGAATCATATACTGTGTCGTCGAAGTTGAGAATTTATCAGTGTAAAGGCAAGTGTACTTCATGTGTAAGAGTACAGTAATAATTATAATCACTGAGCCCTAAAAGTACCATGCCCTCCACAAGCATTATCTTGTGTTTCTCTTATAACTGTACAGAGCTATGTACTCTTGCTGTTTCAGTTTTGCAGATGAACAAAAACTGAGGCCAAGACTGCTGAGATAAATTGCTCAAGGACATACAACTAGAAAAGAGCAAAGCTAGAATGTGCACTCATATCAGCATGACTTCAGAATCCAAGTTCGTCACCAATATGTGCTGTAACCTTAGGCTCCACCATGCCAAGCAGAGAACAGCAGCACTTTAAGTCTCCTGTCCCTTTAGAACCTCCAGCTTCCTTTCAGTTTCTCTTTCTTTCTTTCTTCCTTCCTTCCTTCCTTCCTTCCTTCCTTTCTTTCTCTTTCTTTTTTTTTTTTTTTTAAAGATTTTATTTATTTATTTGACAGAGAGATCACAAGCAGGCAGAGAGGCAGGCAGAGAGAGAGGAGGAAGCAGGCTCCCCTAGAGAGCAGAGAGCCCGATGCGGGGCTCGATCCCAGGACTCTGAGACCATGACCTGAGCCAAAGGCAGCGGCTTAACCCACTGAGCCACCCAGGCGCCCCATCTTTCTTTCTTTCTTTCTTCTCATCCTTTACTATAACACAAAACCAGATTTTTTTAAAAACTTAAGAAATTATATTTTTTAAAAATCAAAATCCAGTCAGATTGGTATTTATTCTAAATGCATGTATCCTATTTAGTTCTTTCTATCACGTTAACAAAAGTAAGGAAAGTATAAAATCTGAGGACTAGGAGCCTATAATTTTGTGCATAAAAAAATTGTTTTTGCTTTTGGGGTGTGTGTGTGTGTGTGTGTGTGTGTGCAAATTTATAGATTTCATACTCTATGAATTTGAAAGAACCTTAAAATATCTGATTGAGCTGACAATTCCTCAATTTTCTTGAACATATGCCTGTCAAAAGATGATTTAATAGAGATGGGGAACTCGCTCCCTGTCAAAACCCACAATTTTTATCTCCGGGTAGCACTAAAATCCTGCCTCATATTGAACACAAACTCATCTCCCTAAATTCTGGCATTTGATCTAGATTATACCATTAGGAAGCCAAAGAGAAGAGTTTACGACACTTTCCTACATGATATCTCTCAAATACTTGAGACTGACAACATCTTCCTCCTGTCATCTAATCTTCTTCAAAGTAGACATATCCAGTTCCCTCATCTCTTATTCAAAATGCTTTCAAAATCTCCTCCTTGCCCTGAATGGGTTCAGTTTGGGTTTTATTTTTCCTTATAACTCAACAGCCAGAACAGAATAGGATCCTAAAGATGTACCCTTGGCCGGCCACGTGGGAGTCCCAGTGTCTTTTCTGAGATACTGTTTTTCTATTAATTCCCAGTTGGATTATACTAATTTTCTTGGCAACTAAATTCCACTCATGTGTAGCCAAATTATCAGTTAACTAAAATGCCCAAGATGTTTTCAATATATGCTACATGCAGAGCCACATCAGATACAAGATAAAGTAAATTTTTGTCTATTGAGAGCCTTTTAGATTCTGAATCTAATCATCCTTGATGGCAATGAATAACCAACACTGAGACTTAGCATTTTAGCACACAAACTCTGATATCTCACCCGGCATTCATAAAATCAGTAACATGTCCTCTGTTAATTAAAACATTTTAAAGAAACAAAGTCAAGATTTTGGGGGGGGGGATGACTTTAGTGAAAACAATAGGTATAAAATTGTATTTTCAAAGGATTTAAAAATAGGCTAAACTGAAACACATACAAAGGAAAACATTTTCCTAATAAATACTATGAATAAAAATTAAATTAGTAGTTTAAAGTTATATACACAGTATGAAGCATACTATTTCCTCACAAAACAATTTCACATTTTGTCATTTCATCTTAAATGTACACCTTCTAAAATAAACCTTATTTTATTATGAAACCTAGCAAGACATTTCAAAACAAGAAAAATTATTTAATGTGCTACAAACCTATGACGAAAAATTCAGTATTTTCATTTTCTTATTTTTTTGTTTTTTTATAGGCTTTTCATTTTCTTGTTTTCTCTTAGTCCTGATCCAAATACATGAATAATATGCACACATATTTTAAAATATTTTCTTTACTTCTATGACTATATTTCACGGGACATGTCTGAGATCTCATACATTTATTTTTAGAATGTTCAGGAAATAAATCAGCCTAGTAGAAAAATCAAGCTCTGCCTACCCAAAAGATTTCAGTTTTCTGAAGTTGCAGTTCTCAATTTAGCCTTTCATGTTCTCCCTGTTGGCACTTTAGACTGGATACAGAAGCTAAAGCACAGCCATCGGCACTTTAGTGTCACAGTTACAAAGAAAACCAAACATCAAACTCCCAGTCTTCTGTGCACTACAGAGCAGTTGTGCCAGAAGGAAAAACAGTTTCCGGTGTGGCCTGCCCAAAATCTTTCTTCTCCAGAACTGTAGACAAAAACACTTTCAAGGTCTTTTTAGTCCCTGGAGAGCCAAAGGACAAGTCATGACTCTGGGAGCTTTACTCATCTCTTCTCATAGAGAGAGGAAGAGTTTCCATGCAGGGAAGTGGCCTGTTTGAATAACTTAAAATGTGCAAATTGATGTTTTAGAACTTAAAATGTAAAAGTGGGGGATGACACAGAAATGATGTGGGTGCAAATCTACCACACCCAGCTCATGACTGAGGTTCTCACTTAGATCTCTGGGTATCTCAAACAATATGCACAAAATGGTAAATAAACCTCGAAAAGAAAAAGGGAAGGAGAAAACTGTCTTTCAACAAGAGGATTTTTGAAAAAAAAGAAAAAGAGTTTTACTGTAAAACATGTCCAGACTTATAAGAGTCTTTATATTATCCCATAGCTATGAAATGATCTAATTTACCCAAAGACTTCAGTCTAAAAATTAGGTTCTTGTTAAAGATTGTGTATGAGTACTTGCCACTTCTAAGAATTTCCGAATTTAGTGGTTACATTGACACATAGACAAAAATGAAAGAGAACAAACTTCCAATCTAATGATGTTTCAGATATGCATACTTCTATTTTGTATAGGGAATGTATATAGTCCCTATTTTGTTTTTCATGAGCTTCATTTTAGTAAGGGGGGAAGTAAGGGGCTTTACTAAATGTGCATTATGCATGAAGTAATTTCAGTGCATTTTATCATTTATTCCTAATTATAAGTATTAAATGTATAAATATTCTCATTTTGAAATTAGGCTATTTTAAGCAGGTCTAGTAACCTGGATAAAATTAAATAGTTGATAAGCTTTACAGATGAATTTTAACTCTGATGCTTTGATACTAAGTCTGAAAAACTTTTGGCTTTGATATATAAACACTAGGTAAATGCAAGTGCCCCCCAACACACACATACATAAAGCTTAAAACAGGGTTGCAGACATTTTTTGTAAAGTACCAGAAAGTAAATATTTTAGGTTTTGCTAAATGTGTGAGCTCTGTCACAGCTATTCAGTGTTGCCAATATAATAGGGAAGCAACCATGAGCAATGCGTAATCAAATGAGCAATGAAACTTTTTTACAAAACTGGCTAAAGGCCAGATTTGGCTTATGGGTGGTAGTTTGCCTACCCCTGGCTTAAAATGATGCAAAACCTGGAATAAGTTTTTACCTTCTACCACAATAACATGAAAAATAATTGATATGTTAACATAATGTAACAAGGAAAAATCATATGATAGAATTCAAAGTTAAGAAGCAAGAGAAAAACAACAGCAGCAGGTTAGAAGGAGTAAATAACCAACGACTGAAACTCTTCCGAGTATTTCCAAATATTTTATGCACGTTTCAAGAGAGAAGCTAAATTGAAAACCAACAGAAACTTAACAGAGACAACCTACATGGTGAATTAAAACCAGAAAAAGTCAGGAACATGTGACCAATATGCAGAAAGGAAATCTCAAAAGTCTCCATGGTAAAAATGCAATTATCCAGAAGGAGAACTGCATATCTGTAGAAGTCAAGGTGACTGGAGTCTCATGTGCAGAATACAATAGAAAAGAGGGCTACACAAGAGAGCTCCAGAGATCTGTAAAAATGGTCATCCTAGAGCTCCTAGCTGAGGAACGATTCATGTAATCATGAGGAAACTAACCCAGACCAGTGAAAGAACAATTGATAAGGATTATACTACCACTTAATCTGAAATAAAACTAGAGTCAGGAATAATTCTTGTTGTCACAAGCCAAAATGGAAAACAGCTCATGATTCAGAGAGCTTCAAGTAGAGTTGTCAGAAGGGTTTTGGCTAGGTAGTGGGGCAAGATTAGTCATAAACTCAGGGCTGTGCTGGTTTCATCTAACAGATTTTTAAAAGCAAGCCTCTAGGGAATCAAATGTTTTAAAAATAAATGTTCTTTTGAACAAGATCAAGAATATTTATAGGCATATGAAAATATCCAATACATAAGAAAGCAAAATTCACAACAGTTGGTATTCAATAAAAAATTATCTGTATGCAAAGAAGAAGACAATCCATAAGAAGGTGAAAATTTAATCAATAGAAAGAGACTCAGAAATGGCACAAATGATAGAATTAATAAACAAGAGCATGTCAGCAGTTATTATAAATATATAACCATAATTTGAACTATATATGGCTCAAGAAGGTAGAGGAATGCTGAGATTTTGAATGGAGGACGTAGAAAATCCAAACCATAATCTAAATCAAACTTTAGACAAATAGAAAAATAAACATTGTCTGAAATAACACATGCAATAGCTGAGATTAAGGGCAGATCAGTTACTGCAAAAGAAAGTATTAGTGAACTTGAAGTCATAGCAATAAAAACTATCTAAAATAAAATACAGACCAAGAAGAGAGAGAGAGAGAGAGATTAGAAAATAAAACATAAATAGAGCATCAGAAAGCCATGGGATAATTTCAAACAGCCTAATAACACATACATATAATTGGAATCCCTCAGTGAAAAGGATCAGGAAAAATACTTGAAGAAGTAATACAAAAATATCTCTCAGTTTAATGAAAACTATAAACCCACAGATCTAAGAAGCCCAATTAATCCTAAACACAAAATATATTTTGGAATTTTTCCTTTGGACAGTTTTTTAAAAACCTAGAATAAACAAATAACAATATTACTTAAATTTTTTCCATCATTATAAAGGCTTTTATTCATTTTTAAGTTTATTGTACAACTAAATTATTTTTCCCAAGAGAACCTACATGGATATGCATTTTCAAGTTATCATATATAAAAATGATGTTTTTTCAAGCACACATAAAAGAGCATTTGGATATAAAGCAGTTGGGATAACTAATTCTTCACCCATTTATGTCAGCCTTTACTCATATATTTTGTCATTTGGTGTTTCCATAAATTAAAATGTTAAAATTAGGGGTTCTATATACTGAGGTAACATCTATCCCCTAAAGAATAGACTGCATTTCCTTTTATGAGGACCTGCCTAATAAAAGAAAAAATTTTCTCATCCTTGCCAACATAATTACTTTTGGTGAAAAATCAATTTTTTTGCAACCTTGATCTTTCCTCTTCAAACAGAAATATCAAAAAATACACACAATTGCCTATTTGAATCCAACAAGCAATATTTTTTACCTTAGGATTCGTTTTACAAGAAAGCAACATAACATGCCATTCAAATTGATGTGAGATGTCAAAGTTTTTGCTTTATTATTATCATCAGTTCTATTTTTGTCATTTCTAAGGCTTTAAAAAAAGAAAAATAAACTTTAGCATGAACTTCTCTATTCTTTAAAAGAATTCTATGTACAAGGCTATAAATATAGATGAGATTTATCATTTCAAAAGTTTTTTTGTTACTTTGGGTCTAAAAATCTCAATTCACTTTCTGGTACTGTGACAATTGCCCTAGTTAACTCTAGTGTTCACATCATTTTTTTTTTTTTTCCAACTTAAAAGTGGGGAGAGAGTTAAGCTTAGTCAATTTCAGTAGTGGTGTGACATCAGCTGTCAGATAAGTCACTCTAGAATACAACAGTTAAAAAAAACTTTGAATTTTCCTAGTTTTTATATTTACAGAAGCAACAGAGGCATGCCACATATTTATAACCTAAGTTAGGAGCTAGTCTTAAAATTCCTACATGAAAGGAGCAAATGAGCACACTCTTTCTCATATCTTTAAAAATTGTCCCAAATATAATTCTTTGGAACCAATTCAAGTATCCAGTCATAATAAAAATAATCTTGTAATTTTGGAAGTAGACTTTCATTGGACAATTGTATCCAAAGATTCAAGGAACCATGAAGTGATAAGAAACTAATTTTGTATCAGTTTTCTCACCGAAAGAGGAAAAAAAAAGACCTCTAAGTTTTATGTATTAATGGATCCTGAGATTAATTTGGGGTTATCTATAAAGAAAAACAGTGTCCAATTAAGAATGTATATACTGGAGAAAGGTCACACACAGTGTGAAATAGTGTTGGTCCTTCTCCTGATGACAAAGTAAGAACAAATTAGTGACAGTTATAGAGGAATTTGCAGCTGATTAGAAACAACTTATTTTAAAAACTCTCCAGAAGTTTCAGATAGCCGTTTGGTGGATATTTAGTTTCCATAGAGGGAACTGAATAACGGGTAGGAAGTTGGAGGACAATGAACTATAATTCTGTTTTGAGGGCACCTGCATGGCTCAGTTGGTTGGTTTGGGCTCGGGTCCTGATCTCAAGGGTGGGTCATGGGATCAAGCCCCATGCTGGGGCTCCACACTGAGCAGGAAGTCTGCCTGATGAATCTACCTTTCTTCCCCTCCCCCCCACTTGCATATGCGTACATGCACTCTTTCTCAAATAAATAAATACATATTCAAAAAAATTTCTATTTGAGTCTAAATATGTCACTCTAACAAAGTTGTTTCCACTACTTAATTTTGTCTATTTAGTAAAATGAAATTTGCCAATAATTCCCTTAATCTAATTCTAAAAGAATTTGAAAAGTGGATTTATTTTTTAGCTTAGTACTGGGAAAATGTTTTGAAATAACATAAAATAAAACCCCCAAATTATTCCTCAATGACACATCCTAGGGATGATTTCGTTCATATATTTTTAAAATAGAATGTATGCTGCAGCTTCTATTTTTAAATATTTACTCCTGAGTGACATTTTTATAGGAATTAAAATAGAAAATATATCATATATGAGCCAGTGTAATGAAACAGATATATTTCACATCAAAGCAATGAAATTGATTCATAGGTATTCATAAATCCTAAATCATTGAAAATGTTCATAAATCCTAAATCATTGAAAATGTTTCATATAGAAGTTTGAATATTAAAAAGAAATCATGCAGACACAATTTTAAAAAGTTCGGTCATTAGAATAGTATTCATAAACCATTTTCTAAACCAGTGCTTAGATTTCTTCTCCTGATCTCTCTTTTCGGACCAACTGCAATTTTGTTTCTTTTTTGTTATTCTGAATTTCCCAACTGATAACACATAAAGTTGCCATTCACAGCAATATGAATAGTTATTTTAGCCAGAAATTTTAGATAAGGTCCTATAATTGATCTCATTCAAAGGCATCTGCTTTAGTAGAAGAAGGAGGAAGGGCACAGAAATAATTGCTATTATTATTGTGGCTATGCCTGTATTTGCTTCCTAACTAAAATGCTGAGCCACCTATGCACACTTCCAACTAGACTCAGGGTAGTCCTCAGGGTCTGACATATCTGTTACCTGAAGACAAGGGCAATTATACAGTTATTTCAATTTGAAAATAAAACAGAAGTATATTTAATCTTTATCAGATATTTTCATAGTCTGGAGTGGTTTCTAGCAGGCTTTTTAAAGCAGAGTAGTCCAAAACCTTCCTTTCAGAACTGTGTTACTTAAATAAAATGAGCCAAGTGAATTTTTTTCTTCTTCTTAATAAGTTTTCTTGGACAACTATTTCACAGTCATCTAGTATGTCATTTCTCTTAGAAGAGAAGATGGGGTACAGGGAAATAAACAAATAAATTCATCCCATCATGAAACAAAGTAAATAAATGTAGTGTTTTTTGGTTTTGTTTTTGAGGTTGTTTTTTTTTTTTTTTCGACAAAAGTATCAAGCTGTTGAGAATGCCATTACTTGGACTTTTGATGACTGTTTACTCCTCCAGGAGTAATGCGGACATAAAGGAAATACATTAATCTTTATTTTAATTTTGTTGGAGCAGACATTTGATGGTATTATCCTTTACCTTTTCCTTGATTCCTATTCCAGGTCTTTCTTCCTATGGTGCTTGGGAAAATCTAACTGAAGATTAACCTCTTAAATAGTCAGGGACAAATAACTATTAATATGCATTAATCTTCAGCATGGATCTATAAATAACTACTAAACTGCTAAATGTGACACAGCCATTCATCAGAACCGTGGACCAAATCTTTTTATGACTGGAAGTGACTATTACCTAATCCATTATTAAGCTAATTAACTAGAATATTATATGGAAACAGTTTTATGTTGTCATCTATCACACTCTACAAAGAGCACTCTTCCAGAATGTCTCTAAGTAAATATTTCATTAATTTTGGAAATTTGTTATCTCATCCCATTTCCTCTGCCCAACTGCCCCATAACATCTAAATGGGATTAGTGTTTTCCAAGAAGAAATGTTATCTCCTGCCTTCCTTAGTGCCCGTCCCTTTCCAGTTAGTCCTTTAACTTTCACCTCTGTGTCCCAGGAAGATAGCTATACTCATTAAATGCAGCAACACACACACTACCATATATGATACATATTAGTGCATTTTCATTTTGTTCATAACATCATAAGTGCATATTAGAATATGTTTTGTATAATATTTAGGTAGCTAAAGAAACATGCATGTCAAATTAACATCACTGATAGGTCAATAATGCTATGTAATAGCCTATTATGTTTCTAAAGGAAACATTAGAATTAAGCTAAACGAAGTACTGTTTTTCCTACCTCTCAAAATATGCAAGGGCAGGAAATCCATGGATGGTGAAGCTATTCAATATTTCAAGATCTACCTTTATTTTTGTTCTGCAGTCCTTAATACATTGGTCTTTGTCTTTATGTTTGTCCGTTGACACTAAGGAAATAGATAGCGTATGAAAAAATAACATTTACACTCAAATCTGTCTGGTTCCAAATTATATAACCTCACCTCCAACCACCCCACCCCACCCACAAACACACATACCCCGTCCATGAAAATATAGAGTCACAGTCTCATGTAGATCACTAGATAAATATAGAGATCTATTGACATTTAAATTCCTCAAGCTGAAAGGTGAAAGTGAATACAGGCACACACTCCTTAGTGAATAAATGTAGCACAAAGATAAAGAGAGATGATAAAAAGACAAAATAAAAGTTGATGAACTTCTCACGAGAAGTGAGCTTTTCCTGAATCTTTTTTCATGAAGTCTCAATTGGGAATTATTAGAAGCATGGAACACCTGTAAAGTACTAGGTTAACTGAGATACACTGCAAAATTCAAACCAAGATATTCCTTTACTCTTCTTTTCTAAGGTAATCATCGTATGGACTAAACTATCCACAAGAGGATGCCTCCAACTCACTGCTCATTGTTTTTACTTTGTGACAGCTACACAGGTTTTGTTTTATAGTCAGATTTTTTTTATTCTTTTGCTTTGTCTTTATGACAACTATATCCATTTAAGATTGTAGAATGGGACAATAACTATGCTACAAAGATAATGAAAAACATTATCTTCACATTTATCTTTCCCCAGCCTCCATCCCTCTGCTATTCACTGAACAAGATACTCTTACGGAAGACAACCAGAGTACTTAGTCTGGGCTTTATGTAAAACTGATGGATGAAAATAGGGATGATTTATGCAGTTCCGTGTCTGTAACATTATCTTTCTATGATCTTAAAGATACAAAATTTAACCACTATATTTCAAAGATAAACATTTCTTATGGTAAGACTACTTAACATACTCATCTTACTTATCTTTCAAAGTACTCTAAGCGTCTCTTGCAGGTGTAATACTTCCTTCTACTTTGGAAAATATTAAAAGTTCCATTTAGGGTTGCCTGGGTGGCTCAATGGGATAAGCCACTGCCTCTGGCTTAGGTCATGATCTCAGGGTCCTGGGGTTGAGCCCCTCATCGGGCTTTCTGCTCGGCTGGGAGCCTGCTTTCCCCTGACCCCCGTCACCTGCCTCTCTGCCTACTTGTGATCTCTCTCTCTCTGTCAAATAAATAAATAAAATCTTTTAAAATAAATAAATAAATAAAAGTTCCATTTAGTTTTAAGTGTGTGTGTGTGTGTATCTGTGTGTGTACGAACTGTGATGATCAAGGAAAGTCATATTGATAATGGTGATGATGATAACAACATTAAAGCTAAGTTTCATTGAGTTAGTTCCTATATCACACAGTAAGCAAGTGCTACAGATTAACTTCATATGAGATGGCATGCACTTTGCAGAAGATGGTTAGAATCTGGGGTAACGTGGCAGGGGTCATGGTAATATAAACAAAAAGATAGTTGGAGTTACATTTACAAATTCATCTCATGAAGATCATATATTGATAAGATTTCTATGTATTTATCATCTTGGCACCATTTGATTAGTTCTTTTGAGTTAGGTCTATATCTAGCATTAATAAATAAAACAAATTTTCTGAGAAGGAAAGCACTGTTACCTTATTATTATTCCCATTGTTAGAGATATTAGAATATTTTATATAATTTCTCTTTCATGAAAATATTTATATAGAATAAATTACAAAAAATATAATTGGTATAGTATATGCATTAAAATTTAATGATACATTTATAATTTATCATTTATCTTTTCAAATGTTATATCATTTTGTACTCCTCCTTCACTATGTATAAGAATTCATTTTTGGGGCACCTGGGTTGCTCAATCGTGGAGAGTCAGACTCTTGATTTTGCTCAGGTCATGATATTGGGGTCTTGGGATAAAGCCCTGCATCAGGCTCCACTCTCTGCAGGGAGTCTGCTTGGGATTCTCTCTCATCCTCTTCCTCTGAGCCTCCCCCCAAAAATAAATAAATAAATATTTTTAAAAAGACTTTATTTATTTATTTGACAGAGAGAGATTACAAGTAGACAGAGAGGCAGGAAGAGAGAGAGAATGGAAAGCAGACTCCCTGCTGAGCAGAGAGCCCGACACAGATCTTGATCCAAGAACACTGAGATCATTACCTGAGCCGAAGGCAGAGGCTTAACCCACTGAGCTAGCCCGACACAGATCTTGATCCAAGGACACTGAGATCATTACCTGAGCCGAAGGCAGAGGCTTAACCCACTGAGCCACCCAGGCGCCCCAAAATAAATAAATCTTGAAAAAAGGAAGAATTGACTTTTGACTACTTATTGGGTCAGTACTGATTTTTTTTAATTTGCAAAACTATTATATTAGAAACGATTGTACTATTGTTTTTATTTGTACTTCATATGTTATTAGGATTAATTTTTATTATACTTATGATTTTTCTCTTCCTGTCTTTAATTCTTCTAATAATTCTAATCATTCTTCTAATAATTCTTATAATAATATATAAGTCATTTTAATTATTTTAGAACAGGATGAATATGTGTAAGGCCTTTTCCTACATTTTATAGAGGAATTTTAAAGAGATGAATAAAAAAACTATATTAGCGTATTTGTGATAAATATAAATTATTACTCTTGAAGAAAGCAAATACACAGGTAGCTCAACATTATGTATATTTTTTAATCTAACACAGCTTGCCTTATTTAAAAATAAAGCTAGGCAGCAAAATAAAAGTTCAAGTTTTAAGCTAAAAACTGAGATAGATCCTACCTATAGAAGGAAGAAAATTTATTTCATGGTGCTTGCCTTAGAAAATATGCTAATCCAATGAAGACTGAAACATCCCTAAGAAAAAAATCACCACTTTACTTTTAGTATCTACTCTCTCTTTGTCAATATAAATATACCTCTAATTTCAATATATATATATCCTCAACTTAAATAAAACATATCCCTAATAAAATAGCCATCTTGGGACCAAGTCATTATTAGAATTTAGAAATGTTTTTAAAAAACATTCTAAGAAAATAAGACATTCAATTAAAAAATTATGATAAAAAGATTTTTACATACATATGCAAAGGTCTTTTTCAGAAATAACCAGCATTTTTATTTTAGAAAGTAGGCTTGTATTTAATTTGTCAATGACATTTATATATTAATTACATCATTATAAATCCAGCAATTTGGTTGTATCTTAACTAGTAGCCCTGAAAACGTCAACACATTGACTTGTTTCATAGAGCTTAGTACAAACAAATCAAAGAGCTGAGGTCAATCTTTATGTAATTTGTGATGGGAAATGTCTTAAAGGGATGGTTAGAAATTCAGTTGATCTATTTCCAATGGTCTGCATCACCAAAGCTCATGCAAAAAAATAGTCACTCCCATATTTTAACACTCTCCTGATGACAATAACCAACATGTTGCTCAACTTTGACTAAAGACAGTCTTACAAAATAATTCTTTTACAACTTGATGCCATGAAAATATCTTTTCTTGGTAGAAATCAATATGCCTTTATTCTGATTATTAATTGAAATGATTTATATTAGCTTACTGAATGTTCCTGTCTATAATTTTCAGAAATGAATTTTTATAAAATTTTTAAAGATTTTAATTATTTATTTGAGAGAGAGAGAGCATGAGCAGGGGAAGGAGTGGAGGGAGAGGGAGAAGCAGACTCCTGGCTGAGCAGAGAGCCAGACAAGGGGCTCCATCCCAGGACCTTGGGATCATGACCTGAACCGAAGGTAGACTCTTACCCGACTGAGCCACCCAGGTGCCCCAGAAATGAATTTAATATTCAGTTACTTTACCCTTCAGGGATGTTTCTCTCTCTTCCTTTTTATGGTCTTTATTTTCTGCTGGTAATTCTTCAAATACATATATGTGCACACATATATATATATGTACACATGTGTGGATCTATTTAATTTGCACTTCAAATCCTTCCTACAAAAATATGTCATATACAATAATGTATATATATTTTTTAAATGTACATATATATTTATCATAAAAATTAACAAAGTAAAATCACCTCTTAAATCTTCAACTTGAGCCTGATGTTTGGAAAATATTAAGATATGAACAAAAAAGGGGGGTTATTGTACAGGATATTTTTAATCCCCCCCAATCCTAATGTCTTTTGCATTGAATAAAGGTGTGAATTCTAAAACTCTAAATAAATGCATGTTAGTTCAAAACTTTCCCTTCCATGTACCATGTACTAGAGAAATACAGAAGTTTAGGAAGATCTTACAAAAGAGAACAGGAAAATTTTACATATGGTAAAGGGTGGACATGAGTGAAAAGAACAGGGAGAGAGAGCACAGATAAATAATATAAACGTGTTCAGGGAACTATCAACAGATTCAGTGCTATACACATACCTCATAAAATCCTAATCCCTGCAATGTGGCTTTTATTAAATACGGTTTTACATATGCACGTACCAAGAGTGAGGGATGATGTTTGAATAAATTATCATAGATAGTTGGCAAACATCAGTAATAAAAAAATAGCAAAGAGTCATTGTTTAAACAAATATTGTAAAAGGCCCCCATGAAATGCTCTGGCAGCACAAAGGAATGAGGTTTAGGTTCCTGAGATATATGACAACATTCCCCTAGAGCTGATGATACTGAGATAACAAACATTTATCTAAATTCCAAGCATGTCCTTCTAAAAGGATATCAACAAAATAGAGAAAGACTGCTTGGAAAGAAAATAAATTTGGATCTTAAAATGTTCATTGTAATTAAAACCAAATTTAAAATAAGGAGGCAAGCCATGAGTGATGCGTGCCAGCTGTATGAAAGTGGCTGCGGAGAAGCTTCTAGAGGCTGCGGAGAGGTACATGTCCCAGTCTGCTGACCTCTCTGAGGCTGTGAACTGGAAAATGATGCCCTGTGCCAGGAGAAGCTGGAGTTACTTGAGTACCGGAGGCAGGTGCAGTCCCTCACCTGTGAAGTGGGTGCACTCAGAGGAACTGAGTCCCTTGAACACCAGATGAGTGAAACGGGAGTGAATGCCCTTGAAGCTGACTATCGAGACACTACTGGCCCTACTGGCCGCCTGCAGGGTGATATTCAGAACATGAAGGAAGATCGCCTTTGGGAATACCAAGATGTGCAGAATGTCTAGATGGCTCCTGACAGTGAGACTGCCACCTACAGGAAGCTGCCGGAAGGCAGGAGAGAGGGACGGCTCTGCCCCTTCCCAACGCTTCTTCCCTGAACCTGACGGAAACCAATCTGGATTCACTCCGTCTGGTTGACCCTCAATCAGAAAGGATACTTCTGATTAAGATGGCTGAAACTGGAGATGGGCAGGTTATCAGTGAAACTTCTCGGCATCACCATGACCTTCAGTGAAAATTACACACACTTGGTGCAGCAATAGATTACTGGCAAGAATAAAAATGAAATCCGTATCTTAAAGAAACAGCTTTCAAATGCCTTTCTGCAGTTTTTCAGGAGCACAAGATAGATCGGAATAGGAATAATCTCTAGGTCTTAAGAACTAACACTCCTGAAAGATTTAGGAAAAAAAAAAGTTTTCAGCATAATCTAGTTTGTGAAGAAAACCTGTGCTAGAATACTTTCTGAAAAGTATTTTTGAATACCATCACAACTACTTTTTGCCAACAAGTATCTGACCAACTTGTTTCTGCTTCAGTAAATTTTTAGAAAACTCAAAAATAAAATAAAATAAAAGACAAAATAAGTAGACAAGCAATAATCTCTCTCTCTCTCTCTCTCTCTCTCACACACACACACACACACACACACACACACACACACACACACACGTCCAACAAAAAGAATTTAACTGAGAGAACCAGCTGTTTGACATAGATGAAGAACAGAAATCACTTTTGGGGGGTGCCTGGGTGGCTCAGTGGGTTAAAGCCTCTGCCTTCGGCTCAGGTCATGATCCCAGGGTCCTGGGATCCAGCCCCACATCGGGCTCTCTGCTCAGCGGGGAGCCTGCTTCCTCCTCTCTCTATCTGCCTCCTTGTGATTTCTGTCTGTCAAATAAATAAATAAATCTTAAAAAAAAAAAAAAAAAGAAAAGAAAAGAAATCACTTTTGGAATTTGTGACTAATTCCTCACGGTGTAATGAAAAATGTATGGACATTTCCACATCCAAAAACAGATGAAAAAGCTGCAAGAAAGTCTGCAAGATAATCTATGAGAAAATCCTAATCAACTAACTGTTGACCAGCAGGAGAAACAGACATCAGATGTGAAGGAGACATGGCACTGTGCTGACCTGGTCATCTACAAAGAACACTGGAATTCTTAAATAAGAATTGGTAAACACACACTTTCAAATGTGGTACAAAGAAACTAGCAATTAGAATTCCTAGCATATTTGCTCAAAAATTAAGGTGAAATTACTACATTGACTGAGATTTTTTCCAGAAAGACTTGATTAAGTGTGTCCTGTTTCTGGTTTGAAGTTCTTTGGAAAAATTAAAAATCTGGAGCAAAATTTTTAATAAAAGTCAAAAAACCATTTACATTACACATTACAGTTAATTTTAATTTTATTATTTGAATTTTTCTGTATAATCCAAGCTTTCTAGAATGAAAGAAAATTACTTTAATTATTTATATTTACTGGTTATATTATGCATAAAGACAAGTTTATTACTGAATATACACAAGACTATAAACACAATTTTGAAATTTTTTATATTTATGAGCAAATTTTATTTTATGTGTATTTTTATAATATACCACTTTAATGCTCAGTAAAATATGTCAAATGCGTGTTTTTGTATTCTTTTATTTAGCTTCTTAAACTGTGGAGTCTCATTTCAGTACATATCACTTTTAATGCTGCCTAATATACCATATTATTTTAAATTATTCCTTTTTGTTTGTTTAAGTTTTTTTCTAAGTTGTCCATAAGCATTAATGTGATACACCTGCATTTCTGTATGTGTGAGTAAGTCTTCTTATACTCCCCTCTTTAAAAAATATTCTAGTAGTCTGACATCAGAATTAAAAGGCCATAACTGGGTGCATGGGTGGCTCAGTCAGTTAACTGTCTGCCTTTGCTCATGTCATCATCCCAGGGTCCTGGGATGCCAGGGAGCCACACATCAGGCTCCCTGCTCAGTGGGGAGCCTGCTTCTTTCTCTCCTTCCATCCCTTCCCTGGCTCAAGGGCATGTGTGCATGCACTCTCTCTCTCTCTCAAATAAACAAAATCTATTTTTTAAAAAGGCCATAATTTACTTCACTGATTAGTAGAAGAAACTCTCCTATACTTGACATTAAATATGCATACCAGGGGAAAAAAATAACATAGAACAAAAACAGATAATGTTCTGAGTATTATCAGAAACCAGGGAGAATATTGTAAAGAGGAAATAGGATCTTGGTTAGAACTAATAAAACTGAGCTCTATTAACTAATAAAAGTTTTGAGGGGAATCTAATTTAAGGCATTCCAACAGTCACAATTTCTTAGAGGCAAGAAATATAAATGGCTCAATGAAAGAACAGGATTTAACGTATAGGAAAACTTTCAGGTGTGAAAAATGTTTCATCTCAGTCAAGTGTTATTTTTAAAGCGTTTTGGTTAAATTGACTGAGTACTGAAGTATAAATAATATAATTCTTTGTGTAATGGTAGAGTAGTAGCAATTACGCATCAGCTTGGAATTAGACATCACTAGACCTGAATCCTTTCACTTAGTGGGATTAAGAAAAACACATGAATAAAGCTAAAAGATTTTTTAAAAAGCTCTATTTTAATCTATAGACTTTTGAAAATAAGAGAAAATGGCATTTGTATCGTGAATTGTATTCATGTTAAAAAAACTGTCAGTAAATAACCTAGTTTCATACATTTATGACAAGAACTTTAAGTATTATAATTATTATAAATCAGTGTGCTAAATGTTAAATCTTTGAGATGTTAATTGAAACCTTAGTAATTGAAAAGAAAAAAACTTAAAATCATAAGGAGAAATACGTGTCAAATCAAGCACCAGGCAAAAGACCAGAGTGTGTTGTGTGTGTGTGTGTGTGTGTGCTTGAAAATCAAAAAAAGTCAAAGTAGTAGGAGATTCCACTATCATACTCACTGAACTTTCCATATTAAAATAACTCTGGATTTTAAATTTCAAAGTCAGATTTTGTAGCACAACATTTTAAGGAAAGTGATTCTAAATTTTACCGATAGGATAGTAACAATTTTAGTTGAGTAAGAGTTGGAATGTTTTTATCTTTGAGGGCCCCTCAGATTTTATTTTTTTAAAGATTTTATTTATTTATTTGATAGACAGAGATCACAAGTAGGCAGAGAGGCAGACAGAGAGAGAGGGAAGCAGACTCCCTGCCGAGCAGAGAGCCCGATGCGGGACTTGATCCCAGGACCCTGAGATCATGACCTGAGCAGAAGGCAGAGGCTTAACCCACTGAACCACCCAGGCTCCCCAACCCCTTAGATTTTTAAAGACAATTTATGGACCACATCTAGCAAACATTTTCTACCTACCTACCTACCTACCTACCTATCCATCCATGCCTTTGTTCATCTACTACTGAAGTCATCTGCTATCATATAAAATATAATTTTAGGGACAGATGAGGTATAAAGAAATTAAAATACTTGTTGAATTACTCTGCAGAAGGAGCATTGTCTGTGAGATGAAGAATGGGAGGGGATGCCCTTGCTTGTATTTGTAGCTGCCCTTAATCTGTATGAGGTCACTAATCATTACAGTTCTTTCAGATTCTATAGTTATTTGAGATAATTCAGGAAATGACATCATTACAATTGTCTCCTTCAAATCAAGGGTGAGTTTGATTTAACAAATCAAACTTTTTGGACACTTTCCCTGAAGCAAAGATTATGATTCATGGTGGCTTCATATAAAAGTCTTGAAAGCTAAGAGATGGATTATTTCAGTTTAGCAAAGTCAGGAAGATTCTGCACTCTTTTTTTTTTTTTTTCTTTTTTTCTAGTCCCTGCTCCATGACTTACAACTTACTCCATAAGCTTTGTAAACTAGTTTATAGAGATTCAAATGCTCAAAACTGAATGATTTTGAGATCATAATTTTGGAACAACAAAAAAGGGTGAAATGCTTCTTTTTTGGTCCTACAAATTAATGAAGAATGCATTTATATTGAATGATATTTGAGACAAGGTTTCAGATCCTTTTCAGGAGCCTAATCTTTTGCTGCCTATCATTTTAATTTCAAAAACAGCTTTTCAATGCTGTGTAACTAAAATGGTGAGTTGATTTAATTTTAGAACTGTGTTGTCATTCTCCCTTGATGCTGAAACAATGAATATGAAGCAGTTAATGGACTAATGTGCAAACTATGCTACTTTCTGTTCAATAAATATATCAGTGGTATTGTGCATAGCAGATCTCAGGAAAAGGACTATTGTTTCACCTTTAGTTACTTAAAGTCTATATAAAAGATTCAAACTCTGAATTGAAATGAAAAGAAAAAAATAAACTTGAAACTAGAAGTCACAATAGTTGATAGGGTAGAATCTTTCTATAGAAGAGGGCATTTTAGTTGGGCCATGCCTAGTTAAACCAGTCTCATGCCATTACATTGGGTGGTCGCTGGAAGAGGCCAACAGATAGGACTTAAATTACAGTGTGCAGCCTGTAATAACTATGCTTTATTTTGTTTTCCTAATGAAATGTAGCAATTAAAACCTCTATCACTTGGCAGAAAACAATGAAACTGGCCAGCTAAACTCTGGAAGCACTTCCAGAATCCAAGGTCATTAATTTGAGGGCCAGAATTATATATCCAACAGGATTTTTTTAAAATGTAAATTACATTGTCTCATACTTGTCATAAACAACAACAAAAAATCAGTTCACCCCTTTTCTCTCCTTTTGCTCCACCTAACGTGGAGCATTTTGATAAGTTTTCACACAGAGTAAATTTCAAAATCTTTACCTTATTTAAACAAAACACACCTATAAATAATAGCCACAATTTTAGCTAATGTTTTCTCATGCCCTGCTTCTAAAGGCCAAGATTTGAGATGGTTTATTAATATCTAAAGTTTTAAAGCAGGCATACACTTAGAAACAAGTCAACTAAAAATTATGCACTCAGAGAAACTAGGTAAAACCTCATTTGAACTATTAAGGTAATAAGTTATTTCCTTTGGGTAATTTACTTATAAATCCTAATTACTAAGATCCTTAATTGCAACCAAATAAATGATCTAAGTGTGCTAATCTGATAGGTTAAGCAATATGACCAAACCTGCATTATAATGTATTATTAAGCATGAACTATCAAAATTAGAAAGTAATCAGCTTTTAGAATTAATCTAAATTCAGAGCTTGATTTATATCAAGGTATTTGGAACTTATTAAGTGAACTGATGTAATCACAAATCATTATTCAACTTTTCTTATATATTGAACTCATTATTGTTTCAAGAAAATGGCAACAATGCTCACATACTTGGATTATAGGAGGCTTTAATTTTTGTCTTTATACTTTAATTTAAAATGAGTATATATAATGTGGTATGCTGGAAATGAAATGTTTCTTCAAAAAGAAGGAACTTATTTCCTAAGGTTGTATATTTGAGAAGGTTTACTAATATAAGGTATGGTTCAGTAGGACATATAGTATAGACCAGAATTATATTTCTTAAAGAGTTTATATATAATAACAAATAGAATTACATGATAAATATATATACTGAAAAGTTTAACATTAGAATTAATGTATATAATGGAATATTACTTAGCCATAAAAAATGAAATCTTATCATTTGCAACAATGTGGATAGAACTAGACAGTATTATGCTAAGCGAAATAAGTCAGTCAGAGAAAGCAAATACATGATTTCAATCGTAATTGGAATTTAAGAAACAAAACAGATGAACTTTGAGGAAGTGAGGGAAAAATAAAGTAAGACACCATCAGAGAAGGAAACAATCCATAAGAGACTCTTAACTATAGGAAACAAACTAAGGGTTGCTGGAGGGGAGTGGATGGGGGAAGAGGGTAATTGGGTGATGGGCACTGGGGAGGGCATTTGATGTAATGAGCACTAGGTGTTATATACAACTGATGAAGCACTAAACTCTACCTCTGAAACTAATAATATACCATATGTTAATTAATTGATTTTAAGTAAGATTTTTAAAAAGAATAAATAGAAGGTAATACATATGCAAGCACATGGCAGATTCACCCTATAACTTGATGTTGGTTGAAAGCTGGTCAGGAAGAGACTTCTTAGAGACAATCAGATGATCTGTCTTGAAAGAAAGAGGAAGTATGAATTGGATGGTTAGTGATGCAGGTAGGCTGGGTCTGAGAACTCGGGGGTGTCCTGCAATACCAGCCAAAATATTCCTTGACTTCATGCAGGATAGATAGCATATGCAAGCCAGAGAAAGTGAAAACAGAGTTTTGTTAAACAGCTTAAGTGATAGAGTAGAGCAGATGGAGTGTCTGGGAGACTCAGGAAGGAAAGGAGAGTGAGTCTCTCCATCGCTTGGGGTTGGGGTTTGTATTAGAAGAAGGTCTGGGGTACGTGTTCCTTCAGGAATCCAGGGTAGGGTCTGACCAAAGGCGAGTGACAGGTAAAGAACAGGTATTCTTTAAGGAGTACTGATGATCAGCTGAGATTTGTTGGCAGCTGATGACCTGGAATGTGTTTGGGATCTGGCTCTCTTTAGGTGTTATCATGTGTTTGGGGGCCTAGGACAAAACTCAAAGAATGATTAACTTTCTTGCTTCCCACTTGGAGTGGGAGCTTAGCTTCTGTGGCTTATTCACATGCAAAATATAGAAGATGAGTCAGCGGGACCTAGCAGAAAACCAGCAGAGACAGAACTTTTCTAAAATGGAGTCCCCTCAGCTTTCCCACCTCAGAAGTACAGGAAGAATCTGTGTCAGGTTATTATTATGTGGATGAAAGAAACAAGGTAGGAAGTTGCAGTTTGATTGTGTGTGTGTGTGTATGTATGTATATGTGTGTGTGATTCACAGGGAAAGAGACAGAGAGAGAAGGTAGAGAAAAAGAACATAGTAAATATAAGTGAAGTAATTCCTAAGTGCAAAATCAGGAGGAACCAGAAGATATTTTTTAAAAAAACATGTTGTCTACTTCTTGAAGTCAGAAATCTGGAATAGTTTGACTCTGTAAATTTGTTTGAAAAGTATCATAATTATATGGGCAGGACTAAAACTAGAAATACAACTGAAACAGAATTTCTTGTCAAAAGTATGATCATAACACTCATGGGACTCAATTAAAACATATCATATTCTCCCAATGTATTATATAAACACCAAAAGACACAGCATCTTATAAAAGTAGGAATAGTGCTTAGAGGTCACCTGAGAATACAAAAAATCTGACTGTTTTTTTCAAATAGATATATATGGCACGTATATATGTCACACTTGCCAGAATCAAAAATGATCCATGCAGGGAATCGAGTATCCTAAGACTTGGACTCTGCCCTCAAAAGACTTTCTGCCTAATGGAGTACCTTCTACTTACTTCTCATGTCTGGGATTGCTTAGAGAGACACACTTAACATTATCAGGGGTATGTTAATATCTTTAAATCATATGATTAGACGCATGGTTCAGTTTTTTTATTTTTAGGAAAATGGAGAAATACCCAACAATTTGACAAAGATGCTTGACAAGAGTTCCTAGAATTAAGTAAGTGGAACATACTGATATTCATGCTACAATCTATATTTTCTTCTATAAGATGATATATATTTTGTTTCATTTTTAAAGACTTATTTATTTGAGAGAGAGAGAGAGAACATGAGTGGGAGGGGCAGAGAGAGAAAGAATCTCAAGCAGACTCCATGCTGAGTGTGGAGCCCAGTGCAGGGCTCCACGGCAGTGGGGAGTGGAAGCTGGGGACTGGATCTCACAAGCCTGAGATCGCTGCCTGAGCTGAAACTAAGAGCTGGATATAATTGACTGCACCACTCAAGTGCTCTTAAGATGATATGTGTTTCGACACAATTTAAAGGCCAGTACACTGGAGGTGATGTGCTTGCTTTGATGACATGAGGGAAAGCAAGGAAGTTCTATGGTTTCCTCCCACTGTACCATCTTCCATGTCAGACTTTTCCAGAAAAATTATGACCTTTTATTAAAACCTGTTACTTTTCATCTTTATAAGACAAAAACAAAACACACAGTGAACTAGTTATTAGGTACTCAAAGTTATTATGTGAAATTAATTTGCTTCCATTTTTTTTTTCTTGAAATAATATAAAACAAAACAATATTTCCAGCACTTCACTTGGCAGAGATGAAAGATGAGTGGCAGAGGGAAACTGTTCATTCCTTGGAACATTTTACACTTTTTGTCCAGGAAAGTAGCACTCACTCCCCCCGCAAAAAAACCATCACTGGCATATTAATATCTTCTAAATATAGGAGGAATAAAATTCTACAGTTTGACTCTTCAGAATGGTATAGAACTGATCACAAATAAATGAATGCATAGAGAGTCATATGAAGTGGTTATGGAAATCTTATTTTATGAATAGAACTAAGGAAAACTAAGGGGCACCTGGGTGGCTCAGTGGGTTAAAGCCTCAGCCTTCAGCTCAGGTCATGATCCCAGGGTCGTGGGATCGAGCCTCACATCGGGCTCTCGGCTCAACAGGGAGCTTGCGTCCTCCTCTCTCTCTCTGCCTGCCTCTCTGCCTACTTGTGATCTCTGTCTGTCAAATAAATAAAATCTTAAAAAAAAAAAAAAAAAAGAGTGCCAGCTCTGCCCCCTCAGAACTAAGGAAAAGTAGCTCAAATTTCTTTGAGAGTATTTCAGAGAAGTTAAACTGGAACCGCGTCCAACATCAAACTTATTTGCCTGATACTAAGGTTAGATTATGGGAGAGAAAAAGAGGCGGCTGAGGAATCATCAATATATCAATATATAACATTTCTTAAAATAGAATACAAATAAATGTGTAGTATGACGGTTACAGATCTGAGGGCCCAGAGAACCCCAAGTTGCCTCCTCTGCCTCCCATCTGCTAAACTCACTTGCTTGAATCAAAAATTACCAAAAGTTGGTAGAGTTTCCCTCCTTGCCTGTGTTGTCCCTCTCCCTAACAAGTCATTTCATACTTAACAAACCAAAGAAACCAACAGCAGAACCACAGCGCGAAGAAACAAAAAGCTTCTGCAGCATAAAACACAAGCCTTCTCAAGCATCCCACTGGTCCTTTATTCACCAAGAACTAAAGAACACTTCACATTACTTCTTTGAATATCTAAACATTTTTCCTTGTGAAGTAAATTATTGGCTGTCTTGGAATAGCAATTTAATGTTTCGACAGAATGAAGGCATTTTAAAAAGTGCAGTCATTCTATGCTGTATCTATTAAACCAATGCATGTTTACTTTCGTTGACCACGGTTATTTGTGCATACCTTAAATGAGCTTCTATATTGGTTATTATTCGTATCATTAAATCGCTTTTTACTGACTTTACCTGCCACCTCCTGAAGGGAAGAGCCAATTGTCAAGATTAAATAGCTTTCTTATGTCTATGGGATTTGCCACTTCAAAAAAAGCAAAATGCTTAGCTTTTTCCTGAAGGCTGAATAAAGAAAGTCTCACCAGGGCCCTAATATATGTTCAATATGGGGAAAATTATGGACTAATAAGTGCAGCAGTGCTTCAGCTACTAAAACTGTTCATGAAAAGGTGGGATTGGACAAAATCATAAAATTTATAAGATTTCATACTTAAATGAAGAACTTTTATCTTTGTCATTATATTATACAAGGACTATCATTTTTCTAATTGTATACATTACCTTAAAACAATGTTGCTCTTTTGATCTACTAAATAAAAAACAGCAAATACTGAATAGTATACTTTTGAATCAAGGTCTTCAATCTCACATTCCCCAACATTTGAAAAGAACTCAGTACTAGCAAAGTGGGTATTAGAGATACTGCTTTACATAGAACTTATGTTACAAGAAGTTTTCAACTAGAAAACCCCCTGTTACTGAGGAGCTAAGCCGTTTTCAGAGGCAGAAAGATGAACTTGCCACTCAGTGCTACAGCAGTTTTTCGCAAGTGGTTCTTATCTGAACCTGAGTGGCTCAGACTCTAGTCTGCATCATAACTAAATGTGCACAAGGACTGTTGAATGTAAAGAGGGAGGGGAACAGGAGGAAGAAGAGAAGGAGGGGAAAAGAGAGTGGCTTTGTATTAGAGTCAATTAAATCATAACTTCTTTTGCAAAATGAACCATGGATAGCACCAACCATATTCATTTTCAAATTGGCCCACAGGGTTGGAGCACCATAAGTTTTCAGTAGTATAAATAATTGAACAATAACATACCAACAAGGTATACTTTGATTCTTTGGGTTTTGTTTTTCAAGACCATTCTTTCATTTTGTTTTGTTTTATTTTCTTGATGAATTGACAGGGGAGGATAATTGAAGAAGAATCTATCACAGTCTCCAGATAAATTTATATTTCAGAAACTTCCTGCCCAAATTCACTAGTAGGAATGTCTACTCTAATTTTTTGTGCTAATACACATGCAAATTTTTGAAATAAAGACTTTATCCTTTGTCTTGTAAAAAATTACAGTAAAAAAGTAATTATAGTTAGTTTTCTTCACCTAATTTAACCATCATTATTATTCTGGCAGCCAGGAACGACAAAGATTTCTGACACACTTAATTATAAGATGCTCAAAAGGCAAATATACCATTGCAACTCTAGGAATGTTATCTCCTCTGTCTTGAATATTATTGCATCATGAGGGTTTATAAATTATATTTTTATAGTAAGTTTTAGCATATATTGAGAAGCATCTGCCTAAGTGCATAATTATGAGCATTTCTTTTTTTCTAGAAAAATAAATATGTGATTATCAAATTTCAGCTCGAGGGTTAGAAAAAGGGGCAGAAATCTCCACAGAATAACTATGATTTAAATTTGGCTGATTCTTTGTAAAGTCAATTGAAAAATAATTAAATACCTATAAATGGAGCAAGATATAATGATACTGAGGAACTGCTTTCTTTAAAACAGTCCATATTGTATTAACTTTATTGGAAAATAATGTATATTAGCAGCATCCTATTTTATTTTGTGGAGTTCAAATAGATTTCATGTGCAAAGAAAGACAAAGCAGAAAACTTGAGAATGATCCAACAATCCTTACACTGAAAGGAAAGCCCAGTTACGCTAGATTGAATGATAGTGAAAAATTCCTTTCTTTCCTTTTAAGTTCTTTGGCTGGCTAATAATAAAACTGAAAAGGACAGATTAACAAGAGAAAAACAAATCATGTAAAAATATGAGACTCCTAGGCTGGTAAGTAATTAAGCTTTATATACCAATCTGAGCTTAGGAGAAAGGGGCAGAGGACTTGGGACTCCAAAGGGGAGAAAGACAGTTTACATAAAGATGAGAAGAGCGAAAGTTTGATGAACAAATGGTTCCTATACCATGCAAAAAAAGTCTTTTACTGGTAACAGTTCTCTTCCTGGTTCAAGCCCCCTATCTAAATTCTTGTAGGCAGTTTAGGGGAGAGGTAGAAAGCTTTCCTGATCTCCTGGGTCTTAACTGCCTTCCGCTCAGAGCAATCCACAAGTCAATGTGGCTCGCTTAGAAGGGCAGATTCTGCTTCCCCTCAGGTGTACTGATCACTATGTGCACATAAGGAAACTATTTTAGGTCGAGGAAAGAACCAACCAAATGCATTACAAGGGAAGTTTCTAGCACTCACAGGAGACCTAGAATAACACCAGTTCCCATAAGCCATAGTGGAAAATCTAATAATTCACATGGCAGTGTGCTAAGAAAAAACTTGCCTTGGCGGTGGACAAAAGTAACCCTAGACTGAACATCCTTCTGGTCCTGCCTAGTTAAACATAAAAGCAGGACCTAGACAGATCAGTCTGTTTCCAAATAACAGCATTCTAGAACAAGACTCGGAACATTTTAAAAATCTAAAAATATGCAGTACTGAATAACGTCACCTTTACAATGCAATGCCATCCAATTAAAAATTGCCAGATATCTGAAGAGACAGGAAAGCACAATCCATAATGAGAAATTTAGTCAATCCAAACTGAACCATAGTAGCAAATGATTGAATTAGTAGATAGGGTTATTAAACTAGTACGATTTTATTACATGTCTTCAAAAAGATAGAGAAATCATTGAACATACTAATCAGACACAGGAGATATAATAAAACCACAAATCAAACTTCTAAAGATGAATTTTTGTTTCTCATTAACTTCCATGTTCATAGAATTAAAGCAGTAATTTTATATAAGCCTATAAACCAATAAAATAGAAGGTAGTCAGATGTCAAAGTTGAGCCCTTGAAAGGTGACTAATCCAAAATGAGATATGTGGCATAAAGTACAAATAGATTTTAAAAACTTAGTTTGAAAAAATATTATACAACATTTTGATAATATTTTATATTGATTACATATTGAAATTATAACAATATTGATATTGAGCTAAATATAGTATTAACATTGACTTCACTGTTATCCTTTTACTCTTTTTAATAAAAATTTAAAATACCGATGTGCTTGCATGTGTGATTCACACTATATTTCCAATAGACAGCCTTGGTCCCAGAGAGGCGGAAACTGGGTCTTAGGGAAGCCGACCTGTCCACAGTCACTACGGGAGACACTGCAAGGGCTGATACCAAATTCAAGTCACCTGCCCCCACATCCATAACAGGGATCCTCTAAATACTGTTTTTCAATGATGATTTCCAATTCAAGGATGCACATATACTGTGTACTCTGACATACAATTATAAAGAACATGAAAGAGGAGGGTGTTTCACAGGGCCTGAGTGCTCTTTTCAGCAGAAATAGTTCCCTATGTAATGATCATTGTATTTTTAAATTTATTTTATTTCTAATTTGTATCTATACGCATGAGATAATTATGGCCTTATTAAAATCTCTTTTGCTCAAATGTGTTTTAAAATTTTCATAATAGAAAAAAAGGTTAATTAAGGATGTAAAAACTGCTGAGGCATAAACTGTAGCAACTGAAATTTCAATGATAAAGCATTGTTAAGGGATTAGCACAAATTAGTTTTAGTAATGCTAGGCGCACTAGGCGCAAAGTGGCTAGAGTTATATCTTCTGATTGAGAGAAACCATCCACATGATATTTACAGATTTAAGAATGCTGCCTCAATTATGTCTTGTTCTTAGTTGGAAAAGTAAGAAATCTTCTGTAGAAAGCTCAGATCTCCTACCTAGAAAAATGTACACATACACAATCTTTGAAGTTGCAAACAATTTCAAAGGGCTTATGCCAGCCCATCTTCTGACTTTCAGATTCCTGAAGCACAGGTTAAGAACTTCTCCGTTGTACCTTTGTGCCCCTGCTCCCCAACCCTAAGCAGTAAGTGCCAGTTTAAAGGTGCATTACGTAAGTTTTTTTCTGTTTAATGCTTACGGATGATTGGAATAAATACATAAAATAAGTAACTATCCCAGAGAGAAGAACAGGCTCTGTCCTAATATCACTGGTAAAGAAAAACTGAAAATTAAGTGTTACTGATTTGGAAAGAAAAGAAGCGAACTGGAGATGATATATTAATAGCATGTAAAGTGGACTTTAGTTGAAAAAGAAACAATATTACCAGAGATATGAGGGAACTTTCTTAATGATAAAATGGTCAATTCATCAAGAAGAAAAACCTAAGAGTGTTTGCCTCTCAGAAAGGCACTTCAAAGAACATGGCGAAAAAAGTTGACAGAACTAAACCTTTAATCCATAGTTTGCGATTTTTATAAGAATATTGAAATTTTGAATATTACTACCACAGAAATTAACTTAATTTACATTTATGAAGCACCTCGCATACCAAATGAAAAAACAAACACAAAACCACACACACACACACACACACACACATTATTTTCAGATACACAAGGAATATTCACCATGATATGCTGGATGATAAAATATGCCTCAATACATTTTACATGATTAAAATCATACAGTACATTCTCAGGAAAAATGAATTAAGGCAGAAATTAGTAACAAAAAGATATTGGAAAAATTCCCAAGTGATTGGAAATTCAGTAGAATACTCCCAAATAACCATAGGTCAAAGGAGAAAGCATATAAAAAATTAGTCAATATTTCAACATGAATTAAAAAAAAAACAACAAAACCCCCCAAATTTATGAGGAAATGTTAAAACAGTTTTAGAGGAAAATTTATACTTAGATTTAATACTTAAAAAATAAAAAAATTTGAAAGCAATTTAAAAGATTCTACCCTAAGAAACTAGAAAACTAAGAGCAAAATAAACCCAGAGTAGGTACAGGAAAGAATATAAAGAGAAGAATGGGAATAAAAATAACAAACGAGAAGAGAAATTAACATAGTCAATAGAAGATTTTTGGGAGGAAAAAAGGAACTTGAAAAATCCCAAGTAAGATTCATCAGGAAAATAAAATTACTAAAATTATGAAGGAGAGGATATGGCTATTATATCTATAAATATTATAATTTTAAAAGGAAATATGAACATCTTCATACTTCCCAAATTCAACAATTTAGATACAATTGACACTCTTTAAAGAGCACACTTATTAAAATGAATTTAAAAAATAGACAACCTGTTATCTATATCTATGAGGAATTGAATTATTGTCATCTTCTTTCAAAGAAAACTAGGCACTAATTAGCTCACTGCTATATGCTATCAAACATTTAAGAAAGAAATCACACCAATCTTACAAAACTTTTTTCAGAAAGTAGAAAAATATATAATTTTCCAAATTATTTCCTGAGACCAATATAAAGTGGTAAGAAAACATGGAAGGAATATTAAAACAAAAGAAAATACAAAGCAATACCATACATGAACATAACACAGAATTCATCAATAGGACATGAGAAATAAAAACTAATGGGGCGCCTGGATGGCTCAGTCAGTTAAATGTCCCACTCTTGATTTTGGCTCATGATCTCAGGGTCATGGGACCAGTTCCACAATGGGTATGGAGCTTGCTTGGGATTCTGTCTCTCCCTCTCCCTCTGCCCTTCTCCCCCCACTCTCTCTGTCTCTGTGTCTTAATTAATCAATTAATTAAAATAGAACCTAGCAATATCTAAGTGACAAAATATTATGACCAAATTGAGTTCATCCCAGGAATGCACGATTGTTTCTACAACCAAATATGAAACTGATACTCACCATAGTAACAGTACAAGTAAGAAATATGTTGTTATAATAGATGCAGTAAATGTCAAAAGTTAACACTCATGTGTAAAAACTCCCAGCAAAAATAGGAGAAGAAGGGACTTTTTCATCTGGTAAAAGGACCTTATAGTTATCAAAATACTAAATGGTGAAATATTAAATGATTTCTCCCTGAGATTGAGGAAAAGTAAGGGTGTTCATACTCCTATTCAGTATGTGCTAATGAACCTAGTCAAATGAAATTAGTTAGTGAAATAAGACAAGAAAAAAAAAACACATAATAATTGAAAAGAAAAACACACAACCATATTTATTTCCAGACAAAATAGTTGTGTACATAAGATATGTTTAAGGACTCAACAACAAAATATGTAGAGATACTATGCAAATGTCACAAAGTTGAGAGATACAAAGTAAATAGTTGTGTATATAAGATATGTTTAAGGACTCAACAACAAAATATGTAGAGATACTATGCAAATGTCACAAATTGAGGGATACAAAGTAAATACTCAAGATTTTATCATATTTCTAAAA
>NW_019154106.1:36845347-36910726 GCF_002288905.1 Enhydra lutris kenyoni
ATTGGCAACAAACAATTGGAAAATGTATTGCCATTTGCAACAGCTCCAAAATACATAAATTGCACTGGATTAAATTTAACCCAAAATGTGCAAGTCAGATGCACTAAAAGTTATAAAACATTGCGGAAAGAAATTTTAAAAGATCCGTATAAATGAAAGATATATCAGACTTATTGCTTGGAGGATTCATAATTGTTAGAGTGTCAATTCTCCTCAATCTTTCCTGAAGATGCTTTGTTATTTGAATTGAATTCCAGTAGACATTTTATAGATCTAATAAACTGATTTTAAAATATTTGTAGATAAACAAGCATTTTTGAGAAAGAAAAAAATTGAGAATTATATCACCTGATTTTAAGAAGTTCTATAAAAATATTTTAAAGTACATAATCTCAAGTTATAAATATAGATAGTAGGTCAATGAAACAAAATCACAATACCAGATATAGACCCACACAAGTACAGTGAAATGCTTTTCAACAGACTCCAGTGCAATCCAATGGGGAAAGAATTGCTTTTTAAGCAAATAATGTTGAAATTGCTTACTGGATATCCATTTGGAAAAATAAAACAAACAAACAAACCAAAAATACCCTGACCCTTATTTCTTACCAAACACATAAAATTAGAACTGATCACAGACATAAAGATAAGGGCTAAAATGGTGATGTTTCTAGAAGTGAATATGCAAAATATTTTTAAGACTTGTGGTAGGAAAATTTTTGTTAGATAAGGAAAAAAAAACACTAATCATTAAAAGATGATTCGTTGGATTTCACCAATATGAAAAAATACTTGCTTTGCAAAGAGCAAGATAAATAAAGTGAAAAGGCAAACTACAATTTAGAGTTGCTAAATGAAGAAGATTAAAATTCCAAGTGTTGTGCATGATGGGGAACAGCTAGATTGCTCTTACCTTGCTGGTCACACTAAAAAATGGTGCAAACACTTTGAAAAACAGTTTCAGCCTCTGTTTCATAATGTTAAATTATACCTATTTTATAACCCAGCAATTACAGAGAAAGAGAGAGAGAGAGAGAGATATTGATTCCCAAATACCTGAAAAAAGGTTTACAAGAATGTTCTTAGTAACTTTATTTTATAAGGAAAGGTTGAAAACAATTCAAATGCCCCAAGAGTAAGTAAAAGGCTAAAACATATTGTGGTTTCTTCATACGATGGAATATCACTCAGCACTAAAAAGGAGCAATCTACTGATTTGAAAATACGCATGAATTTGAGACTTTTTTACTAGTAAAAGAAACTGCACAAAGCGCATATACTGCATAATTCTATTTATAAAAATTTAAAGAACAGACAAAATTAAGCTATGGTGGCAGAAATAAGAAAAGTGTTTACATTTGAGTGGGTGTTTCCTGAAGGGGGATACTCAGGGAATTTCTGGAGCGATGCACATAAATATTCTGTATCTTAATTTACATATGTTTGCCCAAACTCAGTTTGGCTGTCCACTTAAAATTTGCATAGTCTCTTACCTATAAATAATACCTTTAAAAGGCCACATCTGGAGTCAGTGAGAGAGAGAGCCTTAGTATTCTAAATGTTTCTAACTATAATTGGCCCTGTTGCTGTTTATTTAGCTCAGGTCAGAGGACACACAAATGAAACTGTATGCATTCTTTCTCCACACCACTTAGCTTCCTCCAGAAGTTAAACCTGGTCATTTCAGAGTTCTGTGAATTTTTTGTTTCTTTCCTTTTTCTCTTTCTCATTCTCTCCCCCTTCTTCTCTCTCTGTCTCTGTCTCTGTCTCTCTCTTACTCTCTTTCTCCCCTCCCTCCTTCTCCCTCTCTCTCTCCTTTCTCTTCTCTTTTTTGTACAAGGTTTCAGGTATCCTAGAACCAGTCCTCTTTCTCTGGCTCTCTATACCCCAAAACCAGGCACCTGAGTTTGGAGGCTGCTGCAGGGACATTCCCTGGTAACAGTTTCCTCCCTGTATTTTGATTCTATCCTACTTCTTTGGTCTCTGTTACTTGTAGACTGTATGCTCACTACTCTTAGGGCTGGAGAGAAACATGTCTTTGGTAAGAAAAATCCTTTGTCCTCCAAAAGGCCTTTGGGCGGCCCCAGCAGATCAGAATCCTGATCCCAGCAACTCTCTAACAGAGGCAGGAGATGCATAGAACTGAACTGTGTGCCTTTGGCTCCCATAAGTGACTCACACTAGGACCAGCCTCACACAGGCAGAGCCCCTCGGCTGCGGTCCCTCGCGCTCCCGGACTCACCTGGTGCTGAGGCCCAGCGCGGGCAGCGAAGGCAGCGGGGAAGTGCGCGGGGCAGAACTCCTTGCTGTCGCCTGCCGGGGTCTTCCTTCCCTCGCTGCCTGCGCTCTCCCTCCTCCTCCGGGTCCCAGGAACTCACGACGAGCAGCCCTCTTCCGCGGCGGACAGGCAGAGACGGACTGACCGACCTACGTCTCTTAAAACCAGGAGCCGGGCGCCTGGAATCCGTTTCGCCAGTGATGTCACCGGCGGCCTAGGAGAGCCCTGCCGGGGATCGCTGGGCGCCGCTGCTCCCAAGGCCAGAGGGTGCGCTGTCTCTCGAGTTGGAGAGTGGAGGGGATGCCCAGCGATGGCCCCGCGCGCTCGGGTCTCCCGCTGCACACCCAAAGAGGCGGATTCTTTAGTCCCGCTTCTCTAGAGGATGGGGAGGGTCGGGCTGGGGGGGTTGGGGGGAAAGAGAACTCCAATCTGCCAGGAGTGGAACCTAAGTGCGCCATAGGAGGTGACACTGAGCTCATTGGGAAGGACTGTCGGAGGCTTAGAGTCACAGGCAGGTGTCCCTCACCCCATTACCCAGTGTTTGGAAGACCAGTGTGCTCCAAAGAGATTGTCTAAAATATTATTGTTATTAAAAAGGCATAGTAATCTGAGGCAAACTCTAAAGGGGGAAGGGGATTTAGGGAGGAGTGAACAGCATCCAGAAATGTATACTAAGGCCAAATGGCATTTGCCAACTCCGTACCTGGGCTCCTTCCCTTTGGCGAGACTCATCACATAGAAATAATAAAATAATAAATAGATCAGTAATGAATGCAGAGAGGTGGGATTGCCGGACTAGGGTTATTATGCTTTTGGTTTTTTTTATCTGTTTCAAGTTTCCTATAAAACTGCAGCCCTCGATAACTTTTATTTTGAAAAAAAAAAAAAATCTCAATTCCTTTTTTAAAAAATGTCTAGTTATTTGTTGGGACAAATGCATATCCTCTCCTATTCAAAGTTTTATTTTGAAGAGAAGCAGTTTTGCTTACCCACTGTCTTCTTTTAATGAGATTTAAATTTAAAACATAAATACAGAGTAGACATAATGTCTTTAATAGCCATTAAAATATATGAGTAGTTTTGCAAGCTGTGTACCTGCCTTTGGGTAACAGTAAAATTCACAACAGATATAACTAGGCATATACAATTGGACTCGCATGTGAATTGCATATTACTTGGGAGGGAAACCACAGCACACTTTGTTAACAACAGACTCTGGAGACTTCTACTGCCATAAAAGATTGGGACTTTCATCTTCAATTACATTTATGTTTAAAATTACATTTAGGTGTAGTTTTCTCTATTCTTCTCACTAACTACAAATAAAAACCCGGACATTATATTTCTTTTTAAAATTTTTTTTTAATTTTTTTATTAACATATAATATATTATTAGCCCCAGGGGTACAGGTCTGTGAATCTCCAGGTTTACACACTTCACAGCACTCACCATAGCACATACCCTCCCCAATGTCCATAACCCCACCACCCTCTCCCTACCCCCCTCCCCCTAGCAACCCTCAGTTTGTTTTGTGAGATTAAGAGTGTCTTATGGTCTGTCTCCCTCCCAATCCCATCTTGTTCCATTTATTCTTTTCCTAGCCCCCAAACACCCCACGTTGCATCTCCACTTCCTCATATCAGGGAGATCATATGATAGTTGTCTTTCTCCGACTAACTTATTTCGCTAAGCATTATTCTCTAGTTCCATCCACGTCCTCACAAATGGCAAGATTTCATTTCTTTTGATGACTGCATAGTATTCCATTGTATATATATATATATATATATAATATATATATATATATATATACACACACACAACCTCTTCTTTATCCATTCATCTATTGATGGATATCTAGGTTCTTTCCAAAGTATGGCTATTGTGGACATTGCTGCTATAAACATTCAGGTGCACGTACACCTTTGGATCACTGCATTTGTATATATTTCAAAAAATAATTTAAAAATTCTTAAAAGCAGAGACTATAAGGGTTATCAAGAGGAAGATCTTTGTTGTGATGAAATAGTTCTGTGTCTGGATTGCATTTGTAGTTATACCAATCTCTCCATATGATAAAAATGAGATGGAACTTGTATAAGTTTCCTGTGGCTGCAGAAACAAATTCTCACCAACCAGAATGGCTTAAAACAACAGAAATTTATTCTTTTAAAATTCTGGAGGACAGAAGTCCCAAATCAGTACCACTATGCTGAAAGTAACGTGTTGGCAAGGCAATCCTCCCTCCACAAGTTGTAGGGGGAAACTCATTATTTTCCTCTTCCAGTTTCTGATGGCTGGAAGCATTCCTTGGCTTGCAATCACATCTCTTTTGCTTCTTTTCATCTTTGCCTTCTCTTCTATGTTTGTCCATAGTCACCCACAACTTCTCATAGTCACCTACATAGTCACCCACAACTGTGATATCATTTAGGACCCAACTGGACAATCCAGTTTGAATTCCTTCTTTCAAGATCCTTAACTTAATCACGCCTTAGTTAATATTCAACTCTTTTGCAATCTAAAGTAATATTTTTTAGATTCTTGGAATCAGGAATTGAATAAGTCTTTGGGAGGCCATTTTTAAAAACCTACCACAGAACTATGTGCACACATTATAGCAATATCAAATTCCTAATATTGATACTCTATGATAATTATGTAAGAAGAAGCCATTGGGAAAAATTGGGTAATGGGTACAGAGGACCTCTCTGTACTATCTTTCCAGTGGGTGTGAAAATATAATTATTTCAGAATAAAAAAGTAAAAACAAAACATTAAACAGAAGTAGATCTCTATGGTAAATATCTATATCTATATCTATATCTATCTTTTTAATGATAGCTTTTCTTAATGGCCATTTAGAAGGGAATCATTTGAAATGCATTCTCTACAAAGGCATATGATCAGTATCTGGGATGAAAATGTGTACGAGAAGAAATAACACCAAATGTGTACATTTTTTTACTGTATGGCACATTTATGTTGGTATCCTATTGTGCTCAATGCAAGGCAAGTATTCCAGACATTTTTTTACCAATTTTCTCTTTTCCAGAAGAAATTATCACAAAGAGATCAAGTAATTCGCTCATGTTCCCTAAATCGCTAACATAGGGTAAATGGCCTTCAACATTAATCTGCATCACTTCAAAATTTTCACTTACTTAAAAAATATCGTCTTTTTGCCACTTGTGAAATTAAAGATTTGACCCCACATTTACTTATATTACTTTCTCTTTTTAAGGTTGTTTTTAATATATTTTTATTAACGTATAATGTATTATTAGCCCCAGGGGTACAGGTCTATGAATCATTAGGCTTACACACTTCACAGCACTCACCATAACACATACCCTCCCCAATGCCCATAACCCAACCACCCACTTCCTAACTCCCTACCCCCCAGCAGCCCTCAGTTTGTTTTGTGAGATTAAGAGTCTCTTATGGTTTGTCTCCTTCATGATCCCATCTTGTTTATTTTTTTCCTTCCCTAACCCCCAAACCCCCTTTCAAATTCCTTTGCCTCTCAAATTCCTCATATCAGGGAGATCATATGAAAATTGTCTTTCTCTGATTGACTTATTTCATTCAGCATAATACCCTCTAGTTCCATCCACATCGTTGCAAATGGCAAGATTTCACTTCTTTTGATGGCTGCGTAGGATTCCATTGTATATAAAGAAGACATCCAGATGGCCAACAGACACATGAAAAAGTGCTCCGCATCACTTGGCATCAGGGAAATACAAATCAAAACCACAATGAGATACCACCTCACACCAGTCAGAATGGCTAAAATTAACAAGTCAGGAAACAACAGATGCTGGCGAGGATGATGAGAAAGGGGAACCCCCCTACACTGTTGGTGGGAATGCAAGCTGGTGCAGCCACTCTGGAAAACAGCATGGAGATTCCTCAAAAAGTTGAAAATAGAGCTACCCTATGACCCAGCAATCGCACTACTGAGTATTTACCCTAAAGATACAATTGTAGTGATCCAAAGGGGCATGTGCACCCGAATGTTTATAGCAGCAATGTCCACAATATCCAAACTATGGAAAGAACCTAAATGTCCATCAACAGATGAATGGATAAAGATGATGTGGTACGTCTTTGACCTCAGCTGTATCAACTTCTTCCTAGAAACATCGCCAAAGGCAAGGGAAGCAAGGGCAAAAATGAACTATTGGGATTTCATCAAGATCAAAAGCTTTTGCACAGCAAAGGAACCAGTCAACAAGACCAAAAGACAACTGACAGAATGAGAGAAGATATTTGCAAATGACATATCAGATAAAGGGCTAGTATCCAAAATCTGTAAAGAATTTATCAAACTCAACACCCAAAGAACAATATGTCTACTAGACAGTATGTCTAGTAGAAAGCAATATGAGAAATGTCTGTTCATGTTGTTTGTTGCACTAAACAACAATCTTCATCAATCATATTAACCCAAGAAATATCAAAATGAACTTTTCTTAGATTCATTCGCACAAAGTGAATCTTGAGTATGTTACTGCATCAGATGTCCTCAAGTAACTCTGAAATTATTTGGCCCGTTATCTATTTCCAGCAAGAAAAATAAAAGTCATCTAATTTAGAAGGCAATAGGAGTATTAGGAAAGCAACTCTTGGAATATGGGCCTAGGAAAGGTTTTAAAATCCCTGCAATTTTAGATGATCAAAGAAATATTTTGAATTCTAATGCCACTCTTCCTTTCAGTGGAAGTTTTTTCTTCTTGGGGACCTATAAGGCCATAACTTGTCATCATCTAATACAATAAGTCACTAGTCACAGGGATACTCAAATCCATAAGTGACATTTTAGTAGCAGAGGACTGGTACATAAGCTTCAAACATCCACCTGCTACTCGGATACTTAGTAGATAGCTTCCATACTCTGTTGAGTCCAACACAGACGAGCAGGAGCCCTTTGGAGAACCTGCACATCAGTTTGTGACAGAAAGAATATGTCACCCTCAAATATGCCATTTTGACATAGTAATGATTCTGAATCAAAGTTACTTTAGAAATTACCAGTGGATGAAGGACACTCTGACCCCCTCCTTTCCCCCTGAAAGCAGAAAATGAAGACTCTTTATGTCAGAGATATCAAATTCAGGACCAAAAGGCTGTATAAACAAACCTTGTCACTTCATTAACTTGCTACCCCAAGCCCAACCCCCTTTGCTTTGCCAATTCTTCACAAATACATTGTTTCCTTGTCTAAAAGATATTAAGACCATCTGCTTTGGTCACTTCTGGGAGTCTTATATCTTCAGGACTCCTGTAGTACTAAATTCAATTTGCTTTTCTCCTGCTGGTCTGTCTTATACCAATTTAATTATTAGACCAGCGAAGAATCTAGAAGGGAAGAAGGGAAAAGTTTTCTCTTCCTACACCTAGATAAATGATTTTGGAGAATCTAAAAAAAAAATTACAGAGAACCCACTCTCCATAATCTAATAGGGTTGGGAGACAATTACATCCATCAGGGTTTCACTGTAAATAATTCCATCTGGGGAGTATGATTTAATTTGCAGAATGTCTGAATACATAATTAAGTTTGGCCCTGGTTTTGCTACACCTATTCTCTTCATTTATCTCTTCTCTTAAAATGAATTATTCATTCTCTTAATAAATGCTTTTTGAAACATGCTATGTATTATGCCCTTTATAATGTAAGTTATAGTTTACTTAGCCTATAGAATTTAACCAGTTGTGTTATTGGCTAAATTCTACTGAATTGGAGATCTATAATTAATTTTCAAGGGTTAATTGTGCTCCTTTACAAGGAGCAGTAAATTCTATATTATTCTTTTCATGTATAGGATATTATTTAATGACTATGTGGACTGGAGAAAAGAGACTCAGAAGCTACGTAAGTTTCCAGAGGTCAAACAGCTAAAAGGTAACAAAGTCTGACTTTAACCCAGTTCAACACATTTTTGGTTTTCGCTTTTGCATTTTTAAGCCTGAAGACAATAGTTTATTAATTGTAGAGGTTTGACTTCAATCCAAATCCAGTCTTATTTTTGTTTTTGTATGTATCACACCATATAGTAAACTAGTAAAATGCCTCTTTCAACAAACACTACTATATATACACACACACACAAATACACACACACATATATATATATATATATATAGAAGCATGTAAACTAAATACATAGTTTAGTGACCTAAGCTTATTTCTTTAAGGATCTTAATTATGTTCACCAAATGTTGTAAATGCCTTGTATTAGAGTTATAATACCTGCTACTAATGAGAAAGCTACACAATAAAGACATGATAAGGGCTTATCTTAAGCTCTTCTGGTTTAAAATTTTTACAATGAAAAAATAAAATAAAACTTTTGTAATGAAATATGTTGATATGGCACTTAACCAGCTTCCCCATCTTTAAAGCTGCCTATTTTCAGGTTTTACTAAAGATACTATCCTGTGTTTTGTTTTGTTTTAATTTACTCACTTAGAAAACTTGCAGTATTAGAGCAGCATTAAAGAAGTCATTAATAATCACTCTATTAAGTCTCCATTGATAGATTGAATTATATAGTTGCTTCATTACTTCTTGTAATTCATCCACAAAACCTAGAAATACAATAGTGTGTGTTATAGATCTTTGTGGCATTTACTCCAAGAAAGGTAAGGTGTCTGACTCGAACTGCAGGTCATATGACTCATGAAGTCACATCACCCAAATGTGCCTCTGCACATACTAAGCAAAACCGAGATCTCATGCAAATTGCCACCCAAAGATGCCCTCACACAAATATTATCAACAAATACCTGGTACTCAAATAGTTTTAGCTGAGTTAGAAAGAAGTGAGTTATTGTAGTGTATGTGTGTGTACGCATACAGACATTTATACAAACATGTATATTTGTGTATTTCTTTATATATACATAAATATACTCTAAATGCATGTACAAATACAAATATAAATGCAAGTGTAATATAAATATTAGAACTTTTTTTTCTTTTGCTTATCCTATCTCCATTATCTTACTTCTAAAATAAACACTGATTTGCCTTTGAGAAAAAAATAATCCTCATCTTTCTTCATTTTTGTGTTTGGCTCTTTATTTGTTCTCACTTTTATTGAGGTAAAATTGACAAAAATTTTGTATATTTAAATTGTAAAATATGACTTTTCAAGGTGTAGAGTGTGACAGTTTTATATGCCTATCCACTGTGAAATGATTGCCATAATCAAGTTAATTAACATACCCATCACCTCATGTAGTTACCATCTTGTGTGTCTGCTGAGAATACTTAAAATCTACTCTCCTACAAACTTTCAAATATACAGTACAAAGTTAACTATAATCACTGTGTTGCTGGCAGAACCTCTTGTATTTAAATGGGGTTAAAAAATACTACGTATTTTTATTTTATTTCATTTTATTTTATTTTTGTTATTTTCAAGATTTTATTTATTTATTTTTAATTCCAGTATAATTAGCATGCAGTTTTATATTAGTTTCAGGTGTGCAATATAGTATTTCAACACTTCTAATCATTATTCAGTGCTCATCACAAGAAATCCTTTTAGAAGCCCACATGTGCCTCAGCCCTGGCCAATTGGCATTTTGTGCCACGAGTCACAAAGTAAGAGTCAGACACAGACCTTTATGAGGATTGATTTATAGTACAAAAGCCCATGCAAAGTATCCCATCAACCTCTGAGGACTTTCTAAACCACATTTGAAATTCCATTTTACTTTATTCTTTCTGGCCTCTGTAAAAGTGATGGCAGCTGTCTGACCCACTTCACTTTCCCTCCTCTCTTTATAACGTGGGATTTTACTCGATGGTAAACCTTGTATTCATTCAGTTCCATGAGTCTTCAAAGTTCGGTTCCATACTAAGCCTTGTCCTGCTGTTTAGTTTTCCTCTTCATGATCTTCAGTTTGAGATTATAAATAAGGGGATTTTGTATGTTCCATGCATTGCGCCATGGGATGATCAAAGACACATTTTGTTTTATGGTGTTGTAGACTGTCAGTGATTTTATTTTTTTTAAAGATTTTATTTATTTATTTGACAGACAGAGATCACCAGTAGGCAGAGAGGCAGGCAGAGAGAGAGGAGGAAGCAGGCTCTCCGCTGAGCAGAGAGCCCGATGTGGGGCTCAATCCCAGGACCCTGAGAACATGACCTGAGCCAAAGGCAGAGGTTTTAACCCACTGAGCCACCCAGGCGCCCCATGTCAGTGATTTTAAAAGCAATGAAACATTGAAATCTGAAATCTGTATTTAAATCAGGTGTTTATTTTTTAGTCTTACTATTACATCTACTTTGTTTCGTGCTGTTTAAGGAAATCAGGCTGCCCATAAACAGCTACCTGGAGATACTGAGACTTCAGCCATTCATGGAAAAATCCGAAGGTTCAAATTGGGAATGTCTCTGAAAAGAACTGATTGGATGAAATTTTGGTTAAAATTGAATACAAACGTAATTGAAAATGAAGCTTGGTCCTTATAACACTCTGACATCCTCAAAGCATGCAGGACATAAAACCAGGTATTATTATACTGCATGGAAAATGGAGCACAGGGAATTAAAGTAATGTTCCCAAAGTCACCCTGAATGATGATCAGTGAGCTGAATTGTGATACAGAACAAAATCCAATTTACTCATCTAACTGCTGTAAGTCCTCTGCAAGCTTTCTTTTTATTGAGTACTCCTGTGTGCTAAGCATTGTACTAGGTGTTAAGGATTAATAAAATGTGATAACTCATAACCTTGTGACTCTCTGGGATATTTTACTTATGTCCTCCCTCTCCCCTTCTTTACTTAGTCAAGCATGAACTATTTATTTCTTAAAAGCTGTAAATGATTTCAAAGATTTTATTTATATATGAGAGAGAGAGAGAGAGAAAGAGGCAGCACAGATATGTGAAGGGGAGAACCAAAGGGGGAGGGGAAGGGGGACAAGGGGGAAGGGAGAGGGACAAGCAGAATCCCCACTAAGCACGGAACTAGATCTGAGGACCCTCAGATCCTGACCTGAGCCAAATCAAGAGACAGAGGCTTAACTGACTGAGACACCCAGGTGCCCCATAAAGTTGTAAATTATTGTAATAATTAAGCTCTACTTTCCTCCTCATGCTATTTGTATTTGAGAAATGTATTTACAGCTGTTTTTACAGCTGATTTCAAAAACCATATGCGAGGGATATCACTTTTCTAAAGAGACTAGAAAAATTCTAGAGGGAGACTGGAGAGTAGAAGTGGACTAAGAATCATCGTCCCAAAAGACTGAGATAATGTAGGTAACTTCAGTATTATGGGTAGCAGGAAGATGTCTCCTTTTTGCTTTTAAGTTCCTTCCTTAATTCTATCTTAGGTATCAGTAGAATCAGCCTTAAGAAGGACAAAGTATTGAATAAATTATTCCCTGAAAAATATGTATTATTAAAATTAGTTCATTTCTTTATTTTAATTCTAAAATATTCTGGTAGGAAGTGCTATATATTAAGAAAGCCTAAATTCCGCATGACTGCAAATATTCTGTAGTCGAGGGAAAAGAAAGTAAATCAGAATATGTTGAGCTCTGCTCTGTGGTGGTGTACCAAATCTTCTACATCTTCTAAATATCTTAAAGGGGATTTAGCCTCCTGACATTTGTGAAATTTCATAGGAATTACAGCTCTTCAATGTTTTATGCAGCTGGTGGAGCTGGGATTTGAAAATAGAGAGGAAGTAAATTAGATGATTGAGGGAAAGAAGTAGAATTGTTAGCAATGTGGTTGGGTGGGGAAGTTCTTGATCTGTGAAGTGAGCATGATTAGTAGCCACTTTCTGTAGCATCGCTGTGAGGATGACACGGGATGACGATTGCAGACCTCCATGTACAGGGCTAGACACACAGTACATGCACAATAATAATGTCTACTGGAGAGGATGATGTTGACAACAGCAGGCAGTGATCCCCAACATTCCTTTATGACCAACTACTCGATAGAGGTCTGGATTGGATTTGGCTGTCCCACTCACTTGTGAGAAGGAAAGTAGCTTCTAACTCGGTCTAGTGAACATGCTAAACCATGCACTGCTGTTGAACATAAAAATATCAAAGACACCACATCAGATAAGGCCACTTAATGACCATGATAAAGTAAAACAAAAATAAGATTACTGAGTAATCATGTAGTAATAAAAAACAAGAACATTGTCTAAACCAAAACCAAAACAAAACAAAACAACCCACCACCAACAACAAAGAACCTTCATAATCATTTCTACTATGAGTAACTACTGTTTCTTTACAAATTACAGTTTTAAATTTACCTCATGCTTCTTTACTACTAGATCAGAATTATAAGAGTATCAAATCATAGAATTATCCTTCCTTCCTGACAGCAACAATCCACAGAAAAGCTTAAAACACAAGTTCAAATCATGCCTTTAAGACATCCCCATAGTTCCTCAAGCTCTGAGTTTTCCCTCGTTGAACAAACCAATACACCCAATTTTATTAAACTAAAGATGTGTTTCCAGTAATCTTTGGAAGGCCTTGAGTCACATGTCTTTCCCTGTGCTTAAGAAACAAATTTACGGGGCGCCTGGGTGGCTCAGTGGTTTAAAGCCTCTGCCTTGGGTTCAGGTCATGGTCCTGGGATCTAGCCCCACATTGGGCTCTCTGCTCAGCAGGGAGCCTGCTTTCCCCTCTCTCTGTCTGTCTCTCTGCCTACTTGTGATCTCTCTCTATCAAATAAATAAATAAAATCTTAAAAAAAAAAGAAAAAAGAAATTCTTAAATTTAGTAAATTTAGTAAGAAGAATTTATTTCAAAACTGTTACATACACAACATTGTTCTCTATGCAAATATGTTTTAGACTTGGTCTCTGACCACAGTCATCTTGTAATTCAGGGGCAAATAAACACCTAACTACTGAACAGTTCTAAATGAAATGAATAATGCAATTTTATTTAGTACAACCAGCATTTATTGAATATCCAATATATCCCATGTATCAAACTGTAGTCTAATTATTACCAATATGCTATGTGATTAAAAGTTTGTAGTTTTATTTGACATAGTTCCTGAAGACTAGGAAGATTTTAAAAGATGGAGGGAAAAAAATAATAACTGTGAGACTAGCCTTTGAAAAATCATGAGTAGGAGTGCCTGGGTGACTCAGTTGTTGGGCTTCTGCCTTTAGCTCAGGTCATGATCCCACTGTCCTGGGATCCAGCCCTGCATTGGGCTACCTGCTCAGCCCAGCTTGTGTTCCTGCTCTCGCTGTGTCTCCCTCTGTCAAATAAATAAAATCTTAAGAAAAAAGAAAAGAAAAGAAAAGAAAAATCATGATTAAAGGCAAAGGCAAGAATGCAGGGATATTTTTCAGAGAAAATACCAAATGTCATTGTTATTGGTGCTTATACCAGCCTTGGTTGGGCAAAATAGAAGTTGATGAGGCTAGTAAGGTGTGTTTGGGGATGTTAATGAGGTTAAAATGGCATAATGGAGAACTGTAATGATAAAAGATAAAGGTCAGGAACATTACATAGGAGGCCATTTCTAAAATCCATTTCAAAGATGCAAAAGAACAGAATTTAAATTGTTGCCTTAAGAATAGAAATAAAGGGTCACCTGGGTGGCTCAGTCAATTAAGCCTCGGCTTTGGGCTCAGGTCGTGATCCCAGGGTCCTGAGATGCAGTCCCATATGGGGCTCCCTGCGTGGCAGGGATCGAGCTTCTCCCTCTGCCTGCTGCTCCCCCTGCTTGTACTCTCTCTGTCAAATGAATAAACAAAATCTTAAAAAAAAAGAATGGAAATAAACATATATGGAAAATTACGTTAGATTCTATGCTCATTACTGAAGGAGATTCAGATATAAATAAATACGGATGCATTTGACATTGCATAGTCTACGTTGACAAGGAGGTAGGTAAGACACTGACAGTGACTGCTATAATCCAAAGTGGAGAGATGTTACAAGAGATGTTCAAGGGGGGAAGATTGTATTTAGAACATCTCAGAGTCCCTTAAGTCACAGCAAGTGCATCACTTTTTCCAGTGATTACAAATTTCATTTTGTAGGAGTTAACCATCAGGAGCTCCAGAATTGATGGAGCATCCTTAAATAACATGACTGTATACTACACACTCGCTGCAGTCATGCAGTGTTCTCCATGGGGCTCTGATGGCTGTTCTCATGCAGACCACTTGAAGGCAACCATGTACTACGTGGTTTTGTTAAAAACATACTGGAACTATTTCTTGCTGTTGGTGTTCTTACTGCCGCCGCTGCTGTTGTTTGTGGGCTTGTTTAATATAGGGCTCTAATTAACCAAAAGTAATGTTTAATTAAGCCACAATCCATGTTTAGGGGAGGAAAATGGTTCTTGGCTGAGACAACCTCTGTAGTAAAAGGCCGATTAAGAGGAGAAGAACAAAAGTTTAATGACCCATGGGAAAGAAAACTTAACCAAGAAAACTGAGTAACTCTCTGAAATGCCCAAAGCCACATCACTTTAAATACCATGGCCAGCTAAAGAAAAAAGATGGGGGCGCGGGGGAGGGGGTGGGTGCAGTTATAGGAAGTTACCAAGAAAAGCACAGTGCATAAAAGTGAGGTTGTTATGCAGACTTAAATCCTTGCCTTTTCCACTGATAACTTCCTAAAACATTTAGAGTCCTCCTTCTCTTTCTGGTAGGGAGAGAGAAATAGAAAAAGAGAGAGACCCTTACAAATGGAAATTTTCCTCATAGGTATAAATATCCCTTAGGAAAGGGTAACTTCTACTCAGTTGTCAGAGCTTCTTTTATGCCTGGTATTTCTTAAAAATAATCTCTTCAAGATAATCTTTTTGTCAAAGAGACATATTTTGTCATCGCAAATTGTGCCTCCTTTCATGTGATATTCATTAAGGCTCCTATGTCTCCCATATGGCCTAATTCCATTGGTTGTTAAATCTTACTGATTCTATCTGTTAAACAGCTCTTAAAATCTTAAAGATTTTCTGGATCACTTTCCCACTGCTCTAACGTGAGTCCCACTCTATGTAAGTGCTACTTTTCAGGTGAGTACTGAGATGAAAGCAGAGATTACAGCACCAGAATTCAATCAAGATTTTTTAAAATATATATATATATTTTTTATATATAAAAAATATATATATAATATGTTCAATATTATATATATGTGAAGCATATATGTAATATGCTAAAACACCAAGTCCCCAAGATAACAATGTAGTATTATATAAGACATGGAGCATTGGCTAGAAGATAAAGATAAATCACTCATTGTTCCATTAATTCATTCATGAAACATTCATCGTATACTTCCTAAGTGTCAGGCATTTGGAATTCTATGATGGATAGCCTGATTTATTGATGGCTATGATCTTAAAAATGTAATATAGTGTAGGCAATTACTCATCTCTCATTCCCTAATTGCTAGAAGACTGTATTACTAATAATATCCTCTTTCTGTGACTATTCTATGTGATTTTTGTTGAGTATTTTCCATTTAACCCTTAATACTTTTGTCCTCCTTCCTTACTATGTCCTGTGCCCCAGAATTTTGATTGTTAAGGATAGTATCAGGCATCTTTGCCACCCAGCTTCTCATAAAATTCATTAGGTACCAGGATGAATTCACGAGAGATAAGAAGAAAGTGAGACTGGGATATATAAATATCTCCTTATCCTTTGTCTATGAGTTCTTCTGTGTCCCACTATCCCTGTAACTCTCCCTCTTAAATCTGGTAACTGCTTTCTATCCATGTTCCTAGACTGGAAGCAATGCTCTTATTTTGTTATTATTTCCTTCATCTCCCAAATATTTGAAAATAATCATTTTTTTAAAGATTTATTCTCTTTATTTAAGAGAGAGAGAGAGAGAGGGAGGGAGGGAAGGAGGGAGAGATTGGGGTGAGGGGGAGGGAGAGGGAAAGAATCTCAAGCAGACTCCTTGCTGATCATGAAGCCTGACATGGGGCTTGATCTCACGACCTTGAGATTATGACCTGAGCCAAAATCAAGAGTCCAATGCTTCATCAACTGAGCCATCTAGGAGCCCTGAAAATAATCATTTTTTTAAAAACTCACCAAAATAACCCAACTTGACTTTGTCATCAGTTTCATTCTAAGACCCAGATTGCTACTAGTTTAGAATTTGGTATGTTTTTCAGCTAGGCCCAAAGTTTTCCTTATGCAATTTTTGACTATTTTTCTTAACTTTTGTGGTGTTTTAAAAAATGTTTCTTAAATTTGATGTCTGTTCTCCTTATTTTTCTTCAGATTGTGTGTGATGGATTAAGTGTATGTAGCTGAAGGGGTATGATTAGGAATGATGTTCATTATCCCTCAGGAGTATATTCAAGTCTCCCCATTTGCCTCCAGTCTTTCAACCTCTAGCTATCCCAAATCTAATCCAACTTTAACAGCATCTCCAGAGTCATCTTTTTAAAACATGAAGAATTAAAAGCCTTGGAAGTCTAAGTGCCACTCTGAACTTTTTTCAAGGAAAAGTTCTATTTTTTTTTTCTTTTAAACCTCCTTATGTAATTTGAACACAATAAATATTGGAATATTACAATATATTCTAGAAATTCATATACAATCATAGGTAAACAGGAATCCAAATAGACTTAAATTATATTCTTGTCCCTGATGAAGGTACTGAGAAAGAGATAAGCTTAATAACTTAGTTAACATACAGAAAAATACAATAATCTTGTGTACTCTTTACCATAGCACTAGAATTTTTTTCAAATCTGAAATATTAATGTAGTGAACATAGAAAATACAACCTCATTAACATTTTTCCTTCATCCTAATAAAAACTCACTTTGTAAAGGCTGATAATACTTTGTAAATACTTACTTTGTAAAAACTATAATAGGAAAGTAGTTAGAAATGCACTCAGATCAATGATTGCCCATTTGGGTTATATAAAACAAATTGTACATTGATATACTATCTGTATGATACAGATTATTATTTTGCATACTTTTTTAGAAGTTCGTTACCATGTTGACAATGTAATTGTAGTTTTCTTAGGTTTTAGCAGAAGTATTCAATAATGTTTCCAGGAATGAGACTCTTTAAAAGAGGTGATTAGTATAATTTTAAGTTTATTTGGTGCCTTCAACATTTTAATAGTTATAGATATGATCTACTTCTATACAGAGCCTCTTTATTACTATCATTATTTCAAATACAGAATTTAAGCACCATAAATCATGTTTAAAAGTTTGAAATATGACACGTTCCTCTATTTGTTATATTTTGACAGTAAAATGAAAGAATCATTATTTAGGAGCCATAGCATCAAGATAGTCTAGATTCACCATGAATACAGTGACGCACATGTTAGTATTCCTATTCTCTGAGTCAATTTTTCATCAATACTATGGCATCAACATTTAGAAATTTTCCATTTGAAAGTTGAATGAGTAATTTAAAAACTTGAATATTGTCAATGGAATCAAACTGAATTGGTTGAAGATAAAAAGAAACAGCAAACAGAAGGGAAAATATGGGAAATATATTTCATAATTTATTTTCCAAATGTGATCTTTACAAATAAGTATATTTAATTTCAAATGTTGTTTTGTCTGTGGTTGTGTTTTGAATGATTTATACTCATTGGGGAATCTAGATTATCTTGCCTGTAATCCCATTAATTGTTTTATCCTTTTCCCTACATTGGTTAAGTGTTTTTGTTGTTGGTGGTGTTGTTTTGCTTTGTTTTCTAATACTGATTTGATCGTGTCATATTCTACATGTCTCAATAGTGTCAGAGAGCAAGAGTTTCTGTCCCCTTCAAGGGTCTTTCTGAGGATCAAATCAACATGAAACAGATTAGCAGGAGAAAAACAAATTTAATAGGGTACATGTAGAAAATCCACACAGACATGGAAATTCCAAAGGCAGGCAAGATTTTATACACACACACACACACACACACACACACACACACACACGTACATATACATATGCATATACATATACATATGCATATGCATATGCATACACACACACACACACACACACGTATATGTATTTCATCCAGAACTAAAGGAGTAGGGGGTCTGGGACTCCAGAGGAATAGAATGCAATTCATAGGGCAGTAAGTGAAGAGCATATGTTTGATAATTAGATATTTGTCCTGCCATATAGATGGATTACTCTGATAAAAGTTATTTCTGCTAATAACCTTTATTCTGGGCAAGACTCCCAATTTAGATTCTTCTGTTGGGTGAAGGGAGGAGTACATTTTTCTCTTGAGGCCACAGGGTCTCCATTGCCTTCAGCTCATAATAATCTTCACATCAAAGTGACTCATCTTGGAATGGCCTGCTCTTAGACCCTACAGTAGCACAGGCCATAAAATCAGAATTCGCTTGGCACCGAGACCGTTGGTCTCCACTTTTCTACACTCAGCCATCACTATCCAGTATCCATCACTCTTCTGAAGGACTACAAATCTACCTGCAGTTTAGCAAATGCCTGATGTTCCCTCTCAGCTTCGTACTTTTCACATGTGGTGATCTCTTTTTTTGGAATATCCTTTTCCCATTTAGTTTCTTTTTGGGTTTGCATGTGCTTAAAGACATAGCTCATCCATCACCAAATTTACTACATCATTTCTGATCATAACCTTTCATTGCCTTGCCAATTTACTACATAGTGCAGAACTACATCTTATTATTATTTCCATTAGATGGTAGAATCATCTTTGGTTTACTTCTTCAGACTGTGAGCTCTTTACATAGAGAGACAGCAAGACAGACAGAGAGACAGACATGGAGATCTTTGATCTCCATGTCTCAAACACCTAGGAGAAAAATCAGACTCAAAATATATATATAGGCATTCAATAGATGTATATTAGATAAAGGAATGAGTATCTCTAAGTGTAAACTTCAATAGGGCAACAAGAAGTGTTTTTTTAAATTTACCATTATCAGTTTAAGGTAAGTGTTCAATAAATACCTGAATGGTTAACAGTATCGCTGATAGTGAGAAAAAAAGAATTCATGATCCTTCCAGCTCTAAAATTCTATGATTTTAATGTGATTATATGCAAAAAAAATTGGAGAACTAGAACACATTATAGTTTCCTTTCCATAGTCAAGTCTTCCCTATATTAAAACTCTTGAGCTAGCTCATAATTACAGTACCAGTACCCATAGGATACCAAATAAAATAAAACATTATAGGGTCTCTTGATCCTCATTATTTTTGGTTCTGTGAATATTGGTCAGCACAGATTCTAAACATTTAGCTATGTTAGCAATAATCAGAGAAATAACAAACTATAATCATTTATATTCTATTTTTCAAAGGTATATCCTTAAAATTAAACAAAACCATTTTTATTATTTTATTTAAAATTTTTTACTTCAAACATAGTAAAGGACGCTTTCCCTGTTACTGAAAATCTAACAGAGAAAAAAAACAAAGTCCCTACTCAGGAGATTTCATGGGAGACTGAGATAATATAAGGTTTTAAAAAATGTAACTGATATAATTTCAGTTACTGATAAAAATAAAAAATAAAAAATTATGAAGAACATAAATAATAAATTAGAAATGTATAAGATTAAAGAATAAAGATGAGTAGAAATTGTTTTTTATAAAATTATCAAGCATATATAAAAAGCAAGCAGTTAAGTGTTTTCAGTTCATTTTTAAATTTAATCCTCATAACTCCTAGAGGAGAATTTTTTAAATTCTTGTTTTATAAATAAGGACTTTGAGACTCAGAGAAGCCAAGCAACTTGTTCGTAGGCACACAGAATGACCAAGGTAGAATTTGTGTTAAACTGCAGTTCTTCTGGAGACTAAAAGCTTGGGAAATTTCAGGAGATCCTCCAAACTTTACAAATTCTTATTTTATGTGGACTGCCAATCATATTTTACTATGACCAGCAGGGATAACCCTGAGCTGCATAGGCCCAGGATTTCAGATGGGTCATAAAATGGAGCACTAACCAAAAGTCTTTGAGAGCAGAGCTGTAAAAAGGAAGGGATAGAAGGCTTTTCAAGGCCACAGATAAAAGAATTCCCCAGTCAGCAGGGAAATCACCTGAAAACAAAGAAAGGTGGCTCTTTTGTCAGCTCAAGACTGCAGCAGGCAGTAGAGGTAGGAGGACAGAAATCAGGGGGTAAAAAAAGAGTCCAAAAAATCCCAAAGGGAGGGATTCAGTTTCCAGTTTTCAGACTGCATTTTATTCTATATAAATATAAAGAAATAAAACAGATGGCCACATATTGCAGTAGTTTTATGAATGTTATCAACACTGCATTAAACATATCTGCTTTACATTTTTATACCACTAGATAGTTTGAAAAATACATTTTTAGCATTTCTGAAGTATGCAACCTGTATTAGTTTGCCAGGGCTGCCACAATAGAATACCACACACTGAGAGCTTAAAGAACAGAAATGAATTTTCTTAAGGTTCTGGAGGCTAGTAGTTCAAGGTCAAGGTGCTTGTAGGGTTGATTTCTTCTGAAACAAACTGTTTTCCTTGGCCTGTAGATGGCCATTTTCTCCCTGTATCTTCACATGGTCTTTCCCCTGTACATACTTGTGTCCAAATTTCCTCTTATAGGGACACCAGCCATATTGGATTATGGCCTACCCTAATAACTTCATTTCAACTTAATTGCCTTTTTAAAGGTCCTGTCTCCAAATATAGTCACCTTTTTTTTTTTTTTATATTTCCTTTCTTCCTTCCTTCCTTCCTTCCTTTCTTCCTTTCTTTCTCCATTTATTAGAGAGAGAGAGAGAGAGAGCCCAAGTGAGGGGAGGGACAGAGGGGATGGGAGAGGGAGAGAGAAAGAATCTTAAGCAGATTCGGTGGTGAGCATGGAGCCCTACACAAGGATGATCTTAGGACCTTCAGGTCATGACCTGAGCTGAAACCAAGAGTCAGATTCTTAATTAACTGAGCCACCCAGGTGCCCCAATCCAAATATAGTCACCTTCTGAGGTACTGAGGTCATGTGAATTGGGGGCAGGAGATGGGGGGGATACAATTCAGCCTGTAACACCACTCCCCATATATTCCCATTTTGAGAATTGAAGAATAAACAGAGAAGTTGGAATCACTGAATTTTAGATGTGTAGGTGATCTAAAGATTATTTTAACTCAATCCCAAAGTTTTTGGATAAAACCAGATCTGCGAGAAGTAAAATGAGTCATCTAAGATAAAAGAGCTTTTCAGAAAGATTGAGATTAAGAAACAGATGACATTAACAGAGGAAAAGGCTCGACTAGTTAGTAATGAAACTAGGAAAATTAACTTTGCAAATAAGAGAGAAAAGGTAGGGGCACCTGGGTGGCTCAGTGGGTTAAGCCGCTGCCTTCGGCTCAGGTCATGATCTCAGGGTCCTGGGATCGAGCCCCGCATCGGGCTCTCTGCTCAGCAGGGAGCCTGCTTCCTCCTCTCTCTCTCTACCTGCCTCTCTGCCTGCTTGTGATCTCTCTCTGTCAAATAAATAAATAAAAATCTTAAAAAAAAAAAAGAGAGAAAGGGTAAAATGAAACATAATCATGGTTAATTAAAAAGATGAATATATATTTAATTTCTGAATTAAAGACTGAAAGAAAACTCTTAATAATATATAATGGTAAAACCTCAAGGACAATATTGGCACATTTAAGATCTCAATATGTTTTCCAAATGACATGGCTCACTATTCACTCCAGCCCACCTCTGGGCCTTGAGGGCTCTTTAGGAAACTCTAAGATGTATGAGTCAAGGAATACATTGACCAGATAATCTTTGAGGAAGACAGCAACCGGCTCTTAAATGGATATGTTATCTGATTTTTAGAAAACATTGTGATTTTAACTAGACTTATATATTTCCATTTCACAGATGGTAAATTAAAACTCAGAGATAGTGTCAAAATTTGCCCCATGCTGTACAGTAACTGAAACTGAGGTAACTTAAAATAATTCAGTAATCAAAATCTTGGCTAAGAATTTCCTTTTAAAATAACAGCCATATCTTAATCTTAAAGTATTCTGGTGTCACACAATTTAAAAATTGTTATCTAGTCCTCTCTCAGAAGTCAACTGCCACTTTAAAAATCCAAATCCACAATCTTTTGCTTCTGAAGAGTAGCATGTTGCCAGGTTTGGAAAAATAAAAAGCATTTCGGCTTCAGCGAAAGCCACATAACCGTGATTCATTCTAGTCAGCACCAAGCATAAATTGCCTCATCACCTCACCCTAAGTGTTTCGACTCCAACATGCAAAGTCCTCGAAGTACAATTTTTCTTAATAATTTGTTATATTCATGAGACTGAGATTTTTGCCCATTTTCACTGGAGCATGAATCTGTCATCTGTTCTTTAAGCTTATTTCCTTTTATTCTTTTGAATAGCAAATGCAGTCAAATGTAGCATGCATGACTCTCTTTAAATAAGATGCATTGAAGAATTTATAGACATTTAGTGGAACACAGCAATCTTTTTATATTGATTTTTCCTGTAAGTAAAACAGACTTTTAGTGCAGGAGTTGATCAATCACAGAAATCTTTCCACTGGCTGGCTCTGTGTTGTTAAAATAAAATTATACTAGATCAGGCTGCCAGAAGTAATCTCTCCAACTATCACACCTTCATTGTGGCTCTTTGTTTTAGAGTATTTATATAAAAGTCTAACTCAGATTGTGAGTTTCTTGAGGAAAGGAGCTCTTCCTATCATTTCTCAAATTTCTCATAATTTCTCAAGCCCCTCATGATCAAAATATAAAACTGAAGTGATTTTCAGAGTACCAAAGAAAAGAAGTTTAGGGTGTAGATTATTTTGCAAAATAACTGACTTTTAAAAGGCTTAACTCTTACATATTTTCATCTGACATTAAAATAACTGTATTATATTGGAGTGCCTACTAAATACCAGGACATATGCTATGGAATTTGTATGAATTGTTATTGAATACTCCATGCCAACCCTCTAGAATCAATATTACCATTTTCCTATTAGAACTTAGGAAACAAAGTTCAGAAAGATTACATGAATGGTCCATGGTCCAAATCCTGGTAAGAGTCAATATTGGGATTCATGTATATTCAGTGTTCAAAGGCAGTGCACTCAATTAGCTTCCTACAGTGGTTGAACCTATGCAATGTACTTATGCTTACTACATCTTATGCAAGTCATTTTAAAGAACTTTAATTCAGATAAGAAAAATACTACCCTCCAAAATTTTTATATACAAGATTTGACATTTTTCTACCTAGTATAATATATTTGAATGTGTGTTGTTAACTTGTAACATTTAAACATGCTCTTTAACAACATCCAGAGACTTCACATGTTGCAGACAGAGCTGATACTCTTCATATTAATCTCAGACATTATAGGCATCAATCCCCTTCATATCATGTAATAGGTGATGACAAGTAATTGTCTATCATATTGTCTAGTCTCACTGAGTTCATTCCTAGACATCAGTCTTCAAGGTTGTTGTGAAATTGAAGTCTGGTAGTCATTTGAATAACAGGTGTGCAGGCTAATAGAAAATTTCTGTATAATAGAGGTTTTTTTTTCCTTTAAGAAAATCAGTTTAAATTCCCTGTGGATAAATAAGGATTCCAAAAATTGGTTGTTTTTTCTAAATTATCATGATTTATATGCAGAAAAACTTTATTTTCATTGTGTGGAGGGTAAGTATAAACCTGGGAAAGACTCAAAGATCAGATAATGAGAATACATCATTTACAACAGATAAGGTTAAATAACTATTAACTTGCTAAAGATTAATGCAACTACTCAACTATTAATTGCTAATATAAATCCAACATACCTCCATATAAATGCACCAGCCAATGTGTACTCACACATACACATCCTGGCTTCATAGGATTGCTATGTGTATAGGCTGTTGATTTTTTTTTCATGTATTTAAGGTACAAATTGTAAAGTAAAGACTTATTTCAACTAACCAGAAATGTTAATTTCAATGATGACTGGCCCTCACAAACAACTTTTAATTTCTTAAATTTTTTATAGCAAGGGTAGGTGAGGATGTGGAGAAATCAGGACTTGTACAGCCACATGAAAACAGTGTGGAGAAGGTGCAAAAAATTAAAAATAGAACTTTCCTATGATGGAGCAATCCCACTTCTGGGTATATATCCAAAAGAACAAACTGGGATCTGAATGAGATATTAACATCCTCATGTCCACTGCAGCATTAATCATAATGATCAAGAAGTGGGAACAACTCAAGTTTTCATCAATAGATGAATGTATAAGAAAAATGTATTATATACATATAAGGGAATATTATTCAGCCTTAAAAAAAAAAAGGGCATTCTGGCATATGCTACAATCTCGATGAACTACGAATGCATCATATTAAGTGAAATAAGCTATTCACAGAAGAGCAAAATTGCATGATTCCACTTATATGAGTTTTCTTTTTTTTGTTGTTTAAGATTTTATTTACTTATTTGACAGAGAGACAGTGAGAGAGGGAACACAAGCAAAGGGAGTGGGAGAGGGAGAAGCTGGCTTCCCGCCAAGCAGGGAGCCCAATGTGGGGCTTGATCTCAGGATCCTGGGATCATGACCTGAGCTGAAGGCAGACGCTTAATGACTGAGCCACCCAGGCACCCCTATATGAGTTTTCTAAAGTAATAAAACTCAAGGAGAAAGCAGGATGCTAGTTGTCAGATGCTGGGCAGAGGGAGTAGAGAAGTGCAATTGCTGGGTAGTGGGTACAGAGTTTCAGTTACACAAGAGGTCTCTAGAGACCTGCTGTACAACTATGAGCATATTGTTAACAATACTGTACTGTACACTTAAAAATTGTGAATAGAGTAAATTTCATATATATTTTTTCATCCCAATGAAGAAAAAAAAGGAATGTAGTATTTCTTGAATTTTACGTGCATTCATACAAAGAAATATGATTTTTGTCTCAAACTAACTGCAATATTATGTTCAATTATATTGTATTAGCTTCCAAGTGTTTATTTGCTATGAGATTACTTCAATTTTATGAAATCTGAAGATGTAACACTGCAAATAATTTTAATATTTCACTTTTTTAAATTTGGCATATCTCAACAAACCTTGGTCTTAAAGTGTGTTTTCATCTAGCATATATGGTCTGGAAATTACTGTTTCTAGTTTATATTTTAAATACCATACAACATATCTGCAGGTTAATCTTAGAAGCAAATTATTGTGTAAAAGGAATATAAAATGGGAGCACAATATATAACATTGAATAATAACTATGTAGATTTTAAAAAGAAGTAAAAATAAATGGTATATAAATCTATGAAGAAAAGCAAAAGGATAAAAAAAAACAACCTCAAGATAACGTTGTCTCTTTTCTTTTAAAGATTTTATTTATTTCTTTGACAAAGAGAGAGAGAGAGCACAAGGAGGAGAAACGGAGAGGGAGAAGCAGGCTCCTCACAGAGCAGGAAGTGCCATGTGGGACTCAATCCCAGGACCCTGAGATCATGACCTGAGCTGAAGGCAGATCCTTAACTGACTGAGCCACCCAGGTGCCCCAGGATAAAGATTATCTTTTGAGTAAAGGGAGACAGAGGAAGAAATTGGGGCCATGAGGGGCAGAAAGAGAAACAGGGTCTTGGTAGTATCTTAATTCTTCAGCTCGGTACTGGCATCTCAAGTGTTCATTTCAGTATTACAAATACAGTTGTTTGCTAAAATATTCATTTGTGTATTCCAAATATTCCATAATAAAAATATATTGAAAAGCATATGTGAACATTAAAATGTATTTAACAACATATTCCATGTTCCCAACATAAAGGAGATAAGTGTGTAAATATAGAAGGTGTTTTCTACTTACATAATGAAAAGGACCATGTGAGAAAGAAAAATAATATAACCTTATTCAGAAAAACACACACTTCAGTTTCATACTTTGTACTTTTCTATTCTTTCCAATTTTTTTTACCATTCCAACCTTTGTAAATAAACTGTGGTAATAGATAAGTAAGAGAATGCTAGTCTCAGAAATAAGATCTATGGGTTTAGGCCCTTTTCCTTCTAGCTGTTTGATATTAGGATGATTACTTAGTTTTCTTGAATTTCAGGTACCGTTTCTCTAAAATGAAGAGATTTGACAGGAGAGAGCTCATCTATCACCTATATTCCATGCATTTATATGTGAAAAGTGTCCCAAGTCTGATTTTTAGTGTCTTACTCTCTCTTTATTTTTATATTGTGCTCTAAGAAATATTTGTCAAAATCTGAGACTTGCTTTCTAGAAGAAACCAAAGAATAAAAAAAACAAAAACAAAAACAAAAAAACAAACCAAAAAAAACCCCATCCATCACTGACCAGAGTCAGAGGATGCAATGTTCTCCAATCACATCAGTTATCTGTAAGGATGTCTTTCCTTTTGTTTCTTGGAGAAGTGGAATAATGACAAGAGCAAAGGTCAGGTACACAATGAATTTTTTTTTAAAGATTTATTTATTTATTAGAGACAGAGAGAGAGCATGGAGGGAGGGGGGCAGAGGGAGAGGGAAAGAGAATCCTCAAGCAGACTCCCCACTGAGCATGGAATCTGATGCAGGGATCATTTCCGGGACCCTGAGATCATGACCTGAGGTGAAATCAAGAGTCGGACTCAATCATCTGAGCTACCCAGATGCCCCTCTTTTTTTTTTTTTTTTGTTTGTTTGTTTGTTTGTTTGTTTTAGTCTTTTCACCTTGTTAGGTCTGTATATTCAATGGAATCTCCTAAGAGACTTTTGGTTTATTTTCCACAGAAAGAATCTATTTGTTTTCTGGAAAACCACAAATGCTTGCTTAGTGAGGACAAGAAATTCTTAAAAGGAATCTCATGTTATTTTTCAACAATGGCTTCAAAAACAGAAGTTAGTGTCATAAATTGACAAGATGGTGGGCAATGGGAGAGGGGTCTGGAAACACATTTCATATTTGCTAGCAATTCACAAGCCAATGCAAAGAAAATAAGGAGATACAAAAATAAAACTGTATTTCTTCTAACTTTGAGGTGACAGTTGTTCTCCTGTGTTCCCTTAAGCTTTTAATGACATGTAAATATTGAAAGTAGCCTTTAATGAATAGTTTAGTTTGTCACCATTAATCTTTACAGAAGCCCTTAACATGATTTAGTATGATTATTTTTAAAATTAAGGATTAGGACTCAAATATAAGAAACAGTCTCAAGGTCACAACTTTAACATCACAGGTGTTAGAACCCAGGTCTCAAGCAAAAAGGACATTATTTTCTCACTATTCCTGTGAATAATGAACTAATGATATTTTTTACCCTCTGAGGGTATTTTTATCCACCTATCCACATTTCTATTTGGTGCGTATTTATGTTTGGATATCCAATTGTTTTATGTAAACATAATTACTAGAAGAACTTTATTAAACTATTTTTTAAAATTATTTATATTTTTTGTTCTCCTAACGCACATGCTTGCTCTACATTTCCAAAGACCTAGCATTACTTACCAGGAAACTTTTGTAAATATTACTATTGCGAGTAAGGACAATATTCCAATAAATGCTGAAATGGAATATATATCTGCTCTTCATCAAACCAAGAGACAATGGTGACTAGACTCCAGGATAATATTGAAGTTAATGATAAAAAAGAGGTTGCAATTATTTGTGTTCTCATTTACTTGTTTACATAGCCATGACTTTTTTTCTAGTTCAACTCATTAGACTGTAAGCCACTTGAGGAAAGGAATTGTCTTTATAGCCTTTTATTTTATTTTTTTTTAAAGATTTTATTTATTTATTTGAGAGAGAGACAGTGAGAGAGAGCATGAGCCAGGAGAAGGTCAGAGGGAGAAGCAGACTCCCCATGGAGCTGGGAGCCCGATGCGGGACTCGATTCCGGGACTCCGGGATCATGACCTGAGCCGAAGGCAGTCGTCCAACCAACTGAGCCACCCAGGCGTCCCTTTATAGCCTTTTAAATAGATTTTAACATATAGTCTGGCATTTACTAGATGTTAAGTAAATGAGTATGTTAATATCCTTTGAGATGGTTTTATAATTTAACTTGATTGAGGAAAATCGATAGTACTCCATATAACAAGTAATTGCTTCACTAATCTTGCCAATATTAAGACTGAGAAGCAAAAATATTACAGTTTTTAATTTACCCTCATTTAGATTTTCTTGCTATTCAAGTACAACATTTCTCAACTGTTATTTCTCATGCCAATGAAACATTTTTCAGCCTTCTGCCCAGCTTTTTAGCCCCTGTTGAGACAAGACTTGTAGTTCTTCTTTGCTGTATCTCTCCCTTTTCCTCTCTCTCATTTCTAGCATCCTTGAAGGAAGACATCTATCTTACATGGGTTCAAGGTATAGTAGGTATTGTGGCAAACACTAGTTTGTCAGACAAACCTGGATTTTGAAGACCAGTTCTACTTCCTCCTGGTAGCATAGCCTGAGAAAATTATGTGCTCTCACTTTGGTCATTAACCATCAGATATAATACATGAGACGCAAGATATTTAGCACATAGGAAGTCAACATTTTAAGAGTAAATGTTGAGTATGGTATGAATAGCTATTTCACCCAGTCTGATGAATAAAACATTCAATATATTTTCCTGTAGGTTATTACTACTACATAATTATCTACTTTAAAACTCAATGAATACTAACTTTGCTGTGTTCATGATACATTTAGATTTTTCAAATGCACCTGTTAAGGATGAAACAAAAATGGCGACTTAGGTTTGAGATTGTTTTCTGCAGCAGATGTTATGACAAGAGAGTTAAAAAAAAAAAAAAAAGAAAATTCACAAAGAAGTTTGTACTTTGTGGGGATTATTTCAACCTAACCTATTCTGTTCACACAGGCCATTAAAGTGTTATGAGCATTGACATTGATTGAGGAATTTCGCTACTGTGATAAATTCCATTTTAGATGTCTATTGTAAAATCTTTCATTTTAGCAGATAACCCAGTAAATCTGCAGCACTTTCTGTGGTGCAATTAGAATAGTTTCCACCTAAATCCCTTTCTTTTTTTTAGCCTTTATTACCATAGACCGTGCACACACACAGACTTCTCACGGCTAAGTGACCCACAGAGCAAGCTTTACATCTGCCTTTGGATCATCTGTTTTCCCATGCATTATTCACCCTTCTCCTGCCATGATCCAGAAACCTACAGAAAAATATACTGGTGTGATTCATCTCCTTCGTGTCTATGTCCCAGCTCTGCTGCTGCTGCTGCTGCTGCTGCTGCTGCTGCTGCTGTAGTCACTCCTGTTTTATGTTATAGCCCAAATATGATGAAAGGAGGAGAAATGTGTTTGTTGTCACTTCTGAGATAGACACACCCTAAGTGGAACCCTGAGGAGTCACACCCCACCCCATCATCAGTCATGCCCCTGTGATTCCCCACTCCTTCAAGTAGTCAGTATCTGTGAGTTACCGGTAATAAACAGAATATGGCAAAGGTGATAGAATGTCAAGAATGTCACTTCCGTAATTTCATTATATTATATGACTCCACCTTAACAACTGGAAAGAAAGATTCCCCTGCCGGCCTTGAAGAGGCAAATGGCCATGTTGTGAACGATATATAGAAAGGGCTCCCTGGCAGAAAATGGCAGTGACCTCCAGGACCCAAGGGCAGCTCGCTGCTGAGAGCCACCACTTTAAAAAAAAAAAAAAAAAAAAAAAAAAGGGACGTTGAATTCTTCCCCCAAATTTGAAAGAGATTGGAAGTAGAACCACATAAAAACACAGTAAAAAGCAGGCTTTCCTTTAAGCTAGAATTTTTCTCTTAATGCAGTCATAGGAGTATCTTCAAGTTGCTTGATATTTTAACTCATCACTCCATAGCATTCTGAATGTGTGTGTTTATAAAAGAATATAGATAATTTCATGCATCATTTTCAAAGAGTTATAATTATATCTAAACATGTGTTACTTGGAAGTAAATATTTGTAAACCACAAGAGTAGACTCTATTTTGACTACGGATCTGGAAAATCTATGATTGTTGGTAAGTCTACATGCTAATCTTTCTACAAGAGTGACAGTATCAATTTTTTGCACTCATGTTTTTAGACAGCATTAGGCTTTTGTATAAATTAAGTAAAAATATTTTTCCATAATTTCCTCCTCTGGCTTGACCTTATATTTTCAAGTTTCAGTTTTGGGTTTCAATGCATCAGTCAAATCCTTACTTACCTAAGAAATGGGGATGCTAATTGAAGAGCATGGAGATGAGCTTTATGTCTATTTAACACGGATCATTGGAGTTTCACTGAGAATAATTTGTACCCTACCACTTCAACATTGTTTGGGGAATATTAAATCCTTATAAAATTGTTTCAAAGTGGATTTGAAGTGTTCTTTTTTTTTTTTTTTTTTACCAGTGTGTTCAGATAGATGAAAAAAATGAGACTGACACAAAGATGACTTACTTTCTGTTCCACAGTTGTAAATTTTGTTTGCTGATAGTATGTGTGCAGGGTAAAATGGGAGAAGAATCTATATCACAACTCTCATGACTTCCATTATTCAAAGTCTCTCTCATTAGATTCATAAACTAAATCAAATCTAGACAGTGCAAACTAAATGTTGTATTGTAATTATATTATAGTAATACATTTTCTTAATTTGATTCTGAAAGGCAACTGATGATAAAACACTTCATGTATCTAATAACAGTTCTTTTTAAGGGAAAAATAAATACTGAAACATTCTGAGACTCAGATTAAAGAGAGGTTAAATGTAAGAAAATGTATCTTTGCTGGAAAGTTATAGTATATATTTATCTCCCTTACTGGATAGTAAACTCCTAGACGGTGAAAACTGAGTTTTTTCATTCATTTACACTATTCTACATGGTGAGGAAATAGGAAAATCATTACTAATTTCAGATATAAGCTCTATTTTTGTAAAAAAAGCAAGATAAATACTTAAGATAAAGAAGAGGGTCTGGGACCACAAAATCATTGTTTCTATAATCTATTATGACTGACTGTTATCTTTACAGGTTGTGCCCTGTGAAGTGGCTGAATGAGGGAATCCACATCGCTGTAACATTGGGACCTGAGGTTAGTTTGGGTGAGTTAGCATAAGAGGGAAGACCTTCTCTCTGGTAAATTCATGATGCATCTTATCCTGGGGTAGGCACCTGGATGAGGGCAGTGGCAAGCAGGGACAGACCTGGAATCTTTGGACAGGAATAAGTACTTGGATTTCTGCCTTTATCTTGGAAAAGATGCATTGACTAAGAGATACTGGATCTTTTGTGAATCTGGATATAAGTAAGTTACAGGCATGACTGAGGTTTCCCATCTAAGCACAGACATTTTTAAAAAGGGGTTTGAATAATTATTTTCTCAATCCTCAAAGAAGAATGGTAATTAGTACCATTCAAGATACATAAAAGAGAAATTAATTAATTATATACAATGAGTGACTTTGGTTATTAGGCCATAATTATTTTTCAGAGACAATTTACAATTCAGTAAATTATGAAGCTTGTTGTGCTAATATTAAAATGTCTCTGCATCTAATTGTCAAAACAATTCTATTGGGCAGTTGCAATGACATTATTCTAATTACTATTTCACAGTTGAGATGGTTGTGGATGGATTTCTTAAACAGCATGGTTATATTATATAGTAAATGGGAGATGGAACCAAATTCATATAACTCCTAATCTTCAACTTATTCTTCTTAAGTTTTTTTTTTATTATGTTATGTTAGTCACCATATAGTACTTCATTAGTTTCTGATGTAGTGTTCCATGTCTCATTGTTTGCCTATAACACCCAGTGCTCCATGCAGTCTGTGCCCTCCTTAATACCCATCACCAAGCTCACTCATCCCCCCACCCCCCTCCTTTCTAAAACTCTCCCCGGACTCCATAGAGTCTCATGGCTCCTCTCCCACTCCAATTTCTCCCCCTTCATTTCTCCCTTCTCCTAATGTCCTCCATGTTATTCCTTACATTCAACAAATAAGCGAAACCATATGATAATTGACTTTCTCTGTTTGACTTATTTCACTTAACATAATCTCCTCCAGTTCTTAAGTTTTTATTTAAAATTCCAGTTAGTCAGTAAACAGTGTAACATTAGTTTCAGGTGTAGAATTTAGTGACTCAGCACTTCCATACAACACCTCATGCTCGTGACAAGTGCACTCCATCACCTATTTATGCCATGCCCCCCCACCTACTTCCCCTCTAGTAGCTATCAGTTTGTTCTTCATAATTAAGAGCCTGTTTATTGGTTTGCTCTGTCTCTTTCCACCCCCCCATGCTCATTTATTTCTCTTAAATTCTACATGAGTGAAATCGTGTGGTGTTTGTCTTTCTCTGACTAACTTATTTCGCTTAGCATAATCTATATCATTGCAAATGGCAAGATTTCATTCTTTTTATGGCTGAATAATATTCTTCTGTGTGTGTGTGTGTGTGTGTGTGTGTGTACCACTTCTTTATCCATTCATCAACTGGCAGACACTTGGGCTGTTTCTATAGTTTGGTTATTGTAAATAATGCTGCTATAAACATTGGAGTAATGTATCCCTTTGATTTAGTATTTTTGTATTCTTTAGGTAAATACCAAGTAGTGTGATTGCTAGATCATAGGGTAGTTCTATTTTTTAACTTTTTGAAGAACCTCCATACCTCTATACTGTTTTCCAGAGTGGCTGCACCAGTTTAAAGTTCCTCTTTTCTTCACATCCTCACCAACACCTCTTATTTCTTGCATTGTTGATTTTAGCTATTCTGATAGATGTGAAGTGATATCTCATTGTAGTTTTTCTCTGCATTTCCCTGATGATGAGTGAAGTTGAGCATCTTTTTATGTGTCCTTTGGCCATCTGTATGTCTTCTTTGGAAAAAAAAAAAGTCTATTCATGTCTTTTGCCAGTTTTTTAATTGGTTTGTTTGGTTCTTTGGTGTTGAGTTCATCTGATTTTTATATATTTTGGATACTAACCTTTTATCAGATATGTCATTTTCAAATATTTTCCCCATTCAGTGGGTTGCCTTTTAGTTTTGTTAATTTTTTCCTTCACTGTGTAGAAGTTTTTTTATTTTGATGAAACCCCAATAATTTATTTTTGCTATTATTTTCCTTGCCTCAGGAGACATATCTAGAAAGAACTTGCTACAGCCAATGTCAAAGAGGTTATTGTCTATGTTCTCCTCTAGGATTTTAATGTTTTCATGTCTGATATTTAGGCCTTTAATCTATTCTGAATTTATTTTTGTGTATGGTATAAGAAAGTGGTCCAGTTTCATTCTTCAGCATGTTGCTGTCCAGTTTTCCCAGTACCATTTGTGGAAGAGATTATCTTTTTCTTATTGGATATTCGTTCCTGTTTGTTTAAGATTAATTGACACATAGTTGTGGGTTCATTTCTGGGTTTTTTGTTCTGTTCTATTAATCTATATATCTCTTTTGTGCCAGTACTATACTGTTTTGATTACTACAGCTTTGTAATATAACTTTAAGGGTCAATTGTGATGCCTCCAGCTTTGCTTTTCTTTTTCAAGTTTGCTTTGGTAGAGTCAAGACCTTTTAATAGATCATGAGATCAATTGAAGGGTCATAACTTGTTTTATAATATTTAAAAGGGATAGAAAAGAGTAGGATAAGATAGAAAATACCTAAATATATCATATAAATATATAACTCTGGAATTACATAGTCATGGTAAGGGTTATTAAGTGAAAATTTGTTCCACTGGAGTTATATTTATCTAGAGTAGGAATACATATAAATGCAAAATTCATTTTTACTGTGAGCTGTGGTCAAAGGGCCAAAATATAGCATCAACTTAGCATTGTCTGAACTGAGAAGGGAAGGTGAACGGATATCACCATTTTAGAAAAATAAAATGCAGAGAAGAAACTTTGACTTTGAATCTAATACTGCCCAAGATAGAATCCACTCATTGGAAAAATAAAAAATATCACATAAAACCAAAACAGCACAAACAAACAAAACCCATTCTGTGGTCCAGAGTGTCAATCTAGAGACACTGGTGCTCTCTGATGTTCTGGGATATGTTCTTCCCAAACCATTCTAACTCTGGAATTACTGAGTACAAGCTCAGATGAAAAAAAAAAAAAAAAAAAATTCCTACCTATGTAACTTCCTACTTGGAAGTGATATCCTGGATCAGCATTCAGACCTCCTCATCTTTGAGAACGAATATTTCCTACTATAAACAGAAACATGTGGAATAATGTTTATCTGTCTCTCACATTAATTTAGTTTGTGGAAGGCCATACCAGGACATTATTGTATCTGAGAAGGAATGAGAACATCATTTGCTGTGGTGGAAAGAGGCTCATAAATTCAGAATTATTTCCCTGTGATTGGTAGCTATTCTGCTCTTAAGGCTGACTTCACCAGCTGTCATAATTGTGTTGAATTGCAAGTTCTCTGAGATAGATACTTCAAGATGGGCTATATGACATGAGTTTTAAAGTGCTTCTTGGGGGGCGCCTGGGTGGCTCAGTGGGTTAAGCCTCTGCCTTGGGCTCAGGTCATGATCTCAGGGTCCAGGGATCGAGTCCCACATCGGGCTCTCTGCTTGGCAGGGAGCCTGCTTTCTCCTCTCTCTCTCTGCCTGCCTGTCTACCTACTTGTGATCTCTCTCTGTCAAATAAGTAAATAAAAAATCTTAAAAAAAAAAACAGTGCTTCTTGGGACAAAGCCAAAGAATCAGGTGAAAAGTACTTTCATAAAGGTGTATATTTCAGTAAAGAATGAAAACAAAACAAAACAGGAAAACAAAGGAGAAGCATGGCAATAACAGAACAATATCACTTTGTATCCCTTAAATATCTAGCAACCCTCACCACCGCCCCGGGGGGGAAGAATGCTCTCAGATCGTGAACTACAGATGATGTTCCCTGTCAAAGCCTACAGTAGCATTCAGTACTTTCTATTTATATATTTCCCTACGTGAAGTATATGACATTCAGACAAATGTTATACTGAAAAATATTCCCGAATCTTGACTCTGATTCTTTCTAATTTGGTACTGAGGGAAAATCACTTGACCTTTTTAATTCTAAGTTTTTGTATTTGAAAAATTAAAGGATAGGGTAAGAGTAGGAAAGGGTGGGTAGAAATAATACTATATGTCTTATAGAGTTATCAGAATTAAGTGAAACAATAGATGAAAAGAAATTAGTACCATGTGTCATATAGTAATCTCTTCATAAGTGACACATCACCTTTAAAACAGAGGTGATTATTATGTATCTGCTATAAACAATGTAATAGATACATAATCACAGCATAAGCTCCATGCATCTAGAGCTCATTCATTTATTCATTGTTCACTATTTATCATGTGTATCGCTAATGGGGATTAGTGCATGAATAAAACATGCTTCCTACCACCTATCTGTGTACCAGGGGATAAAGATAGGCAAACAAATAACTATAATGCATTGTGATGAAACTATAATCTTATAATTGGGCAAAATGTAAAATGCAATAAAAACACAGACAAGAAAGCATGAAGTAAAACTCCTGAGAGGAGTATCATCTTGGTCTATTTCTATTTTCATAGGTGATTTGTAAAATGTTTAGAACATAGGGCAGAAAAATAAAATAGAGAGGTGCAATAGCAAATTTTCCTCTCCTTCTCTTTTTCTTCTAATGATTCTTTGTCTTAGGCAGCAACTGTCCAGGACAGTGAGAAGGAGAAAGAAGTGTAAGGGTAATAGTTATTCAACCCCCAGAGTACCCTAGGTTCTTCCCATACATGATTTAATTTATCTTTATTCTAAACCTATGTATTGGATAAAAGTATCTAATTTTTCAGATAAAAATAAAATAAGACTCTGTGTTAGCTATTGATTTTACTTGGCATAATCCTCACAAATTGTTTCTGTGACAGACCTGTTCTCTTTTTAAAAAGAAGCTTCCTGTTCACAGTGATTGGTTTGGAAAGGGAATTAGGGAATTAGGGCCAAGCTGGTTCAGTTATATATTTTTCTGGATTTTCTGCTGGAGCTCATGGGAAGATTAGGGAAACAAGGTTAAAGGTACAGCTTAGAGCTGAGAGTAGTCTATTCAGTGCCATATGAGGGGATGAAGTCTGGAGAAAATGGAAGAGAATTAAAGGTGTAGATAAAAGAGAGCTCTGTTGGTATTGAGTACCATTTATTGGCCCTAATAGTCCCATGGTCTGGCCACATTCTCTCACTTCTTCCTTCAACTTTGCAAGGAACTTAAAAGAACAGGGTTCAGGAGAGCTTGTGAAGATTGAGAGGGGATGGTGCACTAGAAGACAGTGTGGAAGCTCCATGCCCTTCCACATACTCTGCCCTATGTTGCTCTTTCTGGCTGTTCCTGAGTTACAACTTTTTATAGTAAACCAGTAATCTAATAGGTAATGCATTTCTCTGAGTTCTGTAAGGAGCTCTAGCAAATTAATGAAACCCAAGGGAGAGATTGTTGGAACTTTCCGTCTATAGCTGGTTAGTTAGACATATAGATGGCAACCTGGAATTTTGACTGGCATCTGAAGTAGGGACAGTCTTGAACTTTTAACCTGTGAGAGCTAAAGCTCTTGCTACGTGGATAGTATCAAAATTGAATTGTATTGTAGGACACCCAACTGGTGTTTGGGAATTGCTTGCTGGTGTGGAAAAAATCTCCATACACTGGAATAGGGAGCAGAATCATTAGCAACTAAAATGAAGAAGACAATACAGGATTATAAAAGATTTAATTATCAAGCATGGGATGAAAAACTCTCATTACTTTGAAAACACGGGTTTTACAAATTGCTTATGATCTTTGGGCTTATGAATAGTATTGTAAAAAATCCAAGAACCTAATGGAAACTAAGTGGAGGAATCCCTACTTTCCTAAAAACCAGAACCCTGTAGCTCCTAGTAGATGACTCCCCTATAGCTCCCTTGTTAATTATTTCTTCTCTTTAGTAAATCCATTGGCTTGAGGAACCCCATTAATATCTTTCCTACTAACAACTGGGAAATTATCATGGAGTGTGAGTCTCATTTTATTTCCTACTCCTCCCTCCCATTGCAGTTTTTATGTGTCAATTAAGAAATGTCCAGACATTATACCAACTATAATATCCTATTCTTAATAGCCATCTCCCTCTTCCCTGACACCTAACACTTGAAAACCTTTATTTTATCATTATTTTTGTCTTGTCCTATATTCATTTCCCTTTGAGCTGGGCAACTACATACACAATCATATATGTATTGATATACTCTGAGTTGTATAATGGTCACCTTGATAGGAACAAAAATCTTTCCTCTAAAGACAGATTCCACTTGAACTACACAACCAGAGGAATACATACTACCTTACTCTCCTTTCCTTTTGAGCTCCTACTGGGAATACCCATTGGGTGAAACAAGTGGAAGCCAGAGGCATGGAAGCTCATTGATCTACTTAATACAGGTCAGCCTTCTAGGATAAAGACCAACATGGAAAAGAATAAAGAATAGACATAGATGACAAAATAAAAGATATTTGGTGTAGGTGCGTGGGAACATGTACACTCAAACACACACACACACACACACACACACACACACACACACACATCCATGCACATACATACTACTCTTTATCAGTTACAGATGCAGAATTCCCTGCTTGATTGCAACATGGTATTTCTGACATCAAAGAAGTTATTAGCTGTAGAGTACTTTTATTATGATTTTAGGCACTTACATGGCTGTATATAATGGCCTTTGTAGGGACCATGTCTAACTCTAGAGGTCCTAAAATCATTGCCTGACAGACAGAAAAAGACAGCAGGTCGAAGAAAATGAGTGGCCAGCAAGAGTTGGGTTTATTTTTTCAAATCTGCCACTTAATTTCATATTAACTGTGGATAAATCACTTAACTTATGTGCTCTCCAATTTCTACTTTTGTAAATTAAATTGTTGGTTTAGATTATTTCTAATTTTATCTAGTTCTAAATTCAATGATTTTTGAGTTAATGTTTTAAGAACATCTACTAATGTTTCTTTAAATAATAATTAACTTTTAATGCTTTCTCTCTCTTCTCTGCCTGTATTTGCGGACTCCCATATATACATGACCCTATGTACGTTCTTAGGTGTTTTTTTTTTTTTTAGTTGTCTTAATTGCATAAGTTAGAGACAAAATTAGTATGGATTAATAGAAATGTAACTTTAAAACAACCAATTTTAATGGCTTCAAATACTTTAAGAAATATCAGAAAAATGTGATTACTACAACCCTTCATAAACTCAAGATTTAAAAAGAATCCCACCTGGTCCACATGTAAGGAGCTTGGAAGGGGCCACTACCCTACCAATAAGTAGAAAGTGGAACTGACTGAAAAATGAACAACTCCTCTTAGATCTGTAAGAGTGGGGAGCACACATGACAAACCGCTTTTCCCAAGATTGGAGAGACAGACAGAATGCTGGCTAACTAGAAAAGAAACTCATGGAAACCAGTGCCCAGGTAGGAAAACCTGCACTGTTATTGATGGATTTACTGGAGGCTCAATGTGGACAACTCAGAGTAACAAACTCTAGGGAGACCGAGCCATTATAAAGTCCTCAGTTTTATGAGATTTATGTCTATGAACTTAACCAGGTTCACACAGTAAATATACAAGAAAAAAAAAAAAAATCCCCTTATGCTTTTGGACATAGAGGAAAAGGAGCCATTTTGGAATATGCCTGGGCACACTTTTAACAAGTCCTGCCTTCAGGGGAAACCAGTTAACTAGGGACTAATCTGCTGGGTTATTATCAAAGCCTAACTGACCAAGGGGATAGAAATACCCAACCCCAACCTAGTCTAGCCACCTCTCCCCACTTAAGGAGGAGAAAAAAACTGAGAAACACTTGTGAAGTTCATAATTTTAGAGGCACGGGCTCACTAAAAGACTGAGGCCTAAAATAATTCCCCTGCTCCCACACCTCACTACTGCATTACTGAAGGCTATTTAGGACAGTTCCTTTTACCCAATACATCATGTCTAGCAAGCAAGAAAAAATTACAAGGCATACCAAAGGCAAAAAACACAATTTGAAGAGGTAGAGCGAACTTCCAAACCAGACATGTCAGGGATGTTAAAGAATATCAATCTCCCCAATTTTGTATAAGAAATTACAAACATGATGATTATATGCACATTTATAATACTTCAAAATATTAAGAGGACCTGTGTGTGAGTAGAATTATGAGTGATTTTATTTTCTTGGTTGCATTCTTTTATGAAAGCATATTTCTATTACAATGAGAAAAAGCTATAATATAGTATAATAGCTCCATAAAAAATAATTTCTTGACATTAAAAAAGAATGGTAATGTCAATAAAATTCCTATTTTATTAACTACTATGGAAGCTGCATTTGTAATATTTTAACACATTAACAAACTCAGTAAGATCCTCAAAACTAATAGAAGTAGAATGAAAAATTGCAAATGTAATTTCACTTTATGATACTTAAATCAAGTAAAAAATATGCTAAAGCTGTTTATAGACTAAATATCCATTAACAGTATAAAAAGAATAAATGCCAGTTCTTCTACTAAGACTAAAGGAGAGAAAAAGACAGATGTATTATTACTAAATAAGAAAGTATTCTTTTTGGCGAGATATTATAGAACTTTATTGGTTTAGGCATAATAAAAAATTTATAAGATTGAGTAATACTTGCTTTTTTTTTTGGATTTCTTCATCAGAACTTATTTTGAAAAATGTAAACTTGACCAAAGACAATTTTTAGGTATGATACCAAATGAAAAATACTGTAAATTATTCAAAATAGAGAAGACAAAAATATTGTGTTCACTGATGACTTCTGCTATTCTAAAAATGTTCTCCAAGATCTACACATGCCTTTTTCATATTATCAGTGTATATAGAAGTTGTTCTTTAGGATTGTTTGGATGTCCCAAAAATGTAACAGCATCCTTTCTTTTAGCAAGTTTGAAAAACAAGAAATGATTTCATAAAACCTTGTAAAATAATGAATGAATTGCATGATGTAAGGTTTAAATGTAGAAATTTTACAACAAAGTTCCTGGGGACCTAGAATTTTGGCTTCCAACAAATCTATTTTTGTAACCATATTTTAGTTAGATACTGTATCTCCTACACACAGTTTGTAGTTTCCATGCGTTGGTGACTAAACATAGTGTTAGCTGGTTCTTGTCAAAATTATGTTAAAGCTACAACAGCCTTAGGCATAGTTTCAGTGGGCAAACAAAGAAATTCCCATTTTCATAAACATTTTATTACTATGTATTGGTTTGTAGAGTTGGATCTCCCTTGTCTCCATTCTCTTACGTTCAAAGGTACTTCGAGGATCAGCTCTCCTGTGTGATGCTCATTAGTTTAGTTTATTTATTCATTTATTCACTCAATCAATGAACATTTATGTTAATTAGAAAAACCTTTTAAAAAGTTAACAAGTTGATGATTTAAACCAAAATAAATCTTTAAGAGGATTTTCATGAACTCCAAAGACCTACCTCCACTAACTCCAAAACTTTCTCACTGATAAACTATCAAAAGGAAATTGACAAACACTGTTACAGATTATTTTGTTGTCAGGAAGAAATCCTAACATTGCCTTTCCCAACTAGTGAAAGCTTATTGAAGTAAGTAATGTATACTATCATGTTTCATTATTGTTAAAAAAAAAAACCAAAAACCTCAAAAGTGATTATTTTTTAACTTAGCCTCATGCTAATTTTCAAAATCACTGAAAAGAGTTCACAAAAATCTAAAACATAGACGGGAGGACAATTATAGTGAGCACATATTTTGCCTCACCTATAATTTTGGAGGTGTTTATCTAAGCCCTCTTGTGTGAAATATAATATTTATTTTGCTTTTCTATTTTGTATTCTAGCTTTTCATTTACATGTTTTTCTTTATGATTTGTGTTTTCCTTCTATGGCAAGCAATACCTATGTGTAGCAGTTAGCTACTTTTACATTAATACTAGGTAACAAATGTCTCTTCTAACCAAAGATTTTGAAACTCATTTCATGACCAGGCTTCAAACAAAGTTTCATGAGATTATTTTTTTATTTTACTCCACTTATTGTGATTTTGCATACATTTTATTACACTAATATTATTCATGATTGATTACAGAGTAACATATCAAACTTCTTTAGGGAGTTATATAATATATGGTATTTGCCCTTCTTACCTAATAAATCACAACATTCTGAATTCCAAAACTATCTCCTTCCAAAGGTTTCAATAAAGATTGTGAATTTGTTGAAAGAACCCTATTTTTCAGATTGGCTTCATGCTAAGAAAAAGTTTTCTGCTGAAATATTACCATGATTATATTTCTTTTGTAACAATATTAAATATTCTGTTGGCTATGGTTTTCCTGTTTTTTAACAATTTCAATATCAGTGCTATGTAATTTAGTTACACTGAGTGACACGGGTAATTCTTCAATAGTAATTTTATAGGGTTATCTTAGCAAAGTTATGACAGGAGAACATAGATGATTTCTAAGCCTTTTTATTAGTCTATAATCCTCTAGTAAATATATTTCCTCTTCATGAATTTCCTATTCAGTTGACTGGAAACAATTTCACTTAGCATTTCTTTGAGTCTCACAGGTACAAAGAAAAAGGGTCTAGAACTCAGTGCTGATTTATGGAAATAGTTTCTAAATAATTTGCCCAGTTTAAAAAAAAAAAAGATCTAATAGTTCTTGAGAAATATACACTAAAGGAGAATTCTGAAAAGAACATTTAAATCGGGGCACCTGGGTGGCTCAGTGGGTTAAAGCCTCTGCCTTCAGCTCAGGTCATGATCCCGGGGTCCTGGAATCAAGCCCCACATCGGGCTCTTCGCTCAGTGGGGAGCCTGCTTCTCCTCTCTCTCTGCCTGCCTCTCTGCCTACTTGTGATCTCTGTCATTCAAATAAATAAATAAAATCTTTAAAAAAAAAGAACATTTAAATATGATTCCTACTTAATTTTAAACTGTTATATAGAAAGATATTCAGAATGGCAATTTTCTAGCCTTAGTCTTGACTCTGCCACCAAGGAAATAAATGTCAGTACACAAAAATGAGTATGAGATAGTATGAGATAGTATGACAAAGAAATTTGTTAGTGGTTTCTACAGAGGACTAGTGTGTTGGGATTGGCATGCCCTGCCAGAATTAATCAGTCCAGGTCTCTCTGGTTACAGAGAGAATTCCCTACATTATTTACAAAAGGAGTGAAGAGAAACCTGTTCCATGACATTGGAACCCCTTTACTCACTTCCAGAATATAAGAGAGTCACGAAGGTGGAGAGATGTATTAATGAAGAAGCTTCTTCAGAGAGCTGTATATGTGCTGTAAATCTCCATGTGGGCTGCCCTCCGCAATTAGTGACAGGACATCAAGAAATCCACTTGGATAGATTTAAAATGTGTTTTTTGAAGTAGGGATCACAGGGAACCATGCCTTATACATGCCTGAGTAAGCTAAAATGTACTGTGTCAGTAACTACCACCAGCCATGGGAAATCTAGGGAGACAGAGAAGACATTATGAAGAGCTTTGGGGGTGGTTTCCTTATAGGTTCCCAGAGTTGATATTAGTCTCTGGAATTGGACAAAGTAAAGCCTACAAGTAGAAAGCCAGTGCTTCTAAACTTCTGGGCTGTGCACGTTTTTGTATGTATTTAGTATGAAGACATTTCTAGTCATAGAGTAATAGAAGTATAAAAACTTTATGTAAATTAGTATTTAAAAAATATACTCTATTAAGCCATGGCAGTATATTCCCAGGTCTTTTAGTAGCAAGAGACAGGAAAAGAGACACTATATTGGTAGTAGTAGAGCAAGTTAGACCCTAAACCATTAGCAAGTTGGAGAATGTAATTTATCATCAAAAAGAATCTTCAAGAACATTAACTTTCATGACCTTTATAATCCCTCAATTGAAAAATCTTTTAAAAAATTCCCAACTTTTACCAGAATGATGCTCTTATTTTCCCTCTTTCTCCAAGAATCCTATTTCCTGAGTATAAATTCACTTACCAAACTAACCATCTTGTTTATGTTAACCGTTTCTTCACTTAGAAATGATTTTCATCTCATCATGCAGTTAATAGTGAACCGGACAAGTAATGGACAAAAATGCTTTTTTGAGGTGGAGCTGGGGGTCAGTCATCTATGCTTTCTAGAAACCTGGCTGACTATCTTACCCTTAAACAGCCTTCCAATTAAAATCTCATCAAAATTACAATTTGCAACAAGTCAAAATTTGTTTCAGTATAATTAAATGTGTACTCTGTACATATTTTTCTCTCTGCCTAGAATGGCCACTCCACCCACCACTGTCCACACACCCTTTGCCTTTCATATACCAACCTCTCCCACTAGTTAATTCCTGCTTGGTCTTTCAGATTTAAAGTTTTCTGAAACTTCGTGGGTCTGCTTTAGAGAGCCCCCTTTTAACAATTCCAGTAACTTCTCTGCTTACATCTAAGCAGAACTTATTATCCTGGGGTCCTTAGTTTCCTAGGTTCTATACTCCACTAGGTTCTATACTCCGTGAAGGAAGAGAATGCATATATTTGTCATTGTGCACTCAGTGCCCGGTACAATGCCTGCAAAAAAAAAAAAAAGGTTCTCAATAAATACTTGTCAAAGGAAAAATTAATTAAATTAAGAATGAAGGAACTGATTGCCTTAAAACAGAACAGACCTTATCTGTAAAAAATGAATAATGGTACTATCTATCTCATTGGGTTGTTAAAATATTAAATGTGGAATATATATGTAAAGTGCTTAGAGCAGTGTCTAACACAACGTAAACTTTATGTATTTGTGTTTGCTCTTGTTAATAGCAGTAAGTTTAAAATAAGCGGTGTTAAGGATCATTCCAGTTCCTAAATTTGGGTACAAGAACCCAAATCCTGGACTTGAGGATATCTGAGTGTAAACTGAAGAAAATAGAAATATGGATGTTAACTGTGTCTCGTGCATGTGTGTGCATGTGTGTGCGTGTGTGTGTGTCTGTGTGTGTGTATCTCAATAGGTTCAGTTCAGTCAGATATCACTTGCTAACCAAAAGCCATAATTTTTTCTATGAAACAGTAGCTTCATGATTTGGGGCTGATATTCTACGTCCAGTATTTTGTTAAAGTAACTAAATGACTACATCAGAAAAATATCAATCATGAACTCAGGGGAAGGGTGGTGTCCTATTTATTGTTACATTTGGAATCCAGTAGTTAATGAACATAAGTAATGTTGGATGCTATTAATGTCAGTATGGCACTATTTCTGAAAGATAACTGGTCGTATTTTGGTTTTTAGTAAACTATTCTGAAGCACATCTCAACTTATTCTTTTTTATTTAATTTGCTATTTAAAAATGAGACTTCACAAATCCCACCATGTGTTCAAAGATTTGTTGAAATGAGTCATTGACAAAGAACAAGAGAATAAAAATAGCAGCCGTAGTGTTCATTAACTGATCTTTCCTCCCCATGGGTCCCAGCAGACCACCTAACTGTGGGCACCCATGAGCATATAGGCCACTCCCAGGTGTGAAATTATACACTAGAAGAAACAGATATTTTGGTTAATAACAAAAATGTCCTTTGAGTATCCATGTATCCTTTGAGTATCCTTTGAGTATCTTTATTTATTTATTATCATATAACAACAAAAAGTCTTCAATTATCCTTCAATTATCCTTTGAGTATCATTTATTTACCAGCAGTGTAGCATTTCTGTAAACATTCTGTAAACATTACTAGCTCACCAAATTGACGGATTCTGGGGAGAATCCAGGTGAGTCAAGACAGGTAGAAACTTGTGAATTTTTCACTTTTCAAATGGTTCTTCATAATATAATCCAAATCAGAATGCTTTCAGAGACCTGGAACTTTTAAAATAGTATACTGCATTTCTACTACCATCTGTTTTCCTAAATGTCAGCTGAGTCACAAAATTCACTTTACTCTCTATTTCATATGTGTAGTTTTCTTTTTCCTTGTCCAATGTTTTCACAATACACAACAAGAAAATTTTATATCATCTTACATTTGTTTAAGCTACCAGATTCTGAAGACAACATGAGCTTACCATGTAAATAATGGATTACATTTACCCATTCTCCCACAGATGTTTGTAGTTGATCAGACAGATATTTGTTGATTATGTTCCTTTTAAAACTGTGTTTTCAATATTAAATATCAAGAAATATTCGTGGTCAATTACTGCTAAAAATACAAGGGGTTGTTTTGAGAGGATGAGCTATGAATTCTCACACAATAGAAAAATGTGCATCATATCTCCTTATTGCAAAGACTGAGATTTAGGGAGGAAAAAAGGTGTATTTCCTTCAGAAGGTGTATCATAGTATATATACAAAGCTATATCATTACAATAGGTTTTAACATATTAGTGGAAGAGATGGAATCTTGCATTAGCAACATATGGAAGAGGAGATTTTAAGAAAAAGGTGGAATCTGACTAAATCTTTCAGTTTGACCTCCCCTATAGAATTGAGAATAATTTTAAGAGAGTGAGATGTAACCAGGATTTCCATATTAGCTTCATAAAATCACAGTCTTATAATAAAAAAACTCTATCTAAAATGATCAGATAGAAGGCTTTTTAAATGGATTATGGAAAACTTCTGAACATTTCTAAATTACCACTTTCTTTTCCCAAGGCATGTAGTTTCCTTCTACAGTATTTGGCGAGTGGGTTTCTATTCATGTGTGACAAGGGCTTTAAGATCATTTTTCAAAATGAACGTATATTAACATCTAATGGAAATATTATTCTTTCTTGGTTGGAAGATCTTTATTTACCAAGAAAAGTTTGTCTGTGTATATGTACCTTTTCTTTCCTATTCTCTCTGGCTGTTTTTGCTGTTTGTTTTCAATTCTTCATAAGTTCTTGCTAACCATAGAATTAATAAGATATTGATTTTTAAAGTTGTGTTTTGTTGGAAACTGGAAACATTTTTCAGATCAACCATGTACTAATTTTTAACAGCAAGGTGTTGGACAAGATGAATTTCCAACATGATGGACTATCTAAAGAACTTCTGATACCTTCCATAAAATGTAATAGCAGAAATTCATAAGCATGGTTGCCAAGTCTCACAAATAATACTTCGAAGACAAGTTAGTAAATGGAAATCACTGAACTTATTTACCACCAACAAATACTTGGAAAAAAAAAAATACTGGTAACAGAACACAGTCAATAGTTTTAGAAATATGTGAGATGAACTGCATTTTAGGACACTATTTCCGAAGGCATTATTGATGAGTTTGCAAAGGAGTCCCTCATTAAAAAAAATAATAATAAAAAAGAGAGAGAGTCCCTCATGCTTCATCACATGCTATTCTTTGAACTTTATCCTCAGACTCTACGATGCCCCTTCCTTCCATCATTTATTGTGCACACATACAATTTACAAAGACTTCCCCAATTAATGATCGATAAAATGCAGTTGAGGGGAGGACAATTCTTTCCTTCAATACAAGAATGCTAGATCCAGTGCTCGTCTATTTCAATCAACATATTTTTCCATTTTGATTTAAAGAAACAACACTGTTTAAGGATAAGCAATATGTGTTTGCTGGAGTTAAATTAGTCCACTGCTTTTCCAAAGTAAGAGTATAATTGGAGGTCTATATACCCTAATATTTGCCGCAATATTTGAGACATCAATCAAGATAACAAACTGCTAAATAAAATATAGTCTATCCTCCTACTTTAGTACATATTCTTTCACAACAGTCTTGAAGACCACATTCAAATTTAGAATCCTTAAACTCCTTAGAATTATGCATTGAATGGTCATAAAAGTAAATCTGACTGCCATCCCCTCGCCTGTGGATCACTAATTTTTCTTCTGCCTGCTCTGCCCTGCATCAAAGAAGACCTGTTTTAAGCATATATAAATATCCTAGCTTATACATCCAAACTTCTACCTAAAGACCTTGTGACAACTGCACGTAAGCCCAAAGGTGCACATACTGCTATCTGTTCAAATTTAGCCCCAGGAAAGAGGCGCGAGTAAGTTCTAGGAGCAAGAGTAAGCCCATTTGGTCTGGGAATAGTAGTTACCTGACTCTGTTGTGCAATTCAAAAGTGGAGCATGGGATGGTGCATTCCTGAGCCTCTTGAATTCCTGGTTTCCTGGAGAAAGGCTTGGCCAGAGAACTAAAGCCGAACCTGTAACATTCAGATGCAGGGAAGGAAGTCTGTTTTGTTGGAGACCAAGTGACACTGCAAAAAGACATTGGTGTAACCGTCTTCCATCTCTCTATGTCAGACATTCACAATGAGGGTTATGTCTTCCTTAAATGTAAAAATTTGTTTCTAAGTGTTAAACCAAATTTTACTCTTCTGAGTGTAAAAGATACTTACAGTACCCAAAACATATTATTAACATATCATGGGAGGAATGGGGGAAATTAGGAAAAACACAGGCCAAAAATGCTCCTTACAGGGGCAATAATGGAAATTAAAGCTGGAGAAACACTGCCGTAAGTGGTAGTCCGTGTCAGACTGCCTGAGTTCATATTCTTACTGCACTAGGAGTCATTGTATGACCTTGGGGAAATGATTTAGCCTCTCTGGCCCCTAGTTTCCTCATCTTTAAAATGGGTATAATAAAAGTGCCTACTTCTAAAGGATTGTGATGAGGTTTAAGTGATTAATATTTATACAATGCTGATTATAGTGTATGAGATATAATATGCACAAAGAAAGCACTTTTTAAGAAAAAATTTTTTCTCCTTTGTAACAGTTGAGCTAATAGTTGCCAAGGTTGAATAGGATAATGTCTTATATAATGTGTAACATAGTATTTGGTACTCAGTAAGTATAGAACGTTGTTAACTAACATTAAAGTAAAAACTAGAACATGTCTCAAGTTATATAAAATAATTTTGAAAACCATAGCTTTTCCAGATTTCTAATGTCATGTACATATATTTTTTACTTTTACTACAAATATCGCCAGTATTTATTGCTGGCAAGTTTTCTTAGCCTTTTTTTTTTTTTAATTTCTAAATATACAGATATTTTTCCTTTTGAATAAGTTTAATTGGTCCTTCATAAACATAAATCTCAGTGATTGGAAAAACCCATTGCCTTCTAACCATCCATTCGCCTAGCCCCTTTGGTAAATGTACACCATGGTGTAAGGGTGCTGAGCTTTTCACTTTATAAATATTGCAAAGGATAGTGAGATATTAGCAGTCAAATGAATGAGACCAGCCTATTTCTCTCCGAAGGAGTCTTCAATCCAGCATGAAAAATATGCAGTGTATTAATTTTATCTATACAGGAAAGGAGTCAGACTGGTTAATGGTGTGTTAAGCTACAAATCCATTGTACCTTCCAGAAGTTGCTTGGAAATGAATCTGAGAACAGATACTTTGTCTCCAGACTTTTTCTCATAAAAAAAGAAGAAATAACTGTCTCCAACATTAATTACTGCCCAAAAAAGATAGCTGTGGCTTGATTTTGCACAGTAAAAAAATAAAATTTATTTCCTTTGGGGGAAGCTGGGTGGCTCAGTCAGTTAAGTGTCTGACTCTTGGTTTTGGCTCAGGTCATGATCCCAGGTTCTAAGATTGAGCTCTGCATGGACCCTCCCTCTCCCTCTGACCCTCCCCCTGCTCCTGTACTCTCTCTCTCTCTCTCACTCTCTCTCTCAAATAAATAAAATAAAATCTTTAAAAAAAACTATTTCTTTTAAAGTTTCTAGCATTATCCATTTCTCTAAAATAATTGGGTATATGCAATTCATAGTCATATGCTCTCATGAAAATATTGTACTTATTTTATTGATAAGTTAATGTTAAAGTGTCTTCATAAAGTGTTAGATGGAAATAGAAATGATTTTTAAGCATTTAAAGGCTAATCTTGGAAGAAAGCTGAAATACTGAAATAGATCACACAAATCTGTATTGATTGCTAATGTGTTTAAACGATTTAGCACTGAAAATAACTAGAAAGACTATTTTAAGTTATTCATTAAAGTGTAGTAACACTTTAATCTATTTGCCAACTATTTATCTAAAAATCCTCATCTCTTTTTCCTTGTGATATTATGATTTATAATATATATGTATGTATGTTTGGCTTTCATCCCAATATCTGGCACAGAGCTCCTGAAACCCTTGCTATCTCCTAAGTGATGAGAGCTAAAAAGATGTCTCTTGTTAATGAGGTAGTTAATGAGGTGAGCTATATATGTTAATAAGGTTATTTTTCCAGACCACACCTACGGATGCAGGCAGGTTGCCAGGAGAACCAACCTTGTGATTAGAGGGTTAAAGCTTTCATTCCCACCTCCTTTCATTCCTTACCCCCACCTCCAGGGAGGGGATGGGAGCTGGAGGTTGAATTGATTGCCAATGGCCAATGACTTAATCAACTATGCCTAACTAACAAAGCCACCCATAAATACCCCAAAGGACTGGGTTCAGAGAGCTTCCAAGTTGATGAACACACGGAAGTGCTAGGAGAGTGGACTACCCAGACTGGGCAGAGAATCTCCACACCCTTTCCCCATACCTTGCCCTAGGTACCTCCCATCTGGGTGTCTGTCTGTGTCCTTTATTGTATCCTTTTATAATAAACTGGTAAATACAAATAAATGCATCCCAGTGGTCTGTCTGTTGCTCTAGCTAATTGATTGAATCCAAAAGGGGAGGAGATCATGGGAACTTCAGATTTATATCCAGTCAATACAAAATATAGGTAAGAACCTGGACTTGCAACAGACCTCTGAAGTCCAAACAAGGGGTCTTTGGAAATCCAATCTATAGCTGGTTGGTCAGAAGCACAGGTGTGAACCTGGGCTTGTGACTGGTGTCTGATGGAGGATGGGGAGTCTTATAGGACTGAGCCCTTAACCTGTGGAATCGGATGCTATCTCAATTGAGTTACAACTGGTGTCTGGAGAATTGCTTGGTGGCCTGGGGGTAACTGCCCCTCCCCATGTTGGAATTGGCTCCAGAACACTAATTAGTCCGCAAATTAGAATACAGCTCTAGGCTTCACACCAAATTTCAATTTTTTTGAATATCATCAGAGTTCTTTCATGGTACTAATAGAGGCAAAGTTTGTAAATGTGGCAAAGAATCATTGGAGACAGAATATCTACTTCTAATAACTAAAAGTTGACTTAACATCAAATGCTCTATAGAAAGTTAATGTTTTGGAGGTTCATGGAAAGTTTGAACAACTTTCCATACTTATAATACGTATGAGAAAAATGGAATCAAGAAAATGTAACATCAAAACAGTGAGAAAAACAAAAGGACTTCATTGTTTATAACTGTAATAACAAGCACTTCAGAGGAGATTTTGTGAAAATGAAACACAATGATTCTAAGCATTTTAACTGAGTGTACTTAATATTAGTTCTCATTCATTTAGTTACATGAATTTTTCTACCTATTTTTTTCTTACACTTGACAGCTTATATACCCTAACTCCTACTCCCCTTTCTGTAACTTCCCTTCCTTCCTCTTTCTTTTGTCATTTGTTTTTTTTTAAGACAAAATATTTTTATTAAAATCCAGATCAATGAAATATCTACAAAGCCTTATCCAAACAAATCCTCCATTAGATGTACGTAATCTAGTGCCTGTCAGTGTTTAAGATTTTCAGCCTATCTTCTGGCAAAATGCTTGTCTTCTTGTTTTCATTTCATGATGACCATGTACAAGTTCAGCTAATGATTGTTCCTCTAATGGTAGCCCCCAAATCTGTAATAGCTCAATATGGATTCATGTTTCTTAACTTTAAAATGAGTTTTCCTGATAGACAGGTAGCTCTCCTTTGAGAGGTTAATTGAGCATCTAGGATTCTTGTAACTCATGGCTCTGCTAGTGTGTGTGTGTGTGTGTGTGTGTGTGTGTGTGTGTGTGTGATTAAGCCACAAAAGAGGAAAAGGCAGAAAGATCATATATTCTGAGATTCTTGAGGGCCCAGCCTGAAAGTAGTTCACATTACTTCCCTTGCACCCCATGGACCAATACTCAGTCACAGGGCCACATCTTTTCAAAAGGGACATTGCATCATATATATAGCTCTGCACCTGGGAAGAAAAGGAAGTGAGTTTAATTTTATAGGAACTATGCCTGACACTTATAGAAAGCTATAAAGTAATTTCAAAGATAACAGGCCTTTATTAAATTAATATAATTTCCTACCTTGGTATCTTTTTTGTAACAGCCTAATATTTTTGTTAAACATAATTGGAAACCTTAAAGAAAAGTATTGAAAATAAAAGTCATGACCGTACCATAAATGTGATGATTTGATAATTAATTGAATTTATGATCAAGAACAAAGAATAACATAGGTTGGGTTAGAGAAAATTTCTTGATAATTGTTAGTTTCATTAAAGGGAAGTAGTATAAAATGAGTCTCTGTAATATCAAAAGGCTAGCACATGAAATTTTAGAGCCACAGTCAATAAACACTTCGGGAATTGAGAGAAGGAGAAGATAATCAATGCAATTGAAAGAGATTACCAGCACCCTCTTACGGAAATCCCGCTATCTCAGAAGCACAAGCAGGTCAGTGGTTGATATTAGCAAATGCCCCTGAAAGTAAGATTTAAAAAAAAAAGAAAGAAAGAAAAGATTGCATAACTCCTAGTAAGTCATGAGAGCAGACTAACTTTGCATAGTTGTAGATGTTGTACACAGAACAAAATCTTCTAGCTAAGGGGCAAGTGGTGCCTGAAATCCCTCCTGTACTGCATTGGCCGATCTTGTGCCCAAGGGCAGGGCTGGTTCTGCCAGCAGGAAAAGGATGATTAAACACCTTGCACTAACACCTGCAATGTATGAGAGGTCGTTTCTTGCAACTTCACTAAGAGAATGTTGCCAAACTTATTTTTTTCCAGTTAAGAAAAGTTTCTCAGAGAAGTGCAGATTTGCATATTTCTTGTTATGAGTGAAGTAGAAAATCTGCCTCTTTGCATCTTTATTATTTCATTGTCTTTTCACTTTTCCCACTTTTCTCATGTTCTGGTCTTTCTTCCTTCCTCCATGTTTAACTACCTACTTACATACTGCAAATTGTAGCTTTTTTGTTGTAATATTTGTTATAAAATCTTCTCCTAATTTACCATTTGTCTTGAATTTCATATGGTGTTTTTTGCCATTAAAAAAAATTATGTTTATGTGTAAAATTCATCTCTCTCTCTCTCTCTCTTTTTATTTTTCTTTTGCATATGACAAAGTTTTATTGGGAGGTACAATTCCAGGGCAACAAACAGTGAAGAAAAAAAAAAAAAGGAATTGCATGGAAAGAGAGAAGCAAATACAAAAGAGTATATTATCACCTGTTGTGGGTTGAAATGTGCTCCTCAAAAAGATATGCTGAAGTCCTAACCCCAGGTACCTGTGAAAGAGACATTTGGAAACAGATAAGGTACATATGTTTGCACAGATGTTCGAAAAGTAAAATTTATAGTTGCGCTCATTAACCACATTGGAAATCCTCCTTGAAAATGTCTTTTGAGTATTTGTTTCTTCACAGGGGCAACTCTTGTTAATCAGGGAATATAATAGGAGGTTTTGTGACTTTAGATAGGAAATTTGTGTTTCTGCAGATACCCAGGATGGGTGGTATCAGCCTGCCATCTAACCTGCTGCCTGCAGGAGACACTCAAAGCACATTTCCAAACACCATCCCAACTGCACCTTGAAGTAACACTGTTTCCTTCCCAAGCCTAAAGAAATTGATACTTAGAAATGTTACTTATTTAACCTGGTGTTACATTCCAAATCAAGTTACCAACACCCCCCCCCACCACCGTGACACCCAGGTGCTCTTTGCCAGATCATTCTGTTTTGAACCACCATCCATCACTGATTTGTTACATAGACTTATCCAAACTCACCAAGTGCAGGGATCCTGTCCTGAGGAAGAGAGTTAATACTGTGAAATATACTATTAACTTTTTTTTCTCATATTTTTAAGTGAAGAATATTTTTAGGGCATAGATGTTAGGCAGAGGTTTCAGTGGAACTTTATAAGATGGTTACTGTGTAAAAACTACAAGAGCTAAATCTCCAAATGATAGATATTTACATCCATTACTATCCACCCCTCCATTACTCCGCACATTTGTACCTGGGAACAGATGGTCAGTTGTACAGAATAGCTCCTTACAAGCACAGTTCCCAAGTCCATAGTCAGGGATGGATTTAACCACTTCAACTAGAGCAAACACTATAAAATACGCTTGGCTTTGTTGTTTTGTTTTTGTTTGTGTCTGTGTGTATTTTCTGATAAAGGACCGCAAATCTTGGTTTTGGTAGTATGAACTAAGTAGATATGGTTGCTTTCAATATTCTTTTAATGTTGGCCATCTGCTGCTGTTGCTTATTGGATTATGCAGGGATTAGCTTTTCTGGAGATTCTTAGAAATGTGCATCCTGAATTTTAGAGTTAAAGATAACAAACATTCTTTCATAATAGGAAATAATCAAGATTGAGGTAATTAATCTGCATGTCTTACCTATTACAGGCTTTAGAGAAAATCAATTGTAGATGCAGAAAATCAAATTCACTTAACAATTCCTACCTTACCTAAAACTCCCTTGGAAACCAATCAGCCTCTGGAAGCCATTTCCCAGATTTTATATACAATTAAAATTTCACAAAAAGTGTAATATCACTATTTTTTAATTTTTACATTTTATGCATTATAATGATTCACGGAATATAAAACTAGGAAACAATGTATAGGGGAAAAATTAACCCTAAAGTGGACAACTGTAAAGATTAAATTCTTACATGTGCAATGAGTAAGTTATCAGCATAATTAGCAATTCTTTAAAATATCATGTGTAACAGTTCATTACTTCTAAACAGCAAATTAGTTTGAGGCAGTTCCTCCCAAATATCAAAACAGGAAAGGTTGCAAGTGTAGGCAGAAGTGTAATATAGATATTTTAGATTCAGTTTTCACATTAACTTGGAGTTTTTACCCAGTGTGTTTTCAAGTTTGAATTTATTCAAAGGTACTTTGTGTGTCAGGATGCTTTGACTCCTTCTGGAAGGAAAATAGGACATTTCTTCCATGGTTAGTGATGGAACTACTAAATTTTGCCAATAGAAATATTTCCAAATTCAATCATTTTCAGCACTCAATTTTTATATCCTTTTTGCTCTCAGTAAATATTGAGTAAATATTATAAATAATACTGGTTATTTTAGCTTACCAATAAATAATATCCCCCAGTTGGTTATAAAAATTCCTAGAGCAAACTTTGTGGGATGTTCTGAATAAGAAATTGGGCTATAAGAGCCATGATTTCATCTTTGTAAGAGCCAGTTTTGCTTTGTTCCTCAAAAGTTTGATTTATAAAAAATAAACTCAAACATGGAATCATTGCTTATTTCAAAGACAAATAATAAAAGGTCTTTTTTTCCTTCAATCATTGACAAATACTGAACCTACAGTTATAATAAACATTAATAACAGTTGCCTTCTTTTTTAAGGTTGATTTTATATAAATAAACCTTTTTATTTTTAAAGAGAGAGAGCAAACATGAGTGTGGGAGGGGCAGAGGGAGAGAATGAAGCTGACTCCGTGCTGAGCGTGGAGCCTAATCTTACAACCCATGAGATCATGACCTGACCTGAAACCAAGTGTTGGATGCTTAACTGACTGAGCCACCCAGGCATCCCAAGTGGTTGCCTTTTTTTAGGAAGCCATATTATTTGTAGATATAATTGGAAAAGATGATCCAAAGTAGAAATATCAATGTTATTATTATTGCTTTTAATAATTGCTTCACCATGACTGAAGGTGAAAATTTTTTAAATGTGGCAAAACTAAAATTAGTCTTTAAGAATAAATTATATTTATATTTAATCCTTAGATACCCATGAAAATTAATAAAAATTGAAAAAAGTATTGTCACAAAGTAAACCTCAAAAACTAGCAAAGAGTAAATATCATAAGATTGCATAACAAAAATATTATAATAATGTAAAATTGGAACTATAAAATAAAGTGTTATTTTAAAAAACTCCACATAACTGGAAATTAAAAATCAAGCCCCCAAAATTATTTTCACTTTATTTTTCATTGCAATGTATCCAAACTTCTATTAAGATTATTAAGATTGATTTTAAAATTAGTGAAAAAGATACTAATGAACAATGCTGTATGTCAGTCAACAAATGTGCCATACCTAGAAAAATCAATAAGAATTTTTTTTTTCTTCTCTTTTTGGGCACCTACCTGTTGATCTCAGTTTATACCCTGGTTGGGGGTTATCTCAGAGGCAGGTATTCCAGAATGGATAGCAGAGCTATGGTATAAATGCCACTGTAACTATCAAAGTGGATGTCTGCACACTCAATCAACCTGTGTCCTATCCTTCTGGGTCTTGGGGGGGAGGAGGGCAATGACAGGGAGTTAAGATAAGCAAACCCAGGGCGCCTGGGTGGCTCAGTGGGTTAAGCCACTGCCTTCGGCTCAGGTCATGATCTCAGGGTCCTGGGATCGAGTCCCACATCGGGCTCTCTACTCAGCAGGGAGCCTGCTTCCCTTTCTCTCTCTCTGCCTGCCTCTGCCTACTTGTGATCTCTCTCTGTCAAATAAATAAATAAAATCTTTAAAAAAAAAAAAAAAGGTAAGCAAACCCAGTTTTACCTTCTGTTATGGACTGAATTGTACCTCCCACCAAAATCCACATGTTGGAGTTCTAATCCTCAGTAGCTCAGAGTGTGACCCTATTTGGTCTGAAAGATCAGTGCCGGATTTGCAATTTTTCTTGGGTTTCTACTCCAGAAAACATTTTGCATATGGGCATGGTGGGACCTGGAGAATACGTTTATTGTAGGACTGCTTGTAATACAGAAAAAAGCAGGAAATACCTAACTATTTATTTGTAAGGAAGTTAACAATTTTTTTTTCATAAAATGAATAGAAATAAATGAATTAGAGCTCCAGGCTGTGTTGGAAGGCCTGTAGCTGGTATAATAAAAATGTGCAGATTATGACCTGCTGAACGAGTCACCCACACATTGTTGGCAGGTAGCTCCCTCAGCATCAAACCTCCCACTTTGGGGAAGGAAAACCCTGGGATCCTTTTGACTAAAAGTGCATTTTCAATACATTCTCATAAAGGAAGTAAAGTCACAATATTTATTACTTTAAAATTCCAGAAACATGCAAAGGTGGGGGATGGGGGACACTACAATGCCACCCATAACATCTTGTTAAGAGAATCATACCTTTTAGCATTTGGATTTGCATTTCACTTTAGTTTGCTCTGGCTCATTCCCAGCTGATAAAATTAGAAACACTACATATCAATGTTCTTTGCCTACAATTACTTGGATAAATCATTCCAGGACAAAATGAAAGAGTTAGAGTACCCTCAGAACATGGCTTGTCTTTGCAGCATATTTCTTAAGCTAAGATAAAAGTACATCTATTTCTTAATCACTATGGTGTTCAATTCTGACATTGTTTTCCAAAAGATGATTCATTTACTTAATTATTTATTTATATCAGGAACAAAACAAACAAAAAACAAAACCAGTAGTTTCTGTTAAATACACCGTGTAATGTGATATAACCTATGGGAAGAAGTTGCACCTTTTCTTCTCATTTCTATTATGGCTGTCCTAGCCTGGGCACTTTTTGTAACTCCCTTTCTTAATCAATGATCAGTCTTTTGCCTCACTGTGTCCAATCTATAAGGAAGAGAGATGGTACTCCTACATTTAACAGCTTTGCAGTCCAAAGACTGCAAGGTCAGGGTCATAACAACATAAGCTTGAGGACATTTAGGAGGTAAAACCAATAAGACTTGTTATTGAATGCTTAGGGCTGGGGACAGATTAAAAAAAAAAAAAAAGTGTCAAGAATAGCTCCAGGTCTAAAGGTGAAAACACTTGTTACATCATTTCCGTTCTCTCTGTGGAAGTCCCTTTCTCCCTAAATAAATTGGAAGTTACTTTTGTGCAAATAATATAGCATAGATTATTATAATTGCCCAAAGCTCTCTGCTTTTAATAGGCTCTGAGTTAATGTTTGATTGGTGAGTAAAAGCATATAATTCCAGGACTGTGGTAGTCAGAATAGTCGTGCTCCAAAGATGTCCACCTCTTAATTCCTAAAACCCATGAACATGTCACCTTATATGGCAGAAGAGACTTTGCAGATAATAAGGAGCTCAAGATAGCGATATTATCATGCATTATTATCACAAGCATTCTTGCAAGTGGAAGAGGGAATCAGGAGAGAGAAGCAGAGGAAGATCTGATTATAGAAGAGGAGGTCAGAGTGACAGAATGTGAGAATGCAACGCATAGCTGTTGACATTAAAGATGGAGGAGGAGAGCCATGAGCAAGCAAGTTGGCAACTAACCTAGAGCCTTCAGAAAGGAACATTGTCCTACCAGAAAGCAACAATGAGACTCATTTCAGCTACTGAACTATGTAACTGTAAGAAAATAAAATCACATCAGTTTAAGCCACCAAGTTTGCAGCAGTGTAGCCATAGCAAACTAATGGAGTGGCTAATAAAGTCTTCCAGTGATCCACGAGTTCTCCCCATTATTAGCCAATCATTTCAATTTCATTGACTAATACTGAGGTTTAAGTACTCACTTCTATGGCTTATAGACCCATTACAATAAACCTCCAAGGAATCATACATCTTAATTTTAGTCTACTTTAATTCTGTGAGTTGTTAACAAGCGAAAGTTAACTAATGTACCTTTTCCTTTTATTTTTCTTTTCCTGGTGGCAAAGTGGGAAAAAAATCAAAATGTTCATAGTTAATGAGAAAAGTCAAGAAATCTAGTGTATTTGCTAACAAGGATGTTAGTTGTGTGCTGAATTTCCTGAGTAGTATTACCATGATACATACTGGAAATAAATAGCATTAACTGGTGTCCTAATTCTTTTATACATAAGTACATATATTTTATACACATTTATGTACTCATATGTATATATTCAAATAGTATTTGACCCTTTGAAATTTGAAGGTTAAAGATTTATTAAAATCAAATGAAATAGTTACACTTTTATATATTGATTACAAACATCCAACAATTTGTATTATTATAAGTCTATGTTCCAAAAACTAGACATACAAATATATGGGTTACTTATTTTAGAATCATTTAAAATAAGTTCTCATTGACAAAAAAAAAAAAAAAATCAAAATGGACCCCAGTTTTATTTCAAGAATTGAAATGTTAGGTTGAGCTGATTCTAGCAGTATTTTAATCTTCAGTTTGGGAGAGATGCATGACCTTACCTTGTGAAGAAACAGAAATCTGACTTCCACCCGGCCCCTTGCTACTTTGTGATGTGGCCCTTCAGGCTGTGAAGAGCAGTTATGCCAACAATTGAGTCACAGTGGTGACTGTATTGTTGGTGATTATACAGAGGTGAATAGAATGTGACTCCTTCTCTGTATTAAATGATTTGGAAGGTGAGTCATATCCTATAATCTATTAACAATTTTTTATTACAAGTGTGAAAGGAGGATTGCGGTAGTTTTGCAAGATGTTGCTATTAGGGGAAACTAGATAAAGGATATGTAGTATTTCTGACCTATTTCCTGTAACTACATGTGAATCTACAATTACCTCAAAGTAAAAGAAAAAGAAAGAGAAAGAAAGAAAGAAAGAGGGGGGGGAAGGGAGGGAGGGAGGAAGGGAGGGAGAAGAAAAGAAGAAAAGGAAAAAATAAGAACCCCCCCAAAACAAATAGAACAGTTTAACAAAAATGGGATTGGGAAGCAAAAAGCCTCTATATGATCTTTTTTTAGGCATGAGATTTTAAACCAAGTAAATGTGACCTTTGATCCTTCTTCACAAATTGCATGCTTGTTGAATGAAAAACAGCTGGAATCCAAAGAAAGCCTACATGCAAACGCTTGTAAATGGAGTAAAACCCTTTGTAAACGTATGTTTGGACTAAGCAAGTTAGAGCACAGATGGCTGAATGAGAAGTTACTATATTTACAGAGAGGCATCTGTTACATTACATTTAACTGGATCTATAGAGTCAAATTTTTCTCCTCACACCCTGGACCAAGTTATTGCCAATGCTCTCCACTCCATTTAGCATCTCTGTGTGTTTGGCATGCTTCTGAGTTTTCATCATGAGCAGCCTTAATTGCAAAATATATAGAAGTGGTTTTCACAGAGACATAAAATGAAGGTAGATAAAGTATGGAGCCAGTGTTGACAGTGGCCAGTGTCTCCATGGTGCCATCTACTTGTGCAATAATCCATGTAGGACCAGGCTTCCTGGCCCACTTGGAGAGGCACACTGCTCTTGTGTTGTGTGCCCATATTTTATTGTCATCGAAAACATAACTTTAGAGTCAGCAGGATTTTTGAGTGATTTGTATGCCCAGGAAGAGCACTTTGCCCTGGAGATTTGGGGCCTATGGGTCAGGATTTATAGAGAAAGGATTCTAGACTCTCAGGGAGTCAGAATATAGTGCCTGTCCTTTATGGTTTCTCCACAGATTTTATGGTATGCATGAGAGAAAACACAGCTGCAACTTGAATTCAGATAAAGAACTTGCTCTCCCCAAGTATTGGACCAGCATAGGGTGGGTAAGATTGGAATAAAAAACTTTATTTTTTGTGTTAATGTTAATAATGCCAGATTCCATAACCAAGCAAAGTCCTATGTTTTGCCTTATTCACTATAAAGTGTTAACTAGAGTAAATCTGGTCCTGGTTTATTTTCACATTTGTTTTGTTTGGCTTTTTTATATTCTTAAAATGAATGAAAAGAAAATCTAATTCAATGGTTTGAATTGCTTCTTTTTTTCTTTTTCTGATAGAGAGAGTGATATTGAGGCACATGATACTGATTTACCTAAGATTGTACACTTAGATAAATGGAGGAAAACATAAAAGTGAGGATTTACAAGGCTGTCGTGTAAAGTAAGGACCCAAAGTCCTTACTCTTGATCACTCCATGCAAATATACCAGTTCAAAGATTAAACTGAAGCATATTAAAAATTTTAAGAGTTTATTTGAGCAAAATCAAATGGAATTGGGCAGTGGCAGACAGGGAGTGGAGGAGAACAACTTGACTGACAAAGGGAAAGACTTCTGAGGAGAAAGTGTGAAAGCAAAGAAAGGAAATCATTTGATTAATTGCAGCCTAAAGCCCAGTTGGCTGCTTATGATTGGTTGCCCTTAACATTTGATTTTGTAACCTTGAGGCTAAGATTTTTGTTTGCTTACATAGACTGCCAAGGCATTAGAGACCCTTCATCTAAGAGCCTCCTTGTTTTATTACGTCAACAGTATACACATATACACATACACAGAAAAGTAAAATTATATTTTTTTATTTTAAAAGAGCATTTTTCACAATGTAAGTTCATTGTCTTTAAGTTCTCTTAATATGCTAATTTATTTTATTTTTTCTTCCAAGTTTTTATTTAAATTCATGTTAGTTAAAATATATTATGGTATTGATTTCAGGAGTAGAACTAAATAATTCATGACTTACATACAATACCCAGTGCTCATGGTAACAAGCACCCTCCTTAATGCCCATCACCCATATAGCCCATCCCCTCACCGAGCTTCCCTCCAGCAACCCTCCGTTTGCTCTCTATAGTTAAGAGTCTTTATGGTTTGCCTCCCTCTCTGTTTTTATTTTATTTTTCCTTCCCTTCTCCTATGTTCATCTGTATTGTTTCTTAAATTCCACATATGAATGAAATCATGTGGTATATGTCTTTCTCTAACTGACTTATTTTGCTTAGCATAATATGATCTAGTTCCATCCACATTGTTGCAAGTGAAAAGGTTTCATTCTTTTTGATGGCTGAGTAATAGTCCATTATATATTAATATGTTGCTTTAATTAAAAATCATCTTTTTCTGATTACTGGTAAATCTATCATATTATGGATAGACAAGATATTCCCCCCCCACCCTTTGGAAGGTTATCAGTCTAGTCTAGAAGTTGCTGTAAGAGCAAGAGAAACTAGTCTAAGAAGCAAGGACCTCCACATTCCCTAAACAGTTACTTAATCTCACTATGAGCTTTCTTAGAAAAAATCTCCACCTTTTTCTTACTTTGACTAGAAAATAAGTTCTTACAGTCTTTTAAACAAATCTGCATTCATTCATATTATTTTATTTATAAATCTGAACTCAATCACAAGGTGTATTTCCTGGGAGTATGCATACCGCTGATAATGTAAAATGTTTATCTGTATCCATATGATAGACATGTAAAAAATAAGACATTTTTGTTCAATTCTTATATTCTGGATACCAATTCAAAAATGTAGTTCTAATGAAAGTGGACATTTTCAGACATTTGAACAAGTTTCATTGTTGTTATTGTTACTTTTTGAAATAATCCTATAAACAAAGAAGTTGTGAACACATAATAAACTTAGTTAACAAACATGTTTTAAATCAGGTATATTCACTAACTTTATTACACCTTAGGTGATATTTTTTTAATGTCAAGTTATACAAGTAAATGAACTCAAGTACCTAGGTACCTTGGTATAAAAATAGATTTTCAGTAATATTATGCATTTATTTAAATTACGTGTTCCTATGATTGGACTGAAAACATACTAAGATTTAAGGGAAATAATTTTTTAAAAGATTTTATTTATTTATTTGACAGAGAGAGACACAGAGAGAGAGGAAACACAAGCAGAGGGAGTGGGAGATGGAGAGGGAGAAGCAGGCTTCCCGCTGAGGAGATAGCCTGCTGCAGGGCTTGATCCCAGGACCCTGGGATCATGACCTGGGCCAAAGGCAGCTGCTAAATGGTTGAGCCACCCCAGGAAATAATTTTTTTTTTAAGATTTTATTTATTTGACAGAGAGAGAGAGAGATCACAAGTAGGCAGAGAGGCAGGCAGAGAGAGAGAGAGAGAGGGAAGCAGGCTCCCTACTGAGCAGAGAGCCCGATGTGGGGCTCGATCCCAGGACCCTGAGATCATGACCTGAGCTGAAGGCAGAGGCTTTAACCCACTGAGCCACCCAGGCACCCCGGAAATAATATTTTTAATTGTTATTTTCTCGTAACAATTTATGTGATGTCCAAGTAATTTTTGATGATCACCTCTGTGAGTCCAGGATTTGTATCTTTCTAGGTTCACAAAACCATTCATTCCCTTCCTCTGTCCACTCTTTAACTGCCATTAACTGTCACAGAGCTTATTTAGTTTTACATAAGAGCTCTTCATCAGATCCACTTGTAGCAAAGTGACTTCTTTTGAAATATGTAGAGCTGACGAGATGTCTAGTCTTTCTAATTTCAGATCTCTTTTTTGTTGTTTTCAAGAAGGCGAAGGGAAAAAGAGAACAAAGATTCAGAATTTAAATAAATTGCTGAAAAGAGAGAAAATGACTGACTGAATTAAGTCTTCATAAGTGAGGAAGCAAAATATACTATAAAAGTTTTTGAAGAGTTTTAAAATGGATCATGGTGGGGTTCATGGGTGTTGCAGTCAGTTAAGCAAGCGACTCTTATCTTCCGCTCATGTCATGATCTTCAGGTCGTGAGATTGAGCCCTGCATTGGGCTTCACGCTCAGTGTGAAATCTGTGTGGGATTCTCTCTTTCTCTCTCTGTGTCCCTCCCAATCGTTCTCTCTCTCTCTCTCTCTCTCTCTCTCTCTCAAAATAAATAAATAAATATTTTTTAAAAATTAAATGAGTCATGGTAACCCCTTCTAATAGTAAATCAGAAATTAATTAATTATTAGTTCCTTATTAATGATGACAATATCATAATAATATATATTTAAAGTATGTGATTATCTTTAAAGTAATGCTTAAAATATGGATATTTCCTCTTAGGACAATAACATCTTTTCATATTAAAAAAAGGAAAAATTATATACTTTAAAGAACTGTATAGTTCACTTTCTGTACATTAAAGTGGACCTATTTCAATATTTGGGAGGAAAAAGGGCTCTCTTTATAACTATTAGTATTAGGATAAATTGAGGTAATTTGAAAAATCAGATGATGAGGGCTTTTATAATTTGAATTGTGAACATGTGACATGAACTTCTTGAGCTCTGCAACTGGTAGTTTATAGCTTATTATTTGCCCCTCTCAACATGTATCTTATCATGTTAGCTGGGCAAAATGGAATTTGGGTTTGTAAAGAGAAAAATTAATGAATAAGGATACAGAACAGGACAACTTTGCAATGCAGATTGCAGAAAAGTAACACTAGTTAAAATAAAATATATGTGACAAGACTTAGTGGAGAAAGCTGAGATTTGTTAAAAGTGATTGACAAAGAAGGTCCACAAGGTACAGCTTTTGGTTTGGGTCCTGTTATGGAGTTATGAATGGAGCATAATCTATGTGGTTCTGCCAAGTGTGGCTTTCTCCAGATACAGAGAGAAATCTGCCTTAGTATATATACCTATAAAGTAACAGAGAATCTTGCCAGGTATTTCTTTTTCTAAAAGCTTCTTTCTATTTTTATTAGCATAATGATGAGATTCTTTGAGTGGGATTTAATAAAGAAAAAAAATCAGTCAGTTATTTCTCATGTTTCTTGGATAGCCAGGATTTGGTTAAGAAAATAGAAAACCCTCTACTTTTCTCAAGAAAGAGGAGGAGATTTAACACAGGGAATTACTTACTTACAAAATCATTATAAGGGTTACTAAACTGGCCAGGAAATGCTACCTCTAGGGTGGCTGATAGCCCACAGAGAATCAGAAAGTCGCTACTGCCCCAGGTCAAGACATTACCAAGGGTAGTCACACGTCTACATTCAAATAGGTAACTCACAGACAGATGCACAGAGGTCTCCCAGAGCCCACGCATCTGCCTCCTGCAGCCGAAAAAGACTTGTGGCTTATGGTTACTTTGCATTACAAACCTTGTGTTACAAATCTTCTTTCACTGGACATCTAATCAGAACTCTACTAGCTAGAGATTCTGGGAAATGAAGTTTCCTGTTCATTCCTGCGATACAGGGAAGGAACTGTCAAAGCAGAAATTGGACCAAGCAAGGAGGACTTCATTTGAAAGAGGAAGGATACCAGAACTCAGTCTGAATTCAATCCACTGGAACGAATTGCAAGAAGAATGCCAGGGGAGAACACAGGCCATCTGTGTTTTCTAACTGACTTCACCCAGAGGAAGAGTAGACGTCTAGTGTCTTTGACAGGAGGTAGTTTTACAAACATCGAGCAAGACACGCACAGAAGTTCCGCTCCTTCTCCCTCATAGAGTCTGGGAGATAGTGGCAAAATCTTCCCTGATTATTACATTTCAAAAGGATGGTACCCTGGTCCTTGAGAAAGATATACCTGGATTGTAAAACCGGCAAGAGGTTTTTCAAAAAATCTCAAGTGGGCAAAGGAATAGTTTAGAATGATGAGTTTTCTAAAGTGAATGCTCTAAGAAAATAGAGTCAGGGGGCGCCTGGGTGGTGGCTCAGTGGGTTACAGCCTCTGCCTTCAGCTCTGGTCATAATCCCAGAGTCCTGGGATCCAGCCCCGCATCAGGCTCTCTGCTCAGCAGGGAGCCTGCTTCCTCCTCTCTCTGCCTGCCTCTCTGCCTACTTGTGATCTCTGCCTGTCAAAGAAATAAATAAAATCTTAAGAAAGAAAGAAAGAAAGAAAGAAAGAAAGAAAGAAAGAAAGAAAGAAAGAAAGAAAGAAAGAAAGGAAAGGAAAGAAAATAGAGCCAGGAGCCTAGAATCAAGAAGAATCCTGTCTAAAGTTTAGTCAAGCTGACAGAAATGTTAAGATCCTCTCAGACAAAATTAAAAGGGATAAGCATTGTGGTGATTGCCAACTGCTTATCTCATCTTCCTTGCTTGGCATCAAGGATACAAATTTCTAATATCCTTTGCAATAAACCCTTTCCTCAGGAACTCATCAAAACTCTCAGTTACAGGGGCACCTGGGTGGCTCAGTGGGTTAAAGCCTCTGCCTTCAGCTCAGGTCATGGTCCTAGTGTCCTGGGATCGAGCCCCACATCGGGCTCTGTACTCTGCAGGGAGCCTGCTTCCACCTCTCTCTATCTGTCTGCTTCTCTGCCTACTTGTGATCTCTGTCTGTC